>NW_023458561.1:66768952-66796721 GCF_013731165.1 Rhagoletis pomonella | reverse complement strand
GCATCGCCGCACTGTTCGGCTGTTAACGCATGTTTTTAACGCTATGCTGCCATTGTGACCGAACAAGAGGTATTACAACAACAACACCAACTTAACCTCCAAGCAAAGGTAGCAAAGGCAAGGGTATTTACAACAGAAAAACCACCGGCACTGGCCAACGCTAATGCCACCAAGCATTGTTGTTTCCGGTGCACACAAAATGACAATACTCTGGGCCGAGCAAAGGGAGCCAAAGATAGAGGGAGCTGGAGCGGAAGCGAAAGAAGGGAAAGTGAGTTGAAATTCGGTTTCGACTGCAACAAACTGAAAATTTTGTGTAATGAAGAAGAAAAAAGGAGGTATTTTACGGTTGTATGTAGCTACATATGTATGTATGTCGTAGTACTTGTGCGAATGTGCGTGGCATGTTTGTGGGCAGCCGTTCAACCAACTGGAAGTCGCAAATGTGGGAGGAAGTGCGGCAGGCAAAGATTTAACTTTAGAAAATTACCAATTGTTGGAATGCAAATTTATGGCTTATTTGTGATCCTCATATACATACATATGTAGGTATGTACATTTGTATAAGCGAACACATTAATGTTTAGAGATGCTCAAATTAGACCTTAGTTGCTAGCTGCCTTATTTTTAGGTTTATTTATATAATTTACTTAAAAAAAAAATTATAAACAAAATATTAACAAATGTTTTCTGTGAAATAAATATGAATTTAATTTTTTCCCTGTAGCTGCTGCAGTAATATTTCTAGCTTGGATTCTAATAGTCCTTTTCCGAAAAGAGCCAACCTAAAAGCATTGCCACGTTGCGCCTAGTTCTTTGTAGACGTATGGGTTTAGGATGGTTTTGGCAATCTAAGCTCTGGCGTCGTACAACAGATTTTATCAGCTCTCGAAAGAGGTTAGAGCGACCCCAAAGTAGTAAGTGGCTTTGATCGATCCCCCATCATGTCGATACCTATGTACATATTTGTGACACTGATATGTAGACGTCAGTTTTCGGAACGTAACATAAATTTTAAGTCTTGCTATGTTTTCGTAAGCTTCTGTATACATCGCAAGTAACGTGGGCTTCATTTTTAAAACTTAGATTTTATTTGGAATACTTATAGGCCAACCCTTTTTAGCTCCCTTTCCTACAACCATTTAATTGTTTAGTTTGGTATCTTTTCATATGTGATTAAGGAGTCTACACGCGACTCTGCCCTTTACATTTTAAATCACTCACTTTAAAGCTTAGCGCTGCTCAGAAAAAAACACCAAAGAACTTCAGGTAAATACATACAAGGGGCGTTAAGCTTTTACACTCCACGAAAATACAGCAGGCCTCAAGCGCACAACTGTAAAATAAGGCGAAAGAGAGAATGAGAAAAAACAAGGATTTCATTAACAAGAATTTAGATAAGCATTAGTGCTGATGTTATCATTTAATGCGGCATTATGGCATTAGGATAATGTTAAGTGGTGTGCTGGCGAGTTGGTGACAGCTATGATACTAACGGTTGTACATGAATACTTACATATATATTTGCTAAGTTTTGCTTGCCGCATTTTACAGCAATCCTTCCTCGCTAAAGGCCGAGCTAAGGGATTTAATGAGCATAATAGCGCTGTAGTACTCAAAACGATGCTTTTGTGTTTACGTATGTGGGTTTGGCTAAAATTAAAAGGTTATTTTCATTGCCTTCCCAAGCGTAGCAACAGCATATACATTGTACTTAAACATATCCTTACATCTTTATTAGAATGTACGATAGTAAATTACAAGCAATTTTGACCGCATTTTAGGCAAAAAATAACAAAGTTTTTTAATTTAATTGGCTAACAGCACTTATGGGTCTTGTAACTGCGTCAAATGATAATTAAATTCCCAAATGGCAATATCGCTATATACATATGTATGCTGGTCAAGGCGGTTGAAATTTGCAGAGATATAAAATACTGATAATGTAAAGTAGGTCTAGCGAGTTAAAAAAAAAAATGTTCCGCTACACAGAGTTAGGTATGAGATAAAGAATATATGACATCTATATTTTACTTTATGTCGTGTACCTTCTACGATGACCGGTCTAAATAAGCAATATATCTCTTACGATATTTGGTAGGCGAGCGACCATAGCAGCTATGGACGTGCAGTAAGCGCTCATGTCCATATAGGACTCATAGCTGAATAAAAAGTTGAAAGCCTGAAAATCGGTGGTCGCTGAAAGGCGTTATGCAGTTCTATTCTTTGATGAATGTGGTTTTTACCACTGCCACTGTACCAAGTATACGGTACAGATGATCGTTTTCCAAACGTGTAAAATAAGCCTGAAAATACTCCGAGATTGTTTCGCTAAAAGCAGCTAATTCACGTTCTTCAAAATGTCTTTTTATTGTTCTTAGTCCGTTCTGTGCGCATCGTTGGAGGTTAGTTTTGGGAACAAACAAGTTTTATAGAACTTTAACAACGAGCTATTTTCGCGACCTGACCTATCATATAGTCGGCTCGTCATAATTTTTTTAATTTTTCCAATCGGTGTCCACGTTTCGCCATTGATTTAACATAGAACAAGTAAGAGCAGCGCTGTCTTCGGCTATGCCGAAGGCTTCATACCTTTCATGAACATCTGCAAATTTTACTTTGACAGATTACTGCTTTTGAATACATCTGCATACATCGATAGAGGAGTTACCTACTTATATAAAAAATCGCATCTAAACAATCAGAGGTATGGAAGATATACTTTATATGGCACCAATCTAAGTGATTTTCACTGCTATGTGATCGGTATGTAAACCGGTAACACAATTTATTGGGTTTAGTTTCCTACATAAAGGAGATCTATGGCAAAAACTGGTATCTGAACAATCAGTGCTATAGGAGATAAAGCTTATACAGCATAGATTTTGATGATTGTCCCAGTAGACTTTGTATTATTATCTATAAAATATCTTACGAAATTTATCGGTTTTAGCTATTCAAATAAAGGAGTTTTACCGTAAAATCCCATATCTGAACAATCAGATGTATGGAAGATATATGTTGTAGTCATCCGATCCTTGTTATTTTCACTGTAAGTATTCTGTAAATAATGAGTGAAAGTGGTGCGAAATTTCATGTTCCTAGCTGCATAAATGGAGGAGTTATGATAAAAGACCTCATATCTGAACAATCAGTTGTATGGGGTCTGCAGGTTATAGTGACCCGACCTTTGTTATTTTCACTGTAAGTCTTCTGTTGATAATGACTAAAAACAGCGCGAAATTTCATGGTCCTAGCTACATAAATGGATGAATTATAACGAAAAATCTCATATCTGAACAATCAGTTGTATGGGAGCTATAGGTTATAGTTACCCGATCTTTTTAATTTTCACTGTAAGTTTTCTGTTGATAACTATTGAAAACAGTGCGGAATTTCATGTTCCTAGCGATATAAATGGAGGAGTTATAACGAAAAATTTTATATCTGAACAATCAGTTGTATGGGGTCTATAGGTTATAGTTACCCGATCTTTGTAATTTTCACTGTAAGTATTCTGTTGATAATGGATGCAAGTACTGCAAAATTTCATGTTCGTAGCTGCATAAATGGGGAAGTTACAACGAAAAATCTCATATCTGAACAATCAGTTGTATGGGAGCTATATGTTATACTGGTCCGATTCTTCCGGTTCCGACAAATGATTAATACATTATAAAAATACACCCACCTACCAAATTTGATCCGGATATCTCGAAAACTGAGAGACTAGATTGCATACAAACAGACAGACAGACGGACAGACGGACAGACGGACAGACGGACAGACGGTCATGGATAAATCAACTCAGCTCGACGTTCTGATCATATAAGTATACATTTTGATGGGTCTATCTCTTTTTGTTCTGGTACTTACAAACATCGGACCAAAGTTATAATACCATTTCATGCTCATGAAAGGTATAAAAAAGGCTGACTCCTTAGGTCAGAAAAATATTGGTGGACTTCTCTATGTAGTGATATCTCTGACCTAGGTCTGAAGATTGACCATCCATTTCTCTTGATAGGTTTGCAGATTCAATCTTATTTATTGTCGCCTTAACAGAGACTTTGTTTGCAGTTGGTATTGATCGTGTGATAAAGTTAGGCAACTCAGTACTAAGTTGAGTTAGTCAGTTGCCGTCCTTTAACCAGCCGCACGCTCAGACTCACTTCTTAAAAATATTGTGACTGAGTAGCTCAGTTATATGCAAATAAATATCAGCAATCTTGTAGACCAGTGAATTGTTTGGTTGAGTCAGCACTGAGAATTAAGAGTTAAGTCAAAGAAGAAGAAAATAAGTAGAGCTTTGCAAGTGCATGCGATACAAATGTGTAATCTACACGAGTGTTCATAACTTTTGCTTTCACATCAAAGCCAAATATGAAACTGCACACAATAAAAGTGATGAGCCACAACCTAATAGTTCATTTCCACTAAGCTTTAACTGCAGTCTAAGCCTTCGGAAAATTGATATTACAACTCGAAGCGCATTGACTGAACACGCAATCGCTAGGTTGACTTACTACACTGAGCTAGATTTGTTGGGTATTAAATCACTTCTTAAGTTACCCACCCCTACCGAGATGTTGTGCGTACAATATGCATTACAATTTTAAATTAGTCAGGGGTGTTTTAATCAACTATTTGTATTAATTTCGCAATCCATTATCCGAAAGCGTCTGTTCCTCAAGACTGCTTTGCTGCTGCTCATGCTGTGGCTTCACATTTTTTGGAAGCGATGTACAACCCATCTTTTTCGGGCATCAGACTAGCTGTCAACCCGGATAGCTTAACGTCCTGGCTTCTGCTAATAAAATAATATTTGATCTTGACCCATTAAAACAAGTAATTTTTAAGAAAAAAACAAAACCAACTTCAATTCTCATATAAAAATTTAAGATTATCGTTAATTTCTTCATGAGTCAATGATCGGATTTAAACCAAACCAGTATAGGACCACCTGTGAGGTAACACCTTTCCTTTAAAAGAAGAAGAATTATAGATCGGTTAACGTGGTACCAAGTTATGCGGTAAAATACATACAAAAAAATATTCCGCCGAATTGATAACCTTTCTCCTTTTTGCGAGGTCGGTTATGAAGTAAAGAAGAATACAATAAATGGTTTCCTTCTTTTTCAAGTATTTATATCATAACACCATTTAAGAAAGAAGAGGAGCTTTTTTGCTTACTACATACATACCTGGTAGAAGGTTTTATTCTTCGCTTTCCAAACTGAAAGTTAAACGATTAACTCGCTCAACAATTAGTCTGAATAATTAGTATTTACATATAGATACATATGTAACCTTTTTAGCAATAGTTAGCAACTGCCATTGTACTTATTGCATTTCACAGAAATCACTCATACGCCCTGGCGTCAAATGCTTGTATATATGTATATAAAGTAAAATAAATACATAGATTTGTGTGGAATACTGAACATTTTAAACACGTTTAAGCACTGTTGATAAAATAGTAACTAAAAAACACACTTAGCAATTGCGCATGCAATTACATATATTTACATGCTTGTGTATGTACGTTGACAGACAGCTTGTTGGCCTTTGGGCGGCACACGCATTTCCGTTTTCATAAATGTTCATCTGTATACAGCTCATCAGCGGTGTCACCAGCCACCATCATCATTATTATCATCGCGATTCATCAGCACCAAAACCGTTGCTTACAAGGGAATATACATACGTATGAGCAAATGGGGGACGCATGCAAATCATATTGCAGTGGGTATGCAACCGATGAACGGACAGTGGCTGGCTCTTTGCATGCCTCGCTGCATCAATCAAATGACGTTGACAAATGTGGTGATTTTTGTGCAACCATTCACTGGGGACAAAAAACGCGCGCATACACAAAACACAAACACGCACATGCACGCACTTGAACAATACGCGCTTGTGGATATGATTCGCTTTTTATTGTATGCTCCGTGCATTAACGTGCAAAAATTGCATACGCAGGCTGATATTCATTCTCGAGGCATTCTGTGTTTATGTTTCTTGTTTTTTGTATTTTACTGTAATCAACCCTGCCCAAAGCCCATGCAATTTCGATTTGGCGTTCTGTTCCCTTGAGCGTTTCCGCCCAGTTGCAGCAAATTACCGCGTACAATAGTGCGTTAAATTTGGCAATTTATTGCTTTATTGCGTTTACGTGTTTCGTCTGCATTGCGGTCAGCAACTACCAGCGGCATCCGCTGCGAGAAACGTTGCTACAGACAGCCGCTTTTGAGATCACCACAATCGTACGCCACTGCTTCCCGCTCAGCTTGCTACATATGTACCTACATATATATACATTTTTAAGGCTCGTGTATGTGTATTTGTTAGCGCCGATATATGTACTCGTATATATTTTATGTAATCTTACGTTTAAGTGCGTTTTTATTTCATTTTCAGGCTCAAAAAATAACTTATGAATCTGTCAAGCGCATGTAGAGGATTAATTCCACTTACACACATATATGTATCCAAGTGCATGTGTCTGCTCCGCAGTTATACATACATACATAGACAAGTGTGCATATGTTGGAATAAGTAGCGGCGCGTGCATTTTTAATTTGTCACAAATGACAGCCATTGGTAGGCGCAAATGTGTGGCATTAAACTGATAAATGAGCCGAATGCTGTGCTGCTCAAGGCGTTATGCAATATAAAGTATGTCGTGCAGTTATTGTACGTGGTTTCACTCAAAACCGGATGACTTAAAGCAAATTTTCAGCAAAAAATATTTTGACTTTAATTCCAGGTTTTTATTATTATTTCATACCGGCCCAGTGATCCAATCTAGAGCTTTACTGAAATGACGATTCCCTAGAGTATTCCATTTACTTATATTTATATTTAGAAACTGTGGAAATGAAAACTGCATTGCCGAATTGTGGGAAAACAAGTTAAATGTTCTTGAAATCTTTTTCTAAAATTATGTGCAACCTTAAAAACTCGTGGGCTAGCGAATGATTGTATGTATCCACCAACTCAAATCAGTAAATTTTAATAAGTAGTTCTTGTTAATAGGAATGCCAGCAGTGACCCCATCCGGTATCTTTAAACTGCTACGTGGAAAAAATTTTGTGACTTTGGCATGGTTTTTTCTTATACTTGTTTTTGTTAAAGAAAAACTAATTTTAATTTTGTAGTTAGTTTAAACTTAAATATCCAATTATTTTCTTATTTTAATTCACTGTTTTATTTATTTGATAATTTTGTTGTTTCATTTTTCCGGCAGGTTAAAAATATGACTCGGTTGGCTGGATTCAAAAGTGAACCAACAATGGGATTTAATGGGCATCCATTAGGCTGGAAGCTGCTTTCCTAAAAGTTCGTTCAGTTGTTTTCAAAATTAAAAAACGTTTTTAATAACAAACCCAGATGTCCTAAAAAATTTTCATTTTGTTACGCTCTAAAAACAGCAAATACCAGGTTTTCTTATATTTTTTTGTTTTTACTCCAATTGCGCAGATACGCGGTATAGTGTATATTAATTTTGCGTTTTTTTATTCCGAAATAGTTTATTGTTTCTTTCCTACTTAATCCTTAGTATTCATTCCGGCCACGACCTGCATAAAAAAGTATAAAAACAAGATGTGTATGGAGCGCACGGGCGTCTAAAATTAAACCTCTTTCTGAGTAGAGAGAAGTCTCTCGTGTTTCGGTTTCACTAATTTTAAATCACCCTGGACCCACAATAAAGTTATAACTTAAAAAAATAAGACTTTATTACCTACACACACACAGGCTAATCTCTTTAATTTGGCATCTCATTTTTGAAATACGAAATACCTTACCGTATTATATTATTCAAAAGTATTTTCAAAATTAAACTTTTTAAATCTTTTTCATCTGGCATGCAAATTGTGATACATATCTCGATTACGTTATTGCTTTAAATCCTTAATTTCTCCCATCTTACGAGTACTTATGGGAAAATTTACAACAGGGCAAAAAAGAAGTATCGCTCAAAATCAATAGCGAAAATGTACCCATTTGGAAGCATTTGTATCTAAGCAGCAAACCACTGAGGTCAGATTTTTATCAGCCCGAATATATAGTAATCACGCCTGAAACGCCGGAAAAGTCAATTCGCTACATCTATGCATACACAACATAGAAGAAACGGTAGCGGTAATTTCTGCACACTTAACTCAACTTTTGTATTTATTTGAATTAGGACACTATGGAAGTAAATGAGCGATATATTTTCATAGCCGCTGAAGAAGATGGAAAAAAAAGAAGCCATGATTCTAATAAACCGCCAACTAAGTTAATATCTACCACAAATTCAATGCTAATGAGCTCCAAACGTACTCGCATTATATTTATAGTCTCTTTGTCTGGCTAGCAACTCAACACTTAATTTAGTGATTCAAGAGCCACAGACACGACCAACATAAATTACTTTATGAACTACTCCGTAAATTACTTTTACTAACCAAAAACGAGTATCGAATGTCAACACACAGTAATTCGCTAATCAACAAGATAATTGCTAAAGTTTTCGCGCGCCAACTCTAAATAATTAGGTACACGCACAACATTTCACACGTGCATACATATGTACATACAGACACGGCCGTTGTAGCCGAGTGGCTAGAGGTGCGCGCTACCACTCTATAGGACCAAGTTTCGATCCGTGGATAAGGCAAAACTCCAAAAAAATTTAAGAGAAAAGCTCTTTCTAAACTGCGGCCGCGCCTCAGCAGGCAATGGCTAACTAACCTCCGGGGGTATTTCTGCCTTGAATAAATCCATTTGCCGTTCGCAGGCAGCGTAAAACTGTAGGTCCCTCTATTTTGTTTAACAACATCAAGACGCCCACAGCAAATAGGAGGAGCAGTTCGGCCAAACACTTAGCAAAAAGTGTAGCACCAAAATATTATAATTATACATACGTACTTACACACTTACACACACACACACACAGATTGGCATACATAGTTAAACAATCATCCAAACATTGATAAAGGTATAATGACATCAAAGAGCGAAAACATCTGCCGCGGCAAAAGGCAAAATACTGCGATTGGGTAAGTCATACCAGTCATAAACTGAAATATTTATTTGCCCAGCTTTATGATCTACTTTTTGTGGCGATAATCCGTGGTAAATCTGTGTCACGCAAAAGTAATTAAAAATAACAAAAACGTTGCGAAGAACAACGGAAAACAGAAGCCGGCAGAAAGTTAAGTGAATAACAGCGAATAATTAACGCCTTGGAATTAAAAACAAATGGCTGAGAATCTCGCAAATAATATGGATGAACTTAAGATGGGTTGAGATGACGCACAAGAGACTAAAGTGGACAATTGGGCTTATGAAAATATTTTGGCGTACACGATGGTTTGGTGTACGTTAGCTAATGAAAGACAATATTTGTCTGTATGTAGTGGCGTTTAAGTGTTTGTATGTTTAAATGCGATTTTACAGTAGTTATTTTTGTGCCGATTCGCAACAACCCTCTAAACAAGTCTTTAGCTCCTCGGTAAAAAAAAAAATCATTGTTTCAAACGATAATATTATTGATTCCGATAAATACCGATAGTGTTAAAATTTTCGATAACTGTTTCCTAAATCGGTAGCTAGAAAAACGACTATAACTATAGAAGTACGTTTGGCGATTGGGATAATTTTCATATATCGGTACCTAAATACATATGTGTAAATCAGTCGTTTATTTTCAAAGTGGCATAAATCATTTCATGGCTTTTCACCTCAATGATAATTTACCTGTATCTGAACGGTTATTCCTTCAACTTCATTAAACAAAAGTAAAAAGTTGTGTCATTAGTTTGTGATAGTAGAACGATTTACGGATGAATTCAGTTCGAAAGAGCCAACATTTCAAGCACAACAGTTGGAAATGACTTATGGAACTTTCATAATAAAGTGCTCAAATATAGTAACCAGGGCTTCGATGCAAACTTGTTTTTTTTCATCGCTCCTTACTAGCTCCGTTCCGCTTTTTCTTTTCGCTCCCAATATATATAATTTTTTATTTAATTATTTACTTAGTACATATCGAGCCCAAACCACCAAAAATGAGCTGCCATTTTTTTTAATTTTCTTTTTGATGCAGAATAGTACAGCTATTTTTATACGATCCCAATGTATTTTGTGTTGTAAATAAAATAGTAGATATCAACTTAGGCAGCAAAAATACGAAAATGGATCCGAAAAACGAAAAAACGAAAATTGTTTTGAAACGGATACGCTCTTGGCTATTTTTCTAAAATTTTTCGTTCAATACGCTTTCCTTTTGCACTTCACAGAACCCGACACCTTCTTGTTCAGATTGAACAAATAAAATGGAATTATTGTTTTCAAATAACATCATATTTTCATTCATTTCAAACGTTTTCTGGATACGAAAATGAATGAAAATTGTAGTCGTTTTCTGTTCACTTTTTTGAACGTTTTTGAATACGTAAATTAACGAGAATTGTACGAGACCGCACTGTTGGCAAAATTTGCGTTTCTCTGCTGGCTGGGAAGTCATTGGGGCTGTTGAGGATCTTGTGCATACGATCTTGCATTTGCATATTTCGGTGCATTTGTAAATTCACAACAATATAATGCAAACGATTGCCATGGTAGCAAGCGTAAAATTTGTAAATGCAAATCCGAGACCATTTTCATAATATCCTGAACAGCCTTATTGTCTTTTCACCGCCGTTCAAATTGACGTGGCAATTATCCCTGACTGCTGCGCATTGTGTAATGCAGTATTGCCAAGTAAAAAACAGGATGACAATTTATTTATTTAACTTTTTAGCATATTGCTCCAGCTCCGTTCGAGCTAAAATCCTTGACGATCATAGGTTGCATTCATTTTGACTTGATAAACAAATCGATAACTACGTATGTATGTTAACCACGCCTACAAAATCGTAGCTATAACTATAATGATAACAATGCTAATGACCACACCGCTAACAAATATTGCATCAGAAGAATTGCATATAACTGATAACGACTACGAACTTGTACGAATGGGTATTCAGAGAAGAATCTCCATTTTGAAGAGAGCTTCGGAGATAAAATTGTAATTATTCCTTAATTGGTTTTGAACGTGGTTTACATAAAAGCCTGAAAGGGGGATATCGACATATAGAATATCGGAACTGTGAAATTTTGTAGATGCACCTATAGTATACACAATAAGGGTATTCTCGGAGTTTTGCAAGGACCTTGCACGGTGCACGATTTACAAAGCTGTCCCATAGGGAAACCGGTTTTTACCGTGTAATCCGTGCACCGTGCAAGAGCTTTGCAAGACTCCGAGAATACTCCTTATGCTAGTAGTTTCGTTTTATCTCCATTCCGTTTTCTTTTCAAACGATCTTCCCTAATCCATTCTGAATACCATTGCCTTTTATATCGGTTGAACTCTGGTTTAGACAACTTCAAGTGGTAACATTTCAATACGCCATAAAATTTTTTCTCTCGCTGTTACCCATGATTTAAGCTTTGTTGACCAGCATACTTTATTACTTTACGGCTGCTTTCCAATATTGCACTCAAAGCGATTCTCTTCATGAATTTGTACATAAATCAAGTAAGAATCGAATACGAATGGTTTATGTGCAATGAGTAAACCAGCAGTCGTTTTTCTTTCTGTCCAACATCTGCAGCAATAATCGTAATATTAGAATTAGCCACATTTCTGCCATAAAGTTCGATTAATCTAATTTTTGAGTTTAGCGCTGTTGTTTAACTCATTCAAAGCCAATCCATGAATTGTTTAGGTTTGCAGTGTGTGGCTGCGTACCCACTTCCTTTTTGCGAATTTTATCGTACACTGTCGCGACATCAATCATTCATTTGAATGCACTAAAGGGAGTCATTACACAGACTGCAAAAGCAGCCGCATCCACCACATCCTCCAACGACGCGTTGCTGGCTGCTGTGGGCATCTTAGATTTATTTACGCTGATAATTTGCGATAAATCAAGTGGCAATTCGGTTTAAATGCATAAATAGTGACTTTGATTACTACCGATATACATATATGGATATTTCGCCAAAGGCATTTTGCAAATTCTCTCCATTTATTGTTGGAATTTTTCGCCTTACAGTCAGCCGTGGAGTATTGACTTACAAACTGTTATCAGTTAGTAGAATGCTGCGGCCCACCAGACACTGATTTTGCTTAGAAAATCTTGCGCCCAAACGTAACGAGTACTGTGGTGGAGCATGTGTGAAAAATACTGGTTTTGGCTTGACGGCTTCGGATGGGAACAGTGGTTGTTTGGTAGTTGTGCGCAGAAGCGCTCTCGTCATGTTGACTTTGCAGTGTACTGCTAGCTAAATGTTTAATCAAAAGGCATGCTAACTATGGCATCTTATTGAATACGTAAAATTAAAAGACCCATAACTTAGCCGTTTTTGGGAGTTTATTTATCTTTTCGACTGGATTATTGTCCTTATCAAGCTTATAAATTGTATGATGAAATCTCCAAAAATTTAAGTTTTGTATTAATTCTAATTTTTCACACAAAAAAATGAATATATTCGTGAAACTAATTATAGTAAAACAGCGTACTTAGTTTTATGATTATTTCTAAAAATTCAGTGCAATGTATAATAACAATAAGGGTACCATATAAAAGAAATAATTCTGTGGAATAATAGCAGAACAAAATTTTTGGTGTATAAGGACGAACGGGTATGGAAAATGTCCTTTACAAATATTATCCTTAAATAACCTTGAAAATTTGCAACTATTTTTTTTTTTTTTTAATTATTGTTTGAGGACTAATATACGCACAACCCAATCATCGAATTTCGTACCGCAAACTTTTTTTTACTTAAAAAGATAAAATTTATTAAAAGCGCATTTTAAATACCTATTCTAATTAGAATTTATATTCTACAGAGTTTTCTCTCCCATTTAATACTACATACATACTTTAAAACTACGTCTCAGTAAACCATCTGGTCCTCAAATTTTTGAAGGGACCTGTCAAAACTTATCATTCACTTGCGAATGCTTTGCGTACACAGTGGAGTGTGAGCTTTTAAAATACGCATATTATAAATTTTGAATTACTTTTAATTGACATAAAATCAGCTGATGAATTTAGTTCTGAAGCTGAATAGCACGACACTATCCAACACCTGCCTTTCGTGACTTGGCGCAAAAAAAGGTTTCTCCGGGCGGATTGGCGCGAGGAGGGAGACCGTTTGGGTTAATAATAATAATTATATATATTACCTAGATTTATTGTATACTTTTAGGCAGGCTCATCCTGAGCTACGCTATGTTATTATACTTTTTAGCGATGTAATTGAGCTTTGTTAGTATTAATAATAATCCCTTTTTAATACACATCATTTCCCTCTGGATCCATGTCCCTGTGAATACATACTTACATAAATTTTGAGCCTCCTATTTTATAGTAAGTAAATAAGTGTTTCGCTTTGGTCTCTGGTAGAAAATTTCATAATTTATAATGGAAAATTATTATAGTAAGAGAAAAAGGACTCACTCTAACCCAGCTGGTTTACTACCTCTAATGAGTTAGCTTACATCTTTCTGTAGTTATTTATAGCAAATAAGAGTTAAATGGAGCATATTTATGCATTTCTTATAGGCAAAACTTCTAAAAACCAAGATTTATATGAATATCTATGCTTAAAAAACTTTTAGCAGCAGAAAATCTAATTTTCCTAATGTTGCATACTAACACACACATACATTTTTAGACGATTTATTTGGGTTAACTTTACAGGTATAACTGCCCACCAAAGCGCCCATTATTTTCATATTCATGCCAGGTGTAATTCAATTCAGGTAAAACATTAAAGCAACCAAAAAGAAGCCGACTGAGCAATGGCGGACAGCCAATGGGTTCAACATTTTTATTACAGGCGTAAAAATCAATAATTTATTTGTTGACCGGGGAATACTTTCTGTTTCAGCAAGATCTTAAAAGCCAAGGAAGGTGAAAAGCGAAAATAAAATGAAGCACCAAAAATTGTGTGAAGTAATGTGAAGATACAAAAAATCTTGTAAATTTCGGCGCACCACTTTCATAATTTATAATATAATTTATATTATGCGAGAAAGTGGTAATGCCTAAAAGCGTACTTTGCTTTTTAACCCGTAAAAATGTAGAGAGATTCTTAGGAATACAGCTGGGGGGAGTTGGAATTCTGTGTGCGAAGCAAAATACCAAAAAAAAAATTTACACCTCACTAATTTTACTTGGCGGCGGAAGCGCATAGCGTCGCAAAGGCAATCGAGCTAGGCGGCTTCGCTCAATAAACGCGTTTCCTGCGATGAACGTGTTGCGACGTCCAGAAAATTTGTAAGTGGATGGGGAATAAGAAAATCTTCAACTCTTGCTAAATTTTATTGCCGCGATATTCCCATATACATACATACAACAAATGTTTACTAGGTAGGTAATATTAAATAAAATGCTGCATACTTTTGAGAGTAGCCACTCGAATAGGAGATATGGAAAAAAGTGTAATTTTACCCACTAAAATAAGTTGGACAGGCATCTCCTCACATTCTGAATAATTTTTGCGCATTTAGTTGGTGGGAATATGCATAATCTCTAGATTAACTTATTCTTCTCGTTAAGAAAAGTTCACCCCTAATATGTAAAATTTAGTAAAGCATTTTTAGCATATTTTTAGGCATTTTAAATGTGCACCAAAAATTCTCATGCGGCCTATTTGTTTACCCCTTTTTGCTCTGAGCACCCATTCTTTCGTGTAGACAAAATTAAAAACCTCTTAAGGTAATTTTCCAGTTTTTTTTGTTATCTCCTTTTCTTGTTATTCGCCCTACTCAGCCGTATTTAACTTGTGGTTTCCGGAAGAGGTGTGAAACGCTATGATAGCATACGATTTTTATCTCGTTTTTTTGACACTCTTTCGCTTGAGCAAAAAAAAAACAGATGGTATCCTTTGACGACTGATGAGCATGAAAAATAAAACAAACAAAAATGTGTGAATTAAATAGAAAACAAAAAAATTTCCATTTAAGGTGTTATAAACACAAAGTAATGAATATTTGATCATCCAACATCTTTTTGAATTTTATATTTGCGTGCATCTTTTTACCAGAGCCATAAAAAGGGTTTATCTTAAATATTAAATTTTAATAATTAATCTTGTCTTATTTTCTTCAAATTTACGGTATTAAGCAGAGTATTTTAAATTTGACTATGGACCCCAGCTGAGAACATTGAATCCAATAGAAATAAGGTTGTCTACGTCAACAAAGTTTTGATTCAGCTTTTGAATTGGCGCCGCCAGGTTACGAGATTTCTGTAAATACATACATATATTTAGTATGCGGGAAAGAAGAACACAATTTTTTCGCTGTTAATAAAAATAGGTTATATTAGTAGTAATGGCCTTGGCAGTTGCAATGGTAATGGCGATGGTAATGGTACTGGTAATGGTAATGGTAATGATAATTGCAATAGTAGTGGTAGTCGCAATCGTAATGGTAATGCTAGTGTTGGAGGTTATGTTGATGGTAATGGTAAAGGTAGTGGGAAAGGTAATTGTAATTATAATGACAATGGTAATGATAATGCTCATGGTGGTAAGTGTAATGGCAATGGTAGTGCTAGTAGTTATGGTAATGGTAATTGTAATGGTAATAGTAATTGCAATGGTAATAGTAATTGTAAAGGTAATAGTAATAGTACTGGTAAAAGTAAAATCAATGGTAATGGTGGTGGTAATGGTAATGGCTATGGTCATGGTAGCGGTAATGGTAATTTCAATGGTAATGGTAATGTTACTAGTAAGGGTAATGGCTATAATAATGATAGATAACGCAAATATATTAATGATTACGGCAATGCTAACGGTAAAACTTTTAGGTTCAAATTTACTATTGCATCTGCTTTCTGTGACTGAGTCTGTACTCCAACTTAGATTTTCAGCATTCCTACTCACCCGCGTACTTTGCAGCAGCTCCTTGAATTCTGTACTCCTCAAAGCTTTATAGAGCTGTGAAAATTCCCCACCCTCCTGCACCTTGCGTGTCATTAGGCTGGCGATACGTGCGCGTGGCAAATCACGCACCACATCGCTGAGAAAATCGGACACCGTGCGCTGGAACATCATGCTCACCGGCACCTTAGAAGGAACATTGAAGGCACGCAGCTGATTCGGTATGCGATCAATGATGGTGGTAACATCGAATCCACCTTCAGCATCCACGCCGTTGCCACCATGGCGTTGCAAAAATCCGACAAGCTCTGCAAATTCGCTAGTGTTTCGTATCTGCTGCCAAGTGTGTGGGAATTCTGGGCTGCGTATAAATGCCAAAGCGCTGCGGAAGCGCGCATCGACAATGTAATGACGGGCGGCAATGTAACCGATGCGACGACGTGGTATCAGCGCTTGGAAATCACGTAGATCGGATTGCAAATCGGCAGTGGTGGTAGTTGTTAAGGCAGCCAAGCTGGCGGCGATAAGAATGACTGATGCGAAGGTGTTGAAGTGCATGGCTGTGGGGCGTTGTAGATGAAGTGGGATCACAGTTGCAGCTTAATCGAGTATGTCGATGCTTCAGTGTAGCGTGTGCGTATCGCCGCTTTTGACTGCGAATAACAGCGGAGCTTTTGCTTTTATTCCAAATGGCAAGTAAAAGTGGCAAATATGGATTTATAAATTTTTGAGTTTTCGTTGTCCGCACGGGGAGTGGAACCGAACAACAAGCGTTTGACTTTGTTGTTGTGTTTTCACAAAGCATATTTTAGTGCTTGGTTAGCTGTTAATTTTTACGCAAACAAATGCCACATTTCAGTTGATTGTTGTTGCATACTTAAGCACACATTTTGTTTCTATTTTGGGCAAACTTTGTGAAGTATTGACGATTTAAATGTCTACAGCAGTTTTACTTTCATTTCGCAATTTTTTATTTTTTTTATTTTTTGCTTCCATCGAAAAGCCAAATTGATTTGGCCCACTCCAGCTTCGAATCTCGAACATCGTTAGGGTCGTCAAAGCAATTATTTACATGAGTACTTACGGCCTTCGTACAAAGTGACAGCGGGCAGCTGTGGACATTTCAATGAGCTAGGGAAATAACAACCCGAAAAGCGAATAAAATCGCATAGACCCTGAAAAATTAAAAAAAAAACAAAAATCAGATATGTATTTTTTATTGTCAAATATACTTTGAAAAAAAGCCACTTCTCTTTTCACTCAGAAAAAAATGCAATGCCACGTGGTAGTCGGTGCAGTTGGTGCATGAGCCGGTTAAAACAACAAATTTTACCGTACAACAATGTCGACAAACAAGCGATGGAAGCGCAAACACTTTCGCGTTTGTACTTTTTTTTTTTGTGTAACTGGCAACAAATTGGCGCTGTCAAACAAGCAGTCAACACAGGCACCTAAACCAACTAGCCACCTCACTCATACGCTTTTGCTAAATTGTGCACTTTCTACTCGCCCATTTTTTTACGCCTACGTATGCATGTACAAACATGCTCGTGCATATGTTTGTAGATTTGTTAGCGATTGGTCCCATTGAACAACCAAAAGCAAATATTCAACAAAATTTTTTTCAGTCCAAGGCATTTAGCAAATACTCGTATGTACGCAAAAAAGTACAAATAAATCGATCATATGTGAATACGTGTGTATGTGTTTGTGCACAAATGGGCAGCTAGCCAGACAGCGAAAGTGATTTCCGCGCAGACAGCTACTAATTGAACGTGAAAAGGGGCGCAAATGTGGCAAAAAGAGTAGCCAGTTGCAATATTTTGCTTTGTTGTCAAAAGTAGTTTTATTTCTGTGTAAATTGCGAGTGACTTAGTGGCGCTTTTTATGCATCAACAAAAAGTTTGCATACAAAACCATGGACGCAGATAGTCTGTTGTTGATAAATTTTAATTTAATTGATATAAAAAGTTGTGTACACATCACACAAACCAAACAGAAGTTGCATGTGAAAGCCCTAGTTCAAAGACTCGAGTACCAATTTTATTTGAGATTTTTACTGAAAACTCCTTTCAGGGCCAGTTTCTCAAAGTCTGGTTAACACTAACTAAAGGTTAAACATCGTTATCGACTCCTTTTTATATGTTAAGGAGTCAATCACGTCGATAACGATGTTTAACCTGCAGCTAGTGTTAACCAGAGATTGAGAAACTGGACCTAACTTTTTCAAAATGTTAACCTGCGGACAACTACACATCGTCTATTGTATTCCAGTTCATAGTATAGAATCCGCTCAAATATTTCGCCTTCGCATTCTTCCTGAATAATAAAACGAAATTTTTAGAATTAAGGTCACATTAAAATGGCTTACCTGCGGCCCCTAGATGTATACGAGTAATGATTGAGGGAAATATTTTTTTGTGAAAATAAGTCCTCTATGTGTGCCATCAAAAGCTTAATCTTGGTCCCCTATAGCCAAATAATTGGATGTCTCGTTTCTCACGTACAAAACAAAACAAAACAAAAACAAAATTGTGTATGTGTTTTTTATATGGCAAATAGAAATTCGAAATTAGCGACCTATAAATATTAATGTTACGGGCTTTGCTTTTGACAGGTGTGTTTTTTCACTGTTCCGAAAAAATTTCACAGGGGATTTTGAAAATACCAAGGTACATTGAACAGGTAGTATCAGTAGAGCAGCTGATTTGATTTATTTTCAAATTATTTGGTCTCGAAAATGTCAAATATTTTTAATTTTTTCTCACAAAAATTCTGAATTGTTAAAATCCATTTGCATGTGAAACCTTTTTTTATACAAAACAAGCGATTGAATAGCAGCTTTTGGAACGATCGCCCAACTCAGCAGCACAACCGCTGATTACTGGGCCTTGCAAAGGATGGATCAATGCTTCGAGAAGCAAACAAATTTACTAGGAAAGAAAGTTGCATCAATTTTTATTTTTTCCAATTTCAATTTTTTATTTTTCATAATTTTTTGTATTTCACATGGCACGCTTTGATTTAGAAGAAAAAATTCAGAACAGTTTTTGACACTTTCGATACCAGAAGCAACAACAAAATACACGCAAATGTTGTTTTTGCTCTACTGATACTACCTGTTTAATGTGCCTTGGGAAATACACTTTGGACAGTTTTTTTATTCTAAGGTACATAGTGTACATAAGTATGTATGTTACTAGATGCATACCTACTTTTACTTTAAAAACATTTTCCTTTTATCCTCATTCATAACCTTTGTCGTTCCTAATTTATCATTCAATTGAAAATCTTATTAAATTTTTAATAGTTTATTGTGTTCCTAATAGCGCGTGAAATTTCGCAAAGACGACCGCCCAAGAGGTTAAAAAATCAATGAATACTTTTGGCTTGCGCAACTTTGGCAATGAAATTGCATTCAAAAAAAAAAGAAGTGATTTCTTTCTCCATATGAATGCCACATAAAAAATTTATGCTAAGTAAAATGTAAGAACTGCAGTGGCAAATGCTTGCGCCACATGAAACATAAACTTGCAACTTATAAAAAAAAAACTTTTATTTGAACTTCATACAACAACTGCAATAGTGACACTAACAGCCTACTCGATAATGCATTCTTCTTGCCGGAGTGTGGGTGTCTCGGCGATGCCAAGGCGATGAAATATTACGGACAGACGGCGTTGCGAGTTGGCAGCGAAAATGAAACTTTGAGTGTATCTGAAGTAAAGAAAAACTTCATACATATCTTCACTTATGTATTTGCAGTACCTACTGGCGCTGTTGCAATGTTGCTGTCACTGTTGCTGTTGCCGTTGCAATAAACCAACATTAACTGTAATATCAATTTCAAATTAATTTTTGTTGCGCGAAACTTGCACATTTTCCATCAAGAAGCAGTCGTGCAATCATACATACACTCATACAAACAACAACAACAATCACCAACGGTATCTTCTTCGTCTTATTGCCGTATCAGTGCAGTGCATCCTACAACTTCGCAGTTTGATGGCAACGCGCGCACTCATTATTTTAAAACACACCCCAAAGCAGACTTTTAGGCGACAATGCACACAGTTGCAAGCATACATTTGAACGCACCGTGTATGTGTATGTTTGGCTGCGTGTATGTGTGTGTGTGAGAGAGTTTTTATGCAGCCATACAATTGTTAACGAGATCATTTTTCATATGCGGAAATTAAGAATAATTGCGGCAGCCATCATTGGCAAGCCAACAGACGCGAACTAACGGCAATGCAACGCGCTTCACACACACACACACACAACCCGCGCAAACAACCGCTCATTTATTCAACTTTAACTGGCACTCCACTTGAAACTTTTCGGTGTTGGGTAGGCGCTTGCGGAAGTGTGAGTAAGTGTAGCATACTTATGGGCGCCGCGTTGCAATTTCATTTATTTGTATGCATTGTATTTAAACTTTTATGTATTTATGTGTTTGTTTTGCGAGTTTGTGTGCTTAATTGCAAAAATGAGATGGTGGCATGCAGAGTGCTGCCTGCTGTTTTCAATTCTTTTTTTTTTATTGTCTCAGCGTAGGCGCGAGTATGGTTTATTGCATAATAATGACATTCATTTGCACAATTGTATCACATTTACTCATTTGTTGGCATTTGGTACGGATTCAGTTGGTGGGATATTTCATTACAACGGGAATCTCCTCTCATTCGCTTCCGCTTTAGTTCGCCGCGTAATATTTTGCGTCTAGGAGCAAACAAATACATACATTCATACAAATATGCATGCACAGATATTTATGCATTTTCCTGGCCTCTCTCAGCAAGTAAATTTTTGCCTCTCAGAATGAATCACTAGTTTGGATATTTTGTTAATTCGTGAATATCAAACCGTTCTAGCTAAGCTCATTTGCAAAAAGTAAGTGTGGCTTGCTAGTGACGGCCAAGACTGCCGCCTCTAAGGTTTCCCGCTTTGTAGCCTGCAGTAGGACGCATTATCCTCCACGGCAAGGGATGGCAAGATGGCGAGATAATACATATAAAATGTTTCACGGTTAATTGGCAGCCTTATAAGATTTTCATTTTCGTTGTTTCGATTAGCTAGATAGCCTATAAAGTGGCGAGTCATAAGAGAAGTCCTGTATTTTTTTATGTATTTTTTAAAATTACGGAAAGTTCATTTGAGCAAGCAAACCTTCTCCTCCTTCTCGAATAAAAAATATGGGGGGTGTTCCATCAGTGCCACTCCAACCAATTTTCAGTAACAAGGAACAGTATAGCGGCCTCTTCAGGATATGTATTACCTGCCGATTTCAGGCTTACTAGCTTCTATTTTTTTAACCTGTCAATCCCCAAGTGCTACTGCTGACCGACTTAAGGCATTTGTCACGCTATTTACTTTGCGGTTGTATGCGCGACAAAAGATGTCAAACTATGAGAAGTAAACTCGAAAATTTTCTTCTTGTTTACAGTGGTTTGCAGGTTACCAGACCTCTGCTATCAAAACAGTTGTCGGGGATTTCCGCATTGTGGGGAAGCCAGATCGGACAATCGACAGCATATGAAATCTAGTGGCTGGAAAAACTTCGACATATACATTTAGTGGATAATTTACATTCTACAGAATCCGCTATTAATTTTTTTTTCGATATTTTATCACGTCAAGTTACTCACCGTTGTCAAACTCTTCGCTGATTAGCCGCCCACCGTTTAAGTCTCTGTAGAGGAGAGGAGAACTCAAAGTATTCTATTAGCGCTAAGTTGCAAACGATGTTGAAAGCCTTCGACAAGTCCTACGCTGAAAGAATGGTTCTTTGCAAAGGCAGTTGCAGTTATGTCCACGAATTATATCGTTATTTATAGTGTTAAGAGCTGGGGTGCTTCTGTGTACTTTTCTTCCTTATTGTACCTTCGCTGGGGACAGTTAGTACATGTATTAGGGGGTTGCAAGGCCCCGGTCGATGAGACTCCACTTTATTGGCAGGCTTTCCCGGCTTAAGGAGTGTGAGACCACTCCCCTAATTTCCACAAATTATGAATGATGAGAAGTGTACTTAATTCATTAGCCGCGCTTCGTTGTTAGTTCGAACTAGAGCAGACATTGTCTTTTTCTCAAAATTACAGATTTTGTTTTACTTTTCGTTAAAAAAATAGAAAAGGAGAATAAAAAATGACAGCGTTGCCGTTTTCAATTCGTTCAATTACCCAAAAAAAATACAAATTACCCACAAATCCCCACATAAACTCTCCTCAAACTCCCCACAAACGAAATAAATATTTTAAGTTTAGTTTCCCTAAGCTTTATATTATCCTTCAAAATGTGTTATATATTTTAGGTATTACAATTCTCTGCATTTCGCTTATTAAGTGTTAAATAAAATATTAAATACACATTATAATACAAAAAATTGATAATTAGAGAATAAAGAAAAATCATTTGATGAAGTCAGTTATTTGTACTGTGATTGTAGAAGTATATATTTGGCCATTGAAATTTACTCTGTAGTTCAATTATTAAGATACAAAATCTAAGAAACATATTATTGTATTCCTGAGAATCTTCGAATTCGATTACTATCTGGGTGGTACTTGGAAGCTCTGTAAGCTAACATTCCTTTTTGATAATTTTTAATTTAATAAATACAGAAGTGTCTTCAAAGAATCAAAATTAAATAAAGAAAATATCAAAATTATTTTGAAAACGTTTATGAAACTAAAATTTTTCATATAAAATTATTAAAGAGCAAATTCCCCAAATTTCTTCACAACATATCGTCGCCCAAATCTTACCCACAAAATTTTTTATTAACGGCAACGCTGATAAATGACTATTATATCGCAACTATTCCTTTTTTTGTTTAAAGCCGCCAACATATTCCACTGAACGCTTTTATAGAATGCTAACCAAATATTTCGAATGACCGCTAAGTAACCGCAACTACGTACTTGTAAATTATTTTGCCATGCAGGTGCTCATACGATCTGAAATTAGACTACGTCAATGAATTAACTTGTCTGCTGAGAACACGCTTGCAAAAAATATGCTCATATTTACTTTAATGTTTAAGAGAATACAATGCATGTCTTATGCCAACAAAGCATCTCTTATTTGCTGGCATTCAGTTGTGCGGGTGAACATTGTAAGCATTGTTTGTAGTTGTTTTTTTGTTTTTCTTTTTGATTCACAGTTGGTATTCACTATAAAATGCCCAGCAACCAAAACCAAATTAACAACACAACACAACAATAACAATATCAATTTCATCAAATTGCCAAAACCTTATTTAGCTCTTCTGTGTTGGAGTTGTTGTGCTTGTGCGCCTGGGAGTATGCAATGAGAATGCGAAATAATATAACATACACCACTGCACTTACACAATCACCCTTTTTGTTTGAATTTTCAATTCGTATGAGTTGCACGCCACCACATACAACACACACACACACAAACACATCCGCACAAAATTCAATGAAAGCAATTGTTAGCTATACTTATTTTATTCTTCTTTTGTTAATGTTGTTGTTGGAATTAAGTAAATAATTGCTGCTTAAAATGCTCGTCAGGCTTGGCTTGTACTCAACGAATTTCGACGTTCCTCAAAATTTGCGGTTCAGTCGCTGCTCGCTGGACGATTTCCGCACGACTCCACAGCGTACAAGGAATGGGGTGGCATAGAGAAGGTGGAGGGTGGAAATGACGGATGCATGTATGTAAGGGAGCAGTTGGAAAATCAAACTTAAATATGAAAGCTTTTCAGTTGAAATGTACAAGCACAAAAATTGATATGCGCATGCATGTATGTATGTATGTAGGAATTTGTTTTTGTTCATTTGTATTTGTGTAAATTCGTTTTGTTTACACTTCTCTTCATTAAGCTTTAGTTGATGAGTGCCATCAGCCATTAGTCAGTTGAAATGTTATTTTTTGCTCCAACAAGTTTGGTAAAATGTTTGCCTTGACTACTGCTACTGCTTACTTGCTATTTACACATTTCTACTACGATAACTTTCATACATCCTTTCAGGGTTTACTTGGATATCTCATGACCTCTGCCATTTGTAGTAAGAATGTCTGTATGTACATCTATGGATGCATATTTAGATGTATTTTGGCATTAACGCTCATTAATTTCAGAAGTACAAGCTCTATTCAACTTTTGTGAATCGAGACCCATCTTGTGAATTTCGATTTACACCAAATAAAAACTTTAAAACTTTGTTATTGTACTTTTAGTTACGTTTATATATGTATTTGCTAACAGCTTAATTGGACCTAAGGTTGAATTTCAATCAAAGAAACGATTATTTCGTTTCGCTTTGTTGGACTGCAAATAATGAGCACAATTGATGCAGGAGCATACATAGGAGAATTTAAACTGCTGAGGCCATCAGAGCATTCAAAAGGTCCTCAAGGTACGTCGTGGTTTTAGATGACCACCTCATCCAAAGCTTGGCCCGGCCTTAAGCATCCGCTGTATTAATAGCAACTAAAGAAACGTGCTATGCAGCAGTTTTAATAAGATTTAGAATAAGATTAATACAGTAATGAAGGCAAAGGCGATTATTTTTGTAGATGAAGAAAAGGATAACGGAAAGTAAGACAATTGAAAGACGGTTGGCAACAACAACAAAAACAAAACTCCCTTGCCATATTTCATGGTGAAAAGCTCTTTTCACAGAAGAGGCTTGTATGTATACAATTTTGCTAAAATTGCTCCAACAGTTGAAATTGCCGAGTGAGCAGAGCACTGGCATGCCATTCGAGATATCCTAGGTCGAGTCCTCGGCCACCGGAATATTTTTCTTATTATACTATTTAAATAGTTTTTATTTTTTTATTTCATTCTCTTTAAATTTTTAGAAACTTATTTTCTTGTTATTATTATTATTTTCTTAACTTTATTTTTTAATTTAATTTTCACAATTTACGGTTTACAAAAAAAAATATTTTTTTATATTACATATTTAATTTTTATAAACATCTTTTATTTTTTATTAAAATTTTTCATCTTATTGTTTTAAGAATAAAAATATATATTTTTATTACTATTAAATTTTACGTGTTTCCTTATTTTTAATTAAAATTTTTCCGTTAATTTATTGTGAAGTATTAATATTTATTACACGATCGAGGTACAAAGCTCGATAACACTATTGAAATAAGTTTTTTTTTTATACAAATTTATTTTAAATTTTAGATAAATTTTTTTTAAGAACATTTTTATAATTTGATTTCGTTTTGAGGAACTAATTTGATTCTTTAATTTCTTTATCCTTATAAGATTTAATTTTCCTGTAGTTTTTAGATTTTATAGATTTAGAGCCAAATTCATGATGCGTTATAATGCGTTGAGAAGAGTTTATCTATCGATTTTTATATTCACAATGCTCAGCTAATAAAAGTTTAAACCAGCATGTCTCCATAGTTAAACTCGTGTGAAAAACATTTTTTTTTGAGGAACGAATTTCAAATTTTTACAGAATAATAATCCTGTTTAGGATTTACATATTTTCAGGCGATATGAATTTCCATAGTTAACTATTTGACCCTGAATATACATAAATTAATAGCTAAACTCTTATTGGTGGTTAAGTTAATAATGGTTTAACTAAGCACTGTGAATTTTTGGCCCAGAAATACCCTCAACTGACATCAGCTCACCTCTTCTCCGCTCAGCGAAGCAAAATGCAAATAAATTTGATTTTGAATCGATCAGCAAACCAAATCACAAATAAAATTGATTCCTTGATCCATAATTTGATCAAGTTAAGAACACTCAATCCAGAGCTATGTTAAACTCAGTCGAGTCATAGAACTATGGAACAATGAAGCAATTAATCGAGAGAAGTTTCGCTTCCATATCGGGGCCCAAGTACACTGATTATAAATTTTTAATTTCATTTTCGGAAATCTATCAATAACATTCTGGTGGATTTGCGAATGTAAGCAAATGAGTACAGACTACCTTCTTTCAAGACATGCATTATAATATTCTAAAACGGGGCGGTTGTGCCAAAAATATTCGCTTCTTGAACTTTTCCTTTTCAGCGCCTCTCGGAACCAACCAGGCCTGATCTGAGATACAATTTGCAAAATTATGAAATGTGTGGTAATAAGGCAGCTCAACCAATATAATTAATGGGAAAGTTTTAAAACCGAAGACCTTTGAAAGTACACATGACTGTCACCAGAGTGTGGTTTTCTAGAAAACACTTACATAGATTATTTCGTTATTTTTATAAAAAATTAGCTTGAATTTAAAATAGCATCATATTCTTTTCCTTGAATAGCCGAAAACTACGATACGATGGAGTAGTAACAGTATCGTTCTCCTAATTACAATCCTTCAAATAGGTTTAATTATTTGCTCATTAAATTTAAAACGACACTTTCTGCACACTAAAGTTTGCGAAATTGAATTGACACATTAATTAATACTCGGGAGTAATTGCGTGATAATAAAGCCAAGCTAAAGTTCATTCACATTCAACCATGGCAACAAAAAAGGCAGTTTAAAAAATTGTCGACTCCATGGCTTCCCAAGAGTCCGAAATTGTTTCAAATATTACATTAATTTACACTTCAAACCAGCCGTCCATAAACCCCAACAACTGGCGAATAGTCACTTGCGTTCCGCCCTTTGAATAAAGTGACCCTCAGCCCCGGTTCAAAGTCACCAGCCAACAACGGTCATCAAAAAATTATCTATCGGCTATCTTTTAGCGGCCACTTTATACATAATTCATTGTATGTGTGTGTTGTTGTTGTTGTGCTTTTAAAAGTGTGGTGCAGCGCAACGTTGTGTCGCCATTCGTCGATGCCGTGAACGAAATAACAGTAAAACTAATTGCATTACATCAATTTTTCTGTTAAAAGTCAATAACCATCAAAACGTTTCCGTAAAAGTTCAGCGCCATTTTATACATATGTACATACATATGTATGCGGCTTTGTACATATGTACATACATATGTGTGCATGTGTATGTGCGAACGGGCGGAATTCGATATGCGGGTAGAAAAAAAAACCAGCAACAACGGTCACCAACAAAGCAATAACCCAACGCCGAAAAATATCTATGTATGTATGCATGAGAGCAAAAACAATAACAACTACATTTGCAATGAGACAGGAGATGATGATGACCAATTTGACGATATCATATGGAGGCTATTGCTTTGCTGTGGCTGGGTTAAAAAGCCACGGCTGTGGTGTTGCCATATTTCGCGATTATCCCAAATGTAGAATTGACGATTGCTTGTTGAAATACCCAAAACGTCCATGCATTACAATTTTGTTCATATCCTTGTTTATATGTATTAAGTTTTGAATTTACTTTTGCGTTCGCTCCGGCAGCATCGCTCCAACCAAAAGCTCATCAAACTGCTATCAAAACTCATTTTCTGCACCCGCCTTCGTTCTGGTTTTTCACACTCTCCTGCCGTTATTTCCAAGCTACTGCAGACTCATCGCTTCTAACCGCCAGCTTTTCAATCCCATTAAATTTATTTAGTAGCGCTGATGACGTGTTCATGCATTCGCTGTCATCACTTATTGGCGCCGAACGCCAATCACATACCCCCACCACTCTCCCCGCCCATTGGCTAGCGAGCTGCCTTTGCTGTTCTTAGTTTACGCTAAAATGCGGACATTTTTTAACTCCATCTCGAAAATGAACGGAAATGAAATTGTTAATTGACTATAGCAGCGCAGCGAAAGCGATTAAAAGCATTTACAACAACAACAAAAGTAGCAGTAATAACAGTTAAACCGGGAAAAGTAATGTAACTGCAAGCGATCAATGAAAAAATAATAAAAGAAATATACAAATATACATATACTTATGTATAA
>NW_023458561.1:66718230-66768852 GCF_013731165.1 Rhagoletis pomonella | reverse complement strand
AAAAGTGATAAAATATCGATACCTTCTACGCGACAGACAGTCAGTTTACGGGACTCCTTATGAATCATCCTTAGCCTAAAAGACTGTATTATACTTATGTAGATTTAATGTACACTATCTATCAGTGGCTGAAAGACATGAAGCTGCCCCTACCATGACCGTTAGCGTGGTATTTTCCAGCTTAGAGGAGAAGACAATAGTTGCTGGTGTGCCTAGCAACAAAAAAAACTTGGTTTTTGAAAGCATGAACAGAAAGTGAGTGAAGTCGATACATACAAAAATTTTCAGAGTAAAATCGAGGTCAGAAATTCTTTGGATACTGTTTATATATTCGCCGCTTTCGTAACTCGGCTTGAGTACTTTAGAACAATCCTGTGCTAACTAACTTATCCCAGCTTATCTTGGCTTTGAAAAGTAATGGATATTTGATAGCTACGCATGCAATTGTTCAAATAATGCGGAACTTAAAAGGAAGAGGTCTTGCATATAAGCGGCAAGCACTTCATTATTAAGGATTGAGTACTGAAAAAATTTTATAAAATGTAAATGAAAGTAAGTCACTGAATTTAATAATTGTGACTGAAAGCCTTAGTTAGTGTAGTTGACACTGGATGTATTTAGTTACTTTTCTACCAGCATAGTTTTAAGGCACTTCATTAGTTCAGTAATAAAACCCTACTCGCGCTTCCCAGTGCCTTAGCTGCGTGCGCTCATTCGGCAAGTAAATATCTGCAGTTGTTTGTGTACGCGTATTCGCCCCTACCTCACGACCGCCACTTAACTACGTAGTTAGCATTAGTTAACGCATGTACGTGATATCGTTATGTTAGTGTAATGTTACAACGAACACTCACTGACTAGCATACCAAGCGGCCATGAAAACCCAACTGAAATACCCAGGCACACGCGCAAAGGGAAAACAAACATCCATACCAAGACTTAAACTTAACACATCCACGTCATGAAGAGGCTAATTGTGCATATACGAGTATGCTAAAAGCTTGCCGATCAACGGCACAAACGGGAAGTTCACAGTGAGAGTTCATGGTGCTTGAACTCAGCAGGAGTGTAACTGTATGGATTGGTGACATTCTGCTTAGGATTATTATGTGAGTTTGCTTGTTCACTTTCACTTCACATTTGGCGAATACTCTCCTAAACTAGTTCATGTTGGACCGTCTGATTAACTAACTGTCAGCTGACGTAGTAACTTCTGGACAGTCGCACGTCCGCATTCGTAAGCCGCAACTCAGTTACAGTTGTGAATGTTTTGTGTGATCCTTCTTGTGTTACACACGAATGGGTATATGTGCACCGATGCGTGCGTGCCGCAGGACCTCTCACAATTACATTTCATTTGCATTTGTCTTTCGTTTGTTTGCATATTTACGCATCCAGTGCCGCTTCGAATGACTAATGGCAATTTGTTTAGAGCAAAATTAGTGCTAAGAATTTGATGGGGACACTTTCGCTTCAAGAAATCTACTACCTACGCATGCAGTTTAATTTTATGTTAAAAACTGTGATCTATGTATTTTACATAAAAGGAGGAATACTGATGTCACTTGATTTTTCGATAAGCTCAGAGATACAGGTTTCACGAGGTAGAAGCTTCTATTTCTTTATGTTCCTGTCTTTCAAGTTACATATCACAGGTGGGTTTGAGATATGGTGATGGACTACCAATCTTTATTTATTTTTTTAATATATGTACATGAACAATAAATTCTTACAAAATGCTAACAAAATTAAATAAGATTATATCAAAGATTAAAAAAAAAATAAATAAAAACATCTTTAGATACAGAAAAATTAAGCTCGATAAAAGATGATATTTAGGTGAATTTATTACGAATGCGGGCAATTAGTGTATTTCGGGAAGCCTAATTAAAACTTCCCTGGGAGTGTTTCGACGATCAAAATAAACTCTGCAGTGGAATTCTGACAATCGCTTCGATAAGTTTTCATCGCCAAAATTCTCTTAATGAATAGCAGTGGGGCCTAAAAGTATACAGCAGCGAAAAGTAATATCTGCAGTGTGTAATCAACCAAATCTGGCAATATTAGGGGCATGTAGCTAGATGTTGCATGTTCTGAGGCGTGTCTGCTATTCGTTGGGAGATTTTTGGCGATCAAAATTAGCGACAGCGAAAGCTGGAATCCGGCTGCTGGTCAAATTTTTCATCGTTTGATATGGCGTTTATAAAGTGCAGACGAAAGTCTATAGCACAAGCCGCAAAAGAACAAATTAATATTGCATAATTTTAGGCTTTCAAATTATTGTATAAACAAAAGCCGCATGGATTTGAGTTGAAGATTTTCATTAGGCTCAGCAAAAGTTGCTGTTACTGTTAGAAAAGCTATCAGTTTAACATTGTTCAGCCTAGATATTTTTAAAAGCCTCTTTTTATGTACTGTGTATCGTATAGAGATGGGCGCGGTAATAAGTATTCAATCCCGATCAGGCCCATTAGGAAATTTAATTTTTCAGTCACAAATCCGCACATGCTTGGATACAGAAAGCTATCACTAAGAAAAATTCACATGCCTTTCAAATAAATTTTAAATAATAAATGAAATATCTGACATTTTCTGATTAAATTTATTTTTCGCGGTTCGTATTGGAGTGCTTATTTGTTATAACGTTTTTAGGGAAGAATCACTGAACTTGCGGAGGTTGCGGGTTTTATCGGCAGTGTCGGGAAAAGTTTTTGGCCCCGTCAAGCCCGACACATTTTTTAAAGCCTGCCCGAATTAACCCATCATGGCGACTTTGATATCAGTACCGTGGATCCCGCGGGTCCTGATATCTCGCACACATCTCTAATGTACACTGCTGTGACTAAACCTCAATCGAGCAGGAGATTAAGTTATTGGGAGTTACTGATGAATCAATGCGTAAATTGTGAGGAGAGCGCTCCCCATACCCAAAAATTTTGACAATCAACCTTAACATGAAACATGTTAAGTACACTTTTTTAAATGCCTAGTTTCCATATCAAGACTTAGAAAACTTTTGTGCTATTTAGAAAATCATTAAAAATATTTCCAAAAATGTTATGCCGAAATAAAACCGCAAAAGTTACCAAAAAGAAACTACAACGGAAGCAGTTATTCCCTTCACGTTATTTAATTACCTACCATCTCATTGCTGAGGCTGAAGAAAACTGCCCCTCTCATCTCGCAATATGTATGCACGTGAAGCACCAGGCATTCATTTTTAAGTAGATACATATTTGCAATGAGCTATGGTGGCGTCTGCCACCAGCGACTAGAGGCGTACCAGGCATTGCAAGGTATGTACATGCTTGGTCCGCTCATTAAAAATGCACACTGGAAAATATTTACGCAGATAAATCGTCCAATTAAAGACAACAAATGAGCACGAGTGAGAGTGAGAGTGAAAGTGCGTGAGCCGAGCGAAAGGCAAGCAGGCGGTATAAAAAAAAGCAAACAACGACGAGGCACCTCCTACTGGTGTACCAATGAAACATCGAAATGATTTTTAATGCTTTTAACAGATGCCGAAGTGTGCGGTTTTATTTATTTTACAGATTTTATTTGCTACTTAATTTCGTTGCAATTTGGAAAACCGCCGCCCGAGCGTAAATCTTTGCATTTCAACTTACGTTTTTTTAAATGAGAATTATATCCGCAAGTACTTCGTTGCTTATTCAATACGCATACTCCTGTAGATAAGTGTATATGTATGTATGTATGTATCTGTGTATGAATAAAGCATTGAAACATTTGTAAGAGCTCACTAAAAAGCAGCAATTTATGTTAAGTAAAATGAATATAAAATGACTCGACGAAGTGGACGTGCTGAGTTGCCCGACATTAAACGCCACAAAACACGCAATCAATTGGAATAAGTTGTATGTAAGTAAGTATTAGGCGAACACCGAGCGGATGTGCATAAAAATTTCGCTAACTAAGCTCATAAATTAATTGTGGTTATTTTTAAATAATGGCTTGTCAGTCAAGGGAATGTTTACACACGGGCAAATTGTTTGTGTTGCTTACACTTTATTGCTTCCCCGCCTTCCGAGCTACTCTGAATTTTGCTCTTGCACGTTAAAAGCACGCATACATAGATACTAAGTTCGCGACATTTTCTATTTAATTTCTCATGCTATTAAAAAGGGGAACTAAAATAGTATACCTGGGCTGAATAGGCTAAATGCTTCGATGCGTTTTTAGCTTAGTACAGTTTTTTTTTGTAGAGGAAATGCCTGATATGCAGAGGGCACCGTGAATAGTGGTAACGTGAATACATACATACATGTACTAAATTAAATTCTATGCATTTCTAATAAAAGTGGCGAAATGCCAATTTAGAAAAATAACCGTTAAAAAATACTGGCGGTCAAATATATATGAAAGCAGCAATATGCAGTTGAAATTTTCATATGCAAACTTTTAAGCGTGAAATATGAAAATTTGAACCTTCGTGGGAATGGTAAATAAAAAATATGGCATGACATACTCGAGAGCTTTTCCATTGAAAAATTTTAGGGAGATCTCCGAATGGGTGACAGGTAATAAGGTCAATGGAAATAAGGTCAACAAAAATTTTGAAATAAAGTCATTGACGCTATTTCCTCGTTCAAATGGAAACAGCGTCGGCGGGAGACGGGTTTGGGGGGGCCGGGGAGGCCGCGGCGTAGCGTGGCGTGGTGTGCGCGCCGGTCGCGCGGCGTACGCGGGGCGCTGCGAAGCTAAGAAAATTTAATGTTTGAAAGAGAAATAATGTCAATGGATTTTATTTCGTTTTTAAGAAGGTAATAATGTCAATTGACTTTATTTCGCACCAGGGTGGGAAATAATGTCAATTGACCTTATTTCCGTTGATCTTATTACCTTGCACCCTCCGAATGCACCATTACTAGACTACGTATTTTGTGTTCATATGGAAAAGTAACTTATGTCGAAAGAAAAGAAAGAAATAGTTCCGATACCAGCAAATCAATAATTCGTATTAAGTCTCATCGAAAAATTCCTTGTCGTTTAAAGAATAAAGGGAATGCCGCATTATACTAAGGCCAGCCTTTCGACATAAGCTACTTTTCCATACGAACACAGATATATACATATATTCATCGAAAAATCCAAATCGTTTGACGAAACCGACGTATCATGAAAGCACGAAAAAATCAAGGCTCTCATAGAAAGCGTATCAAATAGGTACTATAAGCACTAATTGGGTCCTGGGCATGTGCTCAAGCGACGTAACTACCAACCAACCAAAACATTTTTAGCAAGAGAGAAGTGGAGTGGATGAAACAATCAAAAAGTTCCAATCCACATTACCTAAATGATTTCTGACTGTAGGCAAATTACGGAGGTTGGGATAGAATGTCCCAGGGCGGTGTACTCATGCATCTCTCGATTAATGAAAATGCAAGATTTCACTACATCCAATATTATCCCGGAAAATTTAAAACCTCTACCTTCCGGTGTTTATAGGCGTAAAACCGAGCCTTCTCTAGAAGTAAGATATTTAATCCTAGCTCTGGATGAGTGAAAAACGAGCACTGAAAATTCTCGACCGGTATCTGAAAACATGTAGTAGGACAGTCGGTTTGAGATCGGCTGTAATTATTTAGGTATTCGTAAGTTTAGTCAGACCATGGTCCAATCATAGTTTCTATGTTAACGCACTACAAAAAGTATGCGAATAGGCATCACGGTCGCCATGATTATAACGGAAGAAGCGGTTCTTAATGCTGTATTGTGGAACGATTTTCCGTCATCCCTTGTCAAATTTGGTTTGGAGACAAACCGGTTTCGGCGTTGTGCCATCTTCAGTGTCAAAAAGAAGTTCTTAATGCCTTACTGGATTTGTTAATCCTGGATTTAACGATCAAAGAGGAAAAACTCGAGGACGACAAGTCGACTGCATTTGTTTTGGATGCTGCCACGACAATCCGAGTGATTGATTTAGAAGATTTTCAAAACAAAACGCGTGCGTCGTTAATTTTCTTTCAACGGCCCAGTGGTGAACTCGACGGATTCAGGAGTGAATATAGAACTGGAGTTGGCTAGCTAGTGAAGGGTAACTTCAGATGAGGTACTACGAAAGAGGTTTTCCAGTCAGCAGTATTTCCAATAATTAAAGTAGCAGACTGATAAAAAAATTTAAATTTTTTTCTCAAAATGAGAAGGTAGCTCTATTCTTTTATTTTGTCGGGGTGTTGGGCATTTTCTTCCTTATACAAATAAGTTCTGTCCATGCGTTATATGAAAGTAAATGCGCAACACTTTCGACAAAAAAAAAAATTTTTAAAAGCAATAGTAATTTTAAGCGATATCACACTTCCACATTGTTATAATAAAAAAACTCAAACGGTTTCTAGGAAATATAATTTAAAAAAATCGAAATTTTGAGGACATTTTTTTCCATAATTTTAAATAGTTTTTGTAAACTTTGTTCAAGCTTTGAAACTTTTATTTATGCGATGTCTGATACAGATGGATCTTTATTTTAAATGAAAATTATTAACAATAAATAACGAAAACATAAGGTACCAACAGCGTCATTTCGAATTTTACTGCTATTATTTTGCTCTCGTTTTTTTTTTTGAAGGCCATCAAATTAAGTTCTATTTGAAAGAGAAAAAAGAAATAGTGAGATATTTCTTAATCGAATATAAACATTTAAAATCACTTAATGAACAAATTAGAGAGGGAATGATTCAAAATGAATTTGAACTACTCTAAGCCGTGGTAACGTCCTTTTTCACGTATCTATGTTTGTTGTTTAGCTCGCGGACAGGATGTTTAATTTCCTAAAAACATAAATCCAATGCTTGACCGGCAGCAGCCGTACATCAACAGAGATAGTAGCAGTAGCAGATTTAGGAAAGCCTTTTTCGACACCAGGAGTTCGCCAATCTACAAGTAGGGCACGTGTGAGCATGGCTGTGCGAGTATTTTTTACACCGGTAGATGTACTGCTGTACCCGGAACATAGTTAGCGGTCGCTGCTAAACATCCGAAACGCATAAACAAAACTTCAGAAGGATACAATGACATTTTTGTAGAAATACATTTGACAAACAACAATTAAAACAACAAATACAACAGCTCGATGTCCTTCGTGTAGCTTAAACGCACTGAACTGCGTTATCGGCACGTAGTATGTAAGTGCACGCATACGCATACACCACCTATGTACATATGTATACAAATATTTGCTTAAACACTGTGGACCAAATAAATGTACGCAAGCCAGAAAGGAGGCAACAATAATAACTGCAACAACATCAGTGCCAGCAAAAGTACAAAACGACCAGCAACAAGCCCCAAAATACATTTCAGGTTCATTTGTTTCACCACGTTGTTGCTTTTGTGTCACATTCTCGTTGCTGTTGTTGTTGCTGTTGTGGTTGCTACTGTAAAATATTGTCTTTTGTTGGTCTGCAGCCAGCAGTTTGAAGCAGTGGCCGGAAAGCATTTCACAAACATTGCATACCCAACGCACACACAGTGAGAGTCCCTAACCAAGTTATTGTTATTGTTATTGTTATTGTGATTCACTCGTTCGCTCGTTTGTTGGTAACCTGTTTCCTGCTTTGTACGATCATAATGCGCATTGACGGGTGGGATGCGTACTTCTGGGTTATGCCAACGCAGTGGGAAAGTGCTGAAGGAAAATTGTTTAAATTATAACATTGGAAAATTTAATGAAAGAGATCGAATTTATTCGGGAAAAATTATAGTAATAAAGGTATTATATGTCATTATACTTATGTTAGTTATTATTCATCATTAGACAACCAAACCATTTATTTTTGCCTATCTTTTTAAAGATTTCCGTACTTTTTTTTTTAAGTGTATGACGCTTTGGAAAAATATTTCTTATCAAAAACTAGGCAGGGTATGCAAACAACAAAATTGTCATTGTCCCTAAATTTACACACAAAAAAAAATCAGAAATGCCGGCAATAAAATTTATGTATTTAATTTTACTTATTACACGTACGGTTCTATTTATTTATTTTCCAAGCTTTTACTACTTTTCAGCTGTGTGTAACCAAATTCTGCAATCAATTTTTAACCAACTTCCCGATGGCTCTGAGCCCAATGACAATTTAACACAAATATGGTTCATATTTGGAATTAAAAGGGGCAAAAATTTACTCTGGAAATGAAAAAAAAAATTTAACCCTCTTTTTTGTTAACCACTAGTAAAAGCTGTCTTAAATTTTTCTTTTACCTTACTTCCGCAAAATATGTGGAAGTGGTGTTGTTTGTACTCTACCCCTAATTTTTAATGAGGAATATTTTTATAGAATACTTCAAAAAATATTTCTGTTAGAAATTTTGTGCCTGTGTGAAGTAGACTCGTATAACTCTTTAATCTTTGAGCTCAACTTCAAAAATCTCAGACGCGCTGAACTACGGCGGTATTTAGCGAAAATGCTCAGTAAGTTGTCCTTTTTCAAAACAATATCATGGTTGTTCTGTTGGAAAAAAATTAAATTTTTTTGATAATGTCAGCATTTCAACGGTCGACTATAAATGACTGATTTTAGTCATTATTTTTAAATCACTAGTCGTTTGTCATTAATCAATAGTTACCAGTCACTAAGTAATAGTAATTAGCCAAATACATATTCGCATTCCTTTTGAAAAGGTAAATTACCGGACTTATAGATTATGCCATTAATATAAATTACTTCTGTTCAAGCTATAAATTTTGAGAATCGATCGGGGCACACTCATTGTTCGAAAAAAAAAAAATCGCCCTCAGCCTACTGTTTTCACGCAAGAATTTTCTGCACGCATCGCCGCACTGTTCGGCTGTTAACGCATGTTTTTAACGCTATGCTGCCATTGTGACCGAACAAGAGGTATTACAACAACAACACCAACTTAACCTCCAACCAAAGGTAGCAAAGGCAAGGGTATTTACAATAGCAAAACCACCGGCACTGGCCAACGCTAATGCCACCAAGCATTGTTGTTTCCGGTGCACACAAAATGACAATACTCTGGGCCGAGCTAAGGGGAGCCAAAGATAGAGGGAGCTGTAGCGGAAGCGAAAGAAGGGAAAGTGAGTTGAAATTTGGTTTCGACTGCAACAAACTGAAAATTTTGTGTAATGAAGAAGAAAAAAGGAGGTATTTTACGGTTGTATGTAGCTACATATGTATGTATATCGTAGTACTTGTGTGAATGTGCGTGGCATGTTTGTGGGCAGCCGTTCAACCAACTGGAAGTCGCAAATGTGGGAGAAAGTGCGGCAGGCAAAGATTTAACTTTAGAAAATTACCAATTGTTGGAATGCAAATTTATGGCTTATTTGTGATCCTCATATACATACATATGTATGTATGTACATTTTTATAAGCGAACACATTAATGTTTAGAGATGTGCATAGGGCAGCGTGAGCACCTTAATATCACGCTCAAATTGTGCGTTAAGCCAAAGACCTCAATTGCTAGCTGCCTTATTTTTAGGTTTATTTATATAATTTACTTATGGAAATACAGTTTTATAAACAAAATATTAAAAAATGTTTTCTGTGAAATAAATATGAATTAAATTTTATCCCTGTAGCTGCTGCAGTAATATTTCTAGGTTGGATTCTAATAGTCCTTCTTCGAAAAGAGCCAACCCAAAAGCATTGCCACGTTGAGCCTAGTTCTTTGTAGACGTATGGGTTTAAATTAGCTTTGCCAATCCAAGCTCTGACGCTAGAGCTTCCCCAAAGTAGGGAGTGGCTTTGATCGATCCCCCATCATGAAGATACCTATGCACATATTTGTGACACTGATATGTAGACGTCAGTTTTCGGAACGTAACATAAATTTTAAGTCTTGCTATGTTTTCGTAAGCTTCTCTATACATCGTAAGTAACGTAAGCTTCATTTTTAAAACCTAGATATTATTTGTAATACTTATAGGCCAACCCTGTTTATTTTGGTATCTTTTCATATGTGATTAAGGAGCATACACGTGACTCTGCCCTTTACATTTGAAATCACTCACTTTAAAGCTTAGCGCTGCTCAGAAAAAAACACCAAAGAACTTCAGGTAAATACATACAAGGGGCGTTAAGCTTTTACACTCCACGAAAATACAGCAGGCCTCAAGCGCACAACTGTAAAATAAGGCGAAAGAGAGAATGAGAAAAAAAAAAGATTTCATTAACAAGAATTTAGATAAGCATTAGTGCTGATGTTATCATTTAATGCGGCATTATGGCATTAGGATAATGTTAAGTGGTGTGCTGGCGAGTTGGTGACAGCTATGATACTAACGGTTGTACATGAATACATACTTACATATATATTTGCTAAGTTTTGCTTGCCGCATGCTGTAAAATCCTTCCTTTCGCTAAAGGCCGAGCTAAGGGATTTAATGAGCATAATAGCGCGGCAGTACTCAAAACGATGCTTTTGTGATTACGTATGTGGGTTTGGCTAAAATTAAAAGGTTATTTTCATTGCCTTCCCAAGCGTAACAACAGCATATAGATTGTACTTAAACATATCCTTACATCTTTATTAGAATGTACGATAGTAAATTACAAGCAATTTTGACCGCATTTTAGGCAAAAAATAACAAAGTTTTTTAATTTAATTGGCTAACGGCACTTATGGGTCTTGTAACTGCGTCAAATGATAATTAAATTCCCAAATGGCAATATCGCTATCTACATATGTTGGTCAAGGCGGTTGAAATTTGCAGAGATGTAAAATACTGATAATGTAAAATAGGTTTAGCGAGTTAAAAAAAAAAATTTTCCGCTACACATAGTTAGGTATGAGATAAAGAGTATTAACATCTATACTTTACTTCATGTCGTGTCTCTTTTGCGATGAATGGTCTAAACAAGCAATATATCTCTTACGATATTTGGTAGGCGAGCGCCCATAGCAGCTATGGACGTGCAGTAAGCGCTCATGTCCATATAGGACTCATAGCTGAACAAAAAGTTGAAAGCCTGAAAATCGGTGCTCAACTGAAAAGCCTGTTATGCAGTTCTATTCTTTGATTAATGTGGTTTTTACCACTGCCACTGTACGAAGTATACGGTACAGATGATCGTTTTCCAAACGTGAGAAAAAAGTCTGAAAATACTTCGAGATGGTTTCATCGCAAGAATTGCGATAAAAGCAGCCAACTCACGTTCTTCAAAATGTTTTGTTTTTTTATTATTATTAGTAGTCATTTCTGTGTGCATCGTTGGACGTTAGTTTTGTCAACAAACAAGTTTTATAGAACTTAACTACGAGCTATTTTCGCGACCTGACCTATCATATAGTCGGCTCGTCATAATTTTTTTAATTTTTCCAGTCGGTGTCCACGTTTCGCCATTGATTTAACATAGAAAAAAGGCCGACTCCTTAGGTCAGAAAAATCTTGGTGGACTTCTCTATGTAGTGATATCTCTGACCTAGGTCTGAAGATTGACCATCCATTTCTCTTGATAGGTTTGCAGATTCAATCTTCTTTATTGCCGCCTTAACAGAGACTTTGTTTGCAGTTAGTATTGATCGTGTGATAAAGTTAGGCAACTCAGTACTAAGTTGAGTTAGTCAGTTGCCGTCCTTTAACCAGCCGCACGCTCAGACTCACTTCTCAAAACAATTGTGACTGAGTAGCTCAGTTATATGCAAATAAATATCCACAATCTTGTAGACCAGTGAATTGTTTGGTTGAGTCAGCACTGAGAATTAAGAGTTAAGTCAAAGAAGAAGAAAATAAGTAGAGCTTTGCAAGTGCATGCGATACAAATGTGTAATCTACACGAGTGTTAATAACTTTTGCTTTCACTTCAATGCCAAATGTGAAACTGCACACAATAAAAGTAATGAGCCATAACCTAATAGTTCATTTCCACCAAGCTTTAACTACAGTTTAAGCCTATTGGAAAATGGATATTATTGTTGTGTATTAAATCACTTCTTAAGTTACCCACCGCTACCGGGTGACCTTGCTCATTCTGAGATATGTTGTGCCTACAATATGCATTACAATTTTAAATTAGTCAGGGGTATTTTAATCAACTATTTGTATTAATTTTGCAATCCATTATCCGAAAGCGTATGTTACTCACCACTGCTTTGCTGCTGCTCATGCTGTGGCTTCACATTTTCTGGAAGTGGTGTGTTTATTTACATAGTCGCAGTGTGGGAACATACAACCCATCTTTTTCGGACATCAGACTAGCTGTCAACCCGGATACCTTAACATCCTGGCTTCTGCCAATGAATTAGTATTTGATCTTGACCCATTAAAACAAGTAATTTTTAAGAAAAAAACAAAACCAATCGGATTTAAACCAAACCAGTATGGGACCACCTGTGAGGTAACACCTTTCCTTTAAAAGAAGTGGTCCAAAGTTATGCGGTAAAATACATATAAAAAAATATTCCGACGAATTGATAACCTTTCTCTTTTTTGTGAAGTCGGTTAAGAAGTAAAGAAAAATACAATTTAAGAAGGGAGAGGAGCTTTTTTGCTTACTACATACATACCTGGTAGAAGGTTTTATTCTCCGTTTTCCAAACTGAAAGTTAAACGATTAACTCGTTCACCAATTAGTCTGAATAATTAGTATTTACATATAGATACATATGAAACCTTTTTAACCACAGTTAGCAACTGTCATTGTACTTATTGCATTTCAAAGAAATCACGCATACGTCCTGGCGTCAAATGCTTGTAAATATGTATGTAAAGTAAAATAAATACATTTGTGTGGAATACTGAAAATTTTAAACACGTTTAAGCACTGTTGATAAAATAGTAACTAAAAAACACACTTAGCAATTGCGCATGCAATTACATATACCTATATTTACATGCTTGTGTATGTACGCTGACAGACAGCTTGTTGGCCTTTGGGCGGCACACGCATTTCCGTTTTCATAAATGTTCATCTGTATACAGCTCATCAGCGGTGTCATCAGCCACCATCATCATTATTATCATCGCAGATTCATCAGCACCAAAACCGTTGCTTACAAGCATACATGCACACATACGGACATATGTACATACGTATGCGCAAATGGGGGACGCATGCAAATCATATTGCAGTGGGTATGCAACCGATGAACGGACAGTGGCTGGCTCTTTGCATGCCTCGCTGCATCAATCAAATGACGTTGACAAATGTGGTGATTTTTGTGCAACCATTCACTGGGGACAAAAAAACGCGCGCATACACAAATACAAACGTACATACATGCACGCACTTGAACAATACGCGCTTGGGGATATGATTCGCTTTTTATTGTATGTTCTGTGCATTAATGCGCAAAAATTGCATACGCAGGCTGATATTCATTCTCGAGGCATTCTGTGTTTATGTTTCTTGTTTTTTTTTGTATTTCACTGTAATCAACCCTCACAGCCCATGCAATTTCGATTTGGCGTTCTGTTCCCTTGAGCGTTTCCGCCCAGTTGCAGCAAATTACCGCGTACAATAGTGCGTTAAATTTGGCAATTTATTGCTTTATTGCGTTTACGTGTTTCGTCTGCATTGTGGTCAGCAACTACCAGCGGCATCCGCTGCGAGAATTGTTGCTACAGACAGCCGCTTTTGAGATCACCACAATCGTACGCCACTGCTTCCCGCTCAGCTTGCTACATATGTACCTACATATATATACATTTTTAAGGCTCACGGATGTGTGTTTGATAGCGCTGATATACGTACTCGTATGTATTTTTTGCAATCTTACGTTTAAGTGCGTTTTTATTTCATTTTCAGGCTCAAAAAATAACTTATGAATCTGTCAAGCGCATGTAGAGGATTAATTCCACTTACAGATGTACATACATACATACATATATGTATCCAAGTGCATGTGTCTGCTCCGCAGTTATACATACATACATAGACAAGTGTGCATATGTTGGAATAAGTAGCGGCGCGTGCATTTTTAATTTGTCACAAATGACAGCCATTGGAAGGCGCAAATGTGTGGCATTAAACTGATAAATGAGCCGAATGCTGTGCTCCTCAAGGCGTTATGCAACATAAAGTATGTCGTGCAGTTATTGTACGTGGTTTCACTCAAAACCGGATAACTTAAAGCACATTTTCTGCTATAAATATTTTGACTTTAATTCCAGGTTTTTATTATTATTTCATACCGGCCCAGTGATCCAATCTAGAGCTTTACTGAAATGACGATTCCCTACAGTATTCCATTTACTTATGTATATATTTAGAAACTGTGGAAATGAAAACTGCATTGTTGAATTGTGGGAAAACAACTAAAATCAGAAAATTTTAATAAACAGTTATTGTTAATAGGAATGCCAGCAGACCCTATCCGGTATCTTTAAACTGCTACGTGGAAAAAATTTTGTGACTTTGACATGCTTTTTTTCGTTTGCTTGTTTTTGTTTAAGAAAAACAAACCCAGACGTCCTAAAAAATTTTCGTTTTGTTACGCTCTAAAAACAGCAAATACCAGGTTTTTGTTATAATTTTTTGTTTTTACTCCAATTGCGCAGATACGCGGTATAGTGTACATTAGTTTTGCGTTTTTTTATTCCGAAATGATTTATTGTTTCTTTCCCACTTATTACTTAGTTGTCATTCCTGCCACGACCTGCATAAAAAAGTTTAAAAACAAGATGTGTATGGATCCCACGGGCATCTAAAAGTAAACTTCTTTCTTGTTTAACACTATAATAGTAATAAACCTGCAAGACGCCAAAATTGAGTTTAACATTTTTAACACTTCGAAATCCTCTTCAGAAAAAAAATATTCCAAATATTAGTTCAGATATAAGCGATCCGTCTGCCAAATTTCATTTAATCCGTCCAGACTCGCTGAGTGGAGAGAAGGCGCGCGTGTTTCGGTTTCACTAATTTTAAATCACCCTGGACCCACAATAAAGTTATAACTTAAAAAAAATAAGACGTTATTACCTACACACACACAGGCTAATCTCTTTAATTTGGCATCTCATTTTTGATATATTGAAATAATAATAATAATCTTTAAACTTTTGTATTTTTTGGATTATGATTTTTTGGATTATGACACTATGGAAGTAAATGAGCGATATATTTTCATAACCGCTGAAGAAGATGGAAAAAAAGAAGCCATGATTCTAATAAACCGCCAACTAAGTTAATATTTACCACAAATTCAATGCTAATGAGCTCCAAACGTACACGCATTATATTTATAGTCGCTTTGTCTGGCTAGCAACTCAACACTTAATTTAGTGATTCAAGAGCCACAGGCACGACCAACATAAATTATTTTATGAACTACTCCGTAAATTACTTTTACTAACCTAAAACGAGCATCGAATGTCAACACACAGTAATTCGCTAATCAACAAGATAATTGCTAAAGTTTTCGCGCGCCAACTCTAAATAATTAGGTACACGCACAACACACGCACACGTGCATACATATGTACATACAGACACGGCCGCTGTAGCCGAGTGGCTAGAGGTGCGCACTACCACTCTATAGGACCAAGTTTAGATCCGCGGGCAAGGCAAAATTCCAAAAAAATTTAAGAAAAAAGCTCTTTCTAAACTGCGGCCGCGCCTCGGCAGTAAATGGCTAACCGCCGGGAGTATTTCTGCCTTGAAGAAATCCATTTGCCGTTCGGAGGGGGCGTAAAACTGTAGGCCCCTCTATTTTGTGTAGAAACATCAAGACGCCCACCGCAAATTGGAGGAGCACTTAGCAAAAAGTGTAGCACCAAAATATTATTATTATACATACGTACTTCCACACTTACACACACACACAGATTGGCATACATAGTTAAACAATCATTCAAACATTGATAAAAGTATAATGACATCAAACAGTGAAAACATCTGCCACGGCAAAAGACAAAATACTGGTAGGTAATACCAGCAATAAACTGAAGTATTTGCCCAGCTTTATGATCTACTATTTGTGGCGATAATCCGTGGTAAATCTATGTCACGCAAAAGTAATTAAAAATAAATAACAAAAACATTGCGAAGAACAACGGAAAACAGAAGCCGGCAGAAAGTTAAGTGAATAACAGCGAATAATTAACGCCTTGGAATTAAAACCAAATGGCTGAGAATCTCGCAAATAATATGGATGAACTTAAGATGGGTTGAGATGACGCACAAGCGACTAAAGTGGACCGACCATTGGGCTTATCAAAATATTTTGGCGTACACGATGGTTTGGTGTACGTTAGTCAATGAAAGACAATGTTTGTCTGTATGAAGTGGCGTTTAAGTGTTTGTATGTTTAAATGCGATTTCACAGTAGTTATTTCTGTGCCAATTCGCAACAACCCTAAACAAGTCTTTAGCTGCGCGGTAAAAAAAAAATCATTGTTTGAAACGATAACATTATCGATAACGATACATGCCGATAAAGATATCTATAATGATGGCATTTTCGATAAAAGTTTTTCTTAAATCGGTAGGGGAATAACGACTTTAACTATAGAAGTACGATTAGCGATTGGAATAATTTCCATATATCGGTACCTAAATACATATGTGTTAATCAGTCGTTTATTTTCAAAGTGGCATAAATCATTTCATGGCTTTTCACCTCAGTGATAATTTACCTGTATCTGAACGGTTATTATTTCAACATCAGTAACCAAAGGTAAGAAGTTTTGTCATTAGTTTGTGATAGTTGAACGATTTGAAGGATGAATTTAGTTCGAAAGAGCCAACCTTTCAAGCACAAGAGTTGGAAATGACTTATTGAACTTTCATAATAAACAGCTCAAATATAGTAAGCAGGGCTTCGAAGCAAACGTGCTTTTTTTTCATCGCCCCGCTCTAGTTCCGTTCCCTTATTTCGTTTCGCTGCCAATATATATTTTTTTATTAAATTATTTAATTACTTGGTACATATTGCTGCCATTTTTTTCTTTTTGATGCAGAACTGTACAACTATTTTTGCGATCATACCGATGCATTTTGTGTTGTAAATAAAATGGTAGATATCAACTTAGGCAACAAAAAATTCGTAAATAATTCCGAGAAACGAAAAAAGTGGATGAAATGCGGATTGTTCTTCGTTTACCATTTCCATTTCCGGATACTTTGACGATCTGTTTTTCCACTAAGGTGTGCGCCATAAATGTATGTACAGTCAAGAACCGAAAACTGTTTTGAAACGGATACGCTCTTGGCAATTTTTCTGAAATTTTTTTTATTGAATTTTTCGTTCAATACGCTTTCCTTTTGCTCTTCACAGAATTCGACACCTTCTTGTTCAGATTGAACAAATAAAATGGAATTATTGTTTTCAATTAACATCATCTTTTCATTCGTTTCGAACGGTGTCCGGATACGAAAATGAATGAAAATTGTAGTCGTTTTCTGTTCACTTTTTTGAACGTTTTTGGATACGGAAAAAATTGTACGAGACTACACTGTCGGCAAAATTTACGTTTCTCTGCTGGCTGGGAAGTCATTGGGGCTGTTCAGGATCTTGTGCATACGATCTTGCATTTGCATATTTCGGTGCTTTTGTAAATTCACAACAATAAAATGTAAACGGTTGCCATAGTAGCAAGCATAAAATTTGCAAATGCAAATCGGAGACCATTTTCATAATATCCTGAACAGCCTTATTGTCTTTTCACCGCCGTTCAAATTGACGTGGCAATTATCCCTGACTGCTGCGCATTGTGTAATGCAGTATTGCCAAGTAAACAATAGAATGACAATTTATTTATTTAACTTTTTAGCACATTGCTCCAGCACCGCTCGAGCTAAAATCCTTGACGATCATAGGTTGCATTCATTTTGACTTGATAAACAAATCGATAACTACGTATGTTTACCAAGCCTACAAAAACCTAGCTTTAACTATATTGATAACAATGCTAATGACCACACCGCTAACAGATATTGCATCAGAAGAATTGCATATAACTGATAACGACTACGAACTTGTACGAATGGGTATTCAGAGAAGAATCTCCATTTTGAAGAGAGCTTCGAAGATAAAATTGTAATTTTTCCTTAATTGGTTGTGAACGTGGTTTTCATAAAAGTCTGAAAGGGGGACTAGGATATCGACTTATAGAATATCGGAACTGTTCAGTTTTGTAGATGCACCTATAGTATACACAATAAGGGTATTCTCGGAGTTTTGCAAAGCCCTTGCACGGTGCACGATTTACAAAGCTGACCCATAGAAAAACCGGTTTTTACCGTGTAATCCGTGCACCTCGTAAGAGCTTTGCAAGGCTCCGAGAATACCCCTTATGCTAGTAGTTTCGTTTCATCTGCATTCCTTCTCCCATTCTGAATACCATTGCCTTTCATATCGGTTGAATTCTGGTCTAGACAACTTCAAGTGGCAATCGTCAACATACTCAACAGTTGCTTTTCAATACTGATTTCTTCATTTTCAATACGGCATCAAATTTTTTCTCTCGCTCTTACCCATGATTTAAGCTTTGTTGACCAGCATACTTTATTACTTTACGGCTGCTCTTCCAATATTGCAAGCAAAGCGATTCTCTTCATGAATTTGTACATAAATCAAGTAAGAATCGAATACGAATGGTTTATGTGCCATGAGTTAATCAGCGGTCGTTTTTCTTTCTGTCCAACATCTGCAGCCATATTCGTAATATTAGAATTAGCCACATTTCTGCCATAAAGTTCGATTAATCTCATTTTTGAGTTTAGCGCTGTTGTTTAACTCATTCAAAGCCAATCCATGAATTGTTTATATTTGCAGTGTGTTGCTGTGTACCCACTTCCTTTTTGCGAATTTTATCGTACACTGTCGCGACATCAATCATTCATTTGAATGCACTAAAGGGAGTCATTACACAGACTGCAAAAGCAGCCGCATCCACCACATCCTCCAACGACGCGTTGCTGGCTGCTGTGGGCATCTTAGATTTATTTACGCTGATAATTTGCGATAAATCAAGTGGCAATTCGGTTTAAATGCATAAATAATGACTTTGATTACTACCGACATACATATACGGATATTTCGCCAAAGGCATTTTGCAAATTCTCTCCATTTATTGTTGGAGTTTTTCGCCTTACAGTCAGCCGTGGAGTATTGACTTACAAACTGTTATCAGTTAGTAGAATGCTGCGGCCCACCAGACACTGATTTTGCTTAGAAAATGTTTTGCCCAAACGTAACGAGTATTGTAGTGGAGCATGTGTGAGAAATACTGGTTTTGGCTTGACGGCTTCGGTTGGGAACAGTTGTTGTTTGGTAGTTGTGCGCAGAAGCGCTCTTGGCATGTTGACTTTGCAGTGTACTGCTAGCTAAATGTTTAATCAAAAGGCATACTAACTATGGCATTTTATAGAAAACGTAAGTCGTAAAGTAGAAATAAATAAACAGATAAAAGGATCCATAACTTAGCCGTTTTTGGGAGTTTAGTTTTCTTTTCGACTGGATACATTGTCCTTATCAAGCTTTTAAAATGTATGATAAAATCTCTTAAAACATAAATTTTGAATTAATTCTAATTTTCGATACAAAAAAATGAATATGTTCGTGAAACTAATTATAGTAAAACTGCGTACTTAGTTTTTCTATCTGATGTCAGGATTTTTTTAAAGGACTTTGAAATTTAAAATATATGATTATTGCAAAAAATTATTTAAAAAATTCAGTGCAATGTAGAATAACAATATGGGTATAATATAAAAGAAAAAGTTTTGTAGAATTATAACAGAATAACATTTTTGGTGTATAAGGACGAAAATATCCTTTACAAATATTGTCCTTAAATATCCTTGAAAATTTGCAATATATATATATATATATTAATTATTGTTTTATCATCGAATTTTGTCCTGCAAGCTTTATTAACTTAAAAAGATAATATTTATTAAAAGCGCGTTTTCAATACCTATTCGTCCTTGTAAACGAAAAAACTTTGGTTTTAAATTCTACAGAACTTTCTCCCTCATTTGGTACCGTACTAGTATGCAATAGTCCTTTGTCACATACTTTAAAACTACGTCTCAGTAAACCATCTGGTCCTCAAATTTTTGCAGGGACCTGTCAAAGCTTTTCATTCACTTGCGAATGCTTTGCGTACACAGTGGAGTGTGAGCTTTTAAAATACGCATATTATAAATTTTGAATTACTTTTAATTCTATAATTTTGAAAGATATTTTAATTCTCCATATTTTGATATATTAACTACTACAATACGTGAATTAATAACGAAACGCTTCATTGCAATTTCCTTATTCAACCTGATTCAGCTGATTCGCCGCTATTTAGACTTGACATGGTTGGTGGTTGTTATTGATTCTGAAAGCTGGTAGAACTAATTTTGCACGTTGCACGAGCCACTCCGTTGTTTATGCCAGGATTTTAACCCTCATTCCAGCACGTTTGATATATCAGATTCGCTTCTCAGCATTAATTAAGCGATACTCTTCTCTCTCAATAAATGATTTACTAACATGAAGACATAAAATCAGCTGATGAATTTAGTTCTGAAGCCGAATAGCTCGACACTTATCAAACAACTGCAAGGTCCACCCGTGCGGATGGGCGCGAGGAGGGAGACCGTTGGGGTTAATAATAATAATTCTATATACTACTTAGATTTATTGCATACTTTTAGGTTGGCTCATCTTGAACTACGTTATGTTATTATTATTGTGACTTAATAATATTTACTTTTAAGCGATATAATTGAGCTTTGTTAGTATTAATAATAATTCCTTTTTAATACACATCATTTCCCTCTGGATCCATGTCCCTGTGAATACATACTTACATTAGTTGTGAGCCTCCTATCTTATAGTAAGTAAATAAGTGTTTCGCTTTGGTCTCTGGTAGAAAATCTTATAATTTATAATGGAAAATTATTATAGTAAGAGAAAAAGCCGCTGTGGTGTAGTGTTAAGCAGTGCGCGCTTTCACTCATCAGCACCTGGGTTCAAGCCCTGGTCAAAGCAACATCGCAAAAAAATATAGAAAAAGGTTTTTTCTTAACAGCGGTCGTCCCTCGGCAGGCAATGGCAGACCTCCGAGTGTATTTCTGCCATGAAAAACAGCTTCTTATAAAAATACATTCGCCATTCGGAGTCGGCGCAAAACTGTAGGTCCCTTCGCTTTATGTGACAACATCAAGGCGCACGCCACAAATCGGAGGAGAAGCTCGGCCAAACACTAACATATGTGTAAGCGCCAATCTATTAATATTAAGAGAAAAAGGACTCACTCTAACTCAGCTGGTTTACTACCTCTAATGAGTTAGTTTACATCTTTCTGTAGTTATTTATAGCAAACAAGAGTTAAATGGAGCATATTTATGCGTTTGTCATATGCAAAACTTCTAAAAACCAAGATTTATATGAATATCTATGCTTAAAAAACTTTTAGCAGCAGAAAATCTAATTTTCCTAATGTTGCATAGGTACTACTCAAGCATACACCATCTATTGACACAAACATACATTTTTCGACGATTTATTTGGGTTAACTTTTCAGGTATAACCGCCCACCAAAGCGCCCATTATTCTCATATTCATGCCAGGTGTAATTCAATTCAGGTAAAACATTAAAGCAACCAAAAAGAAGCACACTGAGCAATGGCGGACAGCCAATGGGTTCAACATTTTTATTACAGGCGTAAAAATCAATAATTTATTTGTTGACCGGGGAATACTTTCTGTTTCAACAAAATTTTAAAAGACAAGGAAGGTGAAAAACGAACGAAAATAAAATGAAGTGCCAAAAATTGTGTGAAATAATGCGAAGATAAAAAAAAAATCTTGTAAATTTCGGCGCACCACTTTCATAATTTATAATATAATTTATATTATGCGAGAAAGTGGTAATGCCTAAAAGCATACTTTGCTTTTTAACCCGTAAAAATGTAGAGAGATTCTTGGGAATACAGCAGGGGGAAGTTGGAATTCTGTGTGCGAAGCAAAATATAAAAAAATGTACACTTCACTAATTTTACTTGGCGGCGAAGCGCATAGCGTCGCAAAGGCAATCGAGCTAGGCGGCTTCGCTCAATAAACGCGTTTCCTGCGATGAACGTGTTGCGACGAGCAGAAAATGTGTAAGTGGATTGGGAATAAGAAAATTTTCAAATCTTGCTAAATTTTTAGCATATTTTTAGGCATTTTAAATGTGCCACAAAATTTTCATGCGGCCTCTTTATTTACCTCTTTTTGGTCTGAGCACCCATTCTATCGCGTAGGCAAAATTAAAAACCTCTTAAGGTAATTTTCCATTTTTTTTTTGTTATCTGCTTTTCTTGTTATTCGCCCTACTCAGCTGTATTTAACTTGTGGTTTCCGGAAGAGGTGTGAAACGCTATGATAGCATACGATTTTTATCTCGTTTTTTTGCTGCTCTTTTTTGTATTAGCCAAAAAAAGATGGTATCCTTTGACGACTGATGTGCATGAAAAATTAAACAAACAAAAATGTGTGAAATAAATAGAAAACAAAAAATATCCATTTAAGGTGTTATAAACACAAAGTAATGAATATTTTATCATCCAACATCTTTTTGAATTTTATATTTGCGAGCATCTTTTCACCAGAGCCATAAAAAGGGTTAATCTTAAATATTAAATTTTAATAATTAATCTTGTCTTATTTTCTTCAAATTTACGGTATTAAGCAGAGTATTTTAAATTCGACTATGGACCCCAGCTGAGCACATTGAATCCAATAGAAATAAGGTTGTCTACGTCAACAAAGTTTTGATTCAGCTTTTGAATTGGCGCCGCCAGGTTACGAGATTTCTGTAAATACATATATATATTTAGTATGCGGGAAAGAAGAACACAATTTTTTCGCTGTTAATAAAAATAGGTAATATTGGTAGTAATGGTTTTGGCAGTTGCAACGGTAATGCCGATGGTAATGGTATTGGTAATGGTAATGATAATTGCAATAGTAGTGGTAGTCGCAACCGTAATGGTAATGCTAGTAGTGAAGGTTATGTTGGTGGTAATGGTAATGGTAGAGGTAGTGGGAAAGGTAATTGTAATTATAACGGCAATGGTAATGGTAATGCTCATGGTGGTGGTAAGTGTAATGGCGATCGTAGTGGTAGTAGTTATGATAATAGTAATTGTAATGGTAAAAGTAAAATTAATGGTAATGGTAATGGCAATGCTCATGGTAGCGGTAATGGTAATTTCAATGGTAATGGTAATGTTACTAGTAAGGGTAATGGCTATGATAATGATAGATAACGCAAATATATTAATGATTACGGCAATTCTAATGGTAAATCTTCTACGTTCAAATTTACTATTGGACCTGCGCCCTGTGACTGAGTCTGTACTCCAACTTAGATTTTCAGCATTCCTACTCACCCGCGTACTTTGCAGCAGCTCCTTGAATTCTGTACTCCTCAAAGCTTTATAGAGCTGTGAAAATTCCCCACCCTCCTGCACCTTGCGTATCATTAGGCTGGCGATACGTGCGCGTGGCAAATCACGCACCACATCGCTGAGAAAATCGGACACCGTGCGCTGGAACATCATGCTCACCGGCACCTTAGAAGGAACATTGAAGGCATGCAGCTGATTCGGTATGCGATAAATGATGGTGGTAACATCGAAGCCACCTTCAGCATCAACGCCGTTGCCACCATGGCGTTGCAAAAATCCGACAAGCTCTGCAAATTCGCTAGTGTTTCGTATCTGCTGCCAAGTGTGTGGGAATTCTGGGCTGCTTATAAATGCCAAAGCGCTGCGGAAGCGCGCATCGACAATGTAATGACGGGCGGCAATGTAACCGATGCGGCGACGTGGTATCAGCGCTTGGAAATCACGTAGATCGGATTGCAAATCGGCAGTGGTGGTAGTTGTTAAGGCAGCCAAGCTGGCGGCGATAAGAATGACTGATGCGAAGGTGCTGAAGTGCATGGCTGTGGGGCGTTGTAGATGAAGTGGGATCACAGTTGCAGCTTAATCGAGCATGTGGTTGCTTCAGTGTAGCGTGTGCGTATCGCCGCTTTTGACTGCGAATAACAGCGGGGCTTTTGCTTTTATTCCAAATGGCAAGTAAAAGTGGCAAGTATGGATTTATAAATTTTTGAGTTTTCGTTGTCCGCACGGGGAGTGGAACCTAACAACAAGCCATTGATGTTGTTGTTGTGTTTTCACAAAGCATATTTTAGTGCCTGGTTAGCTGTTAATTTTTACGCAAACAAATGCCACATTTCAGTTGATTGTTGTTGCATACTTAAGCACACATTTTGTTTCTATTTTGGGCAAACTTTGCGAAGTATTGACGGTTTAATTGTCTACAGCAGTTTTACTTTCATTTCGGAGTTTTTTATTATTTTTTATTTTTTGCTTCCATCGAAAAGCCAAATTGATTTGGCCCACTCCAGCTTCGAATCTCGAACATCGTTAGGGTCGTCAAAGCAATTATTTACATGAGTACTTACGGCCTTCTTACAAAGTGGCAGCGGGCAGCTGTGGACATTTCAACGAGCTAGGGAAATAACAACCCGAAAAGCGAATAAAATCGCATAGACCCTGAAAAATTAAAAAACAAAAATCAGAAATGTATTTTTTATTGTCAAATAAACTTTGAAAAAATGCCACTTCTCTTTTCACTCAGAAAAAATGCAATGCCACGTGGTAGTCGGTGCAGTTGGTGCATCAGCCGGTTAAAACAACAAATTTTGCCGTACAACAATGTCGACAAACAAGCGATGGAAGCGCAAACACTTTCGCGTTTGTAATTTTATTTTTTTTTTGGTAACTGGCAACAAATTGGCGCTGTCAAACAAGCAGTCAACACAGGCACCTAAACCAACTAGCCACCTCACTCATACGCTTTTGCTAAATTGTGCACTTTCTACTCGCGCATTTTTTACGCCTACGTATGTACATATGTAATATGTACAAATATACTCGTGCATATGTTTGTAGATTTGTAAGCGATTGGTCCCATTGAACAACCAAAAGCAAATATTCAACAAAATTTTTTGCAGTCCAAGGCATTTAGCAAATATGTACGCAAAAAAGTACAAATAAATCGATCATATGTGAATACGTGTGTATGTGTTTGTGCACAAATGGGCAGCTAGCCAGACAGCGAAAGTGATTTCCGCGCAGACAGCTACTAATTGAACGTGAAAAGGGGCGCAAATTGTGCAAAAAGAGTAGCCAGTTGCAATATTTTGCTTTGTTGTCAAAAGTAGTTTTATTTCTGTGTAAATTGCGAGTGACTTAGTGGCGCTTTTTATGCATCAACAAAAAGTTTGCATACAAAACCATGGACGCAGATAGTCTGTTGTTGATACATTTTAATTTAATTGATATAAAAAGTGGTGTACACGTCACACAAACCAAACGGAAGCTGAGTGTGAAAGCCCTAGTTCAAAAATTCGAGTACCAATTTTATTTGTGATTTTAACTGAAAACTCCTTTTAGGGCCAGTTTGTCAAAGTCTGGTTAACACTAACTAAAGGTTAAACATCGTTATCGACTGCTTTTTATGTGTTAAAGAGTCAATCACGTCGATAACGCTGTTTAGCCTGCAGCTAGTGTTAACCAGAGATTGAGAAACTGGCCCAACTTTTACAAATTTTAAACTGCAGACAACTACACATCGTCTATTGTATTTATGTCAGTTTGCTATGCTAAAAAAGTTCTTAACCCTCGCCTATCGAAGGGTCTAACAGTTACATCATTTGTGGTTTTTTTAAAAAAGCTTTAATATTTTTTTTTTTTAATTCGTATGTATGAATTAACTAATTTCAAAAGTTAAAACGACCAACCTTTGCAGCAAAAAAGTTGTAAAAAGCGTGTTGTTTATTATTGAGTTCTCCCCTTCAAACGGTAAATATGTAGTTATGTAGTTCAATACTGGCGGTCTCAAGATAACTTATATAAGTACATAAAAGCCGTTTTCTTAGAAATCGCGAAAAAGCTTAATTTGGCAGAGTAGCTTACAATAGATATTACATTAGGGTGGTTACTAAAAAGAGAATAATATCTAAATCTTTTATAGTGCACCCCTGTTGTTCTACATACAAAATAAAGACAAACTTTAATTTTTTAAATCGCACACACTCGACAAAAATTTGAGTATATGATAAGTTTGACATAGATAACACTAAGTAACAAAAAAAAAAAAATTTCTCAGTCCTTGGGATGTGATTGTTATTTCCTAGTCTGTTATGCCTTAAAAGTATGGAAACCACCTAATATTCCTCGGAAACTTTGTTTTCGTGACGCTTCCTCTGACATGTGACTTTAACGAGTGAGCTTCTTGGGGAATTCCTCAGACTCGAAGATTTTCTTTATTTGTGGTCCAACGAAGATACCGGCTGTAACTTTCGCCTCAGAGAGCTTAGGGAACAAGTCTTGTAGGTACTTGAACGCTGAAGACTTTTTGTCGAGAGCTTTGACGAATTGCTTTATAAGACCCATGCCATGCGCTGCCATGGTCACAAAAGCAAAGTTATCTTGCGACAATAGCTGTTTTCTATACTTTTGGGACCTAACTGACTAGGAAATAACAATTACAACCCAGGGACAAAAACCTTGTTACATAGTGTAATTCATATCGCATTTTATTCACATAAACACACACACACATTTTGCCGAATTTTTGCGATAAAAATAAATAATTTTTTCACACCCTGGTAGCGGCGCCTCTTGATGTAGTATAATAAAGTGCAAGTTTCAAGTAAGGACTAAACACAGTTGAGGTTGTTGTGCTGTCGATGTAAAAAAATTTTCGACTTTAACCTACAGCCTTCAATTTCCTTCAAATATGTATATCGCTAACCCCTATATGTTAACCTAAAAACGAGTTATGAAACAAAATTTTGTCTGTGTTTTGTATATGGCAAATAGAAATTAGCGACGTATAAATACTAAAATAAATCCGCAAAAAATTTCCCAGGGGATTTTGGAAATACAAGATGGGCGGTTATTTTATTCTAAGATACATAGTGTACATAAGTATGTATGTTACTAGATACATACCTACTTTTCCTTTAAAAACATTTTCCCTTTATCCTCATTCATAACCTTTTTCGTTCCTAATTTATCATTCAATTGAAAATCTTATTAAATTTTTAATAGTTTATTGTGTTCCTAATAGCGCGTGAAATTTCGCAAAGACGACCGCCCAAGAGGTTAAAAAATCAATGAATACTTTTGGCTTGCGCAACTTTGGCAATGAAATTGCAAAAAAAAAAAAAAGAAGAAGTGATTTCTTTCTCTATATGAATGCCACATAAAAAATGTATGCTAAGTAAAATGTAAGAACTGCAGTGGCAAATGCTTGCGCCACATGAAACATAAACTTGCAACTTATAAAAACAAACTTTTATTTGAACTACATACAACAACTGCAATAGTGACACTAACAGCCTACTCGATAATGCATTCTTCTTGCCGAAGTGTGGGTGTCTCGGCGATGCCAAGGCGATGAAATATTACGGACAGACGGCGTTGCGAGTTGGCAGCGACAATGAAACTTTGAGTGTATCTGAAGTAAAGAAAAACTTCATACATATCTTCACTTATTTGCAGTACCTACTGGTGCTGTTGCAATGTTGTTGTCACTGTTGCTGCTGCACTTGCAATAAACCAACATCAACTGTAATATCAATTTCAAATTAATTTTTGTTGCGCGAAACTTGCACATTTTCCATCAAGAAACAGTCGTGCAATCATACATACACTCATACAAACAACAACAACAACAATCACCAACTGTATCTTCTTCGTCTTATTGCCGTATCAGTGCACTGCATCCTACAACTTCGCAGTTTCATGGCAACGCGCGCACTGATTATTTTAAAACACACCCCAAAGCAGACTTTTAGGCGACAATGCACACAGTTGCAAGCATACATTTGAACGCAACGTGTATGTGTGTGTGTGTGTGTGAGAGAGAGGTTTTTATGCAGCCATACAATTGTTAACGAGATCATTTTTCATATGCGGAAATTAAGAATAATTGCGGCAGCCATCATTGGCAAGCCAACAGACGCGAACTAAGGGCAATGCAACGCGCTTCACACACACCAGCGCAAACAACCGCTCATTTATTCACTTTAACTGGCACTCCACTTGAAACTTTTCGGCGTTGGGTAGGCGCTTGTGAGTAAGTGTAGCATACTTATGGGCGCCGCGTTGCAATTTCATTTATTTGTATGCATTGTATTTAAACTCTTTTATGTATTTATGTGTTTGTTTTGCGAGTTTGTGTGCTTAATTGTAAAAATGAGATGGTGGCATGCAGAGTGCTGCCTGCTGTTTTCAATTCTTTTTTTTTATTGTCTCAGCGTAGGCGTGAGTATGGTTTATTGCATAATAATGACATTCATTTGCACAATTGTATCACATTTACTCATTTGTTGGCATTTGGTATGGATTCAGTTGGTGGAATATTTCGTTACAACTGGAATCTCCTCGCATTCGCTTCCGCTTTAGTTTGCCGCGTAATATTTTGCTTCTATGAGCAAACAAATACATACATTCATACAAATATGCATGCACAGATATTTATGCATTTTCCTGGCCTCTCTCAGCAAGTAAATTTTCCCTCTCAGAATGAATCACTAGTTGGGATATTTTGATAATTTGTGAATATCAAATCGTTATAGCTAAGCCCATTTGCAAAAGGTAAGTGTGGCTTGCTAGTGATGGGCCAAGACTGCCGCCTCTAAGGTTTCCTGCTTTGTAGCCTGCATATTAAAAAGGCTTATCAGGTACTTCTAACTTCAAATGTTTCAAGGTTAATTGGCTGCCTTATAAGTTTAGCTATATAGCCTATAAAGTGGCGAGTTAAAAGAGAAGTCCTGTACTTTTTTATGTATTCTTTAAAACGGCGGAAAGTTCGTTTGAGCGGGAAAACCATTTCCTCCTTCTCGAGCGTTGTTCCATCGGTGCAACTCCAACCAGTTTTAAGCAACAAGGAACAATATAAAAGGTAGTAATGACAACTACTGATTGAACGGATATGTATTACCTGAAGATTTTAGGCTTTCTAAGTTCTATTTTTTAACTTGCTGTAAAGCTTAATTGACCACACAGTTATGTGATAGGAAGCCGTGCTTATCAGTACACTGTGTAGGTAGGCAAATCCTCGTCTCTCATTCACTCTTTCTGACAATTTGTGGATTTTAGATCGAAACAGAAAGTTCGGAATTCATTAGTCCTGCTCTTTAGCATGACAACTTCTGCAAAATCCTGGAGCATTATAAACAATTTTAAGGCATATTTCTTTAGTTTCAGAGGGATTTCCACGAACTTAACACAACTATGATAATTTCGATTTCAGAACCACCTGGCAGGATCATTCGTTCCCTTTGAAATGGATATGTTTAAAAATCTAGCAGAAATTGGAGCCAGTGATGCTAGACGTTTATTTTTGAAGAGATTGACGTCTAATTCACGGGCAAGAGTTAGTGAAAATGGTGGTAATCCCTACGTAAATATCTTTAGTTGCCTTTTTGTGTGATTACACCCCTGTTGGGGTGCTCAAGCCCGAGAGTTATGCTATGGCATGCATGTAACTTCGTCCACTACGTCATATTTATTATTAGTTGCTGGTAACCAAAGTGGTGCTGAATGATTTCGAACCGGTTGACATTCTTATTTTCTATAGTCACTATGCCAAGTGCTACTGCTGACGGAGTTAAGGAATTTGTCACGCTCTTTACTTTGCGGTTGTATGCGCAGCAAAAGATGCCAGACTATCAGAAGTAAACTCAAAAAGCAAAGGGTTGCAGGTTACCAGACCTCTGCTATCAAAACAGTTGTCGGGGATTTCCCCATTGTGGGGAAGCCAGATCGGCCAATCGACAGCATATGAGATCTAGTGGCTGGAAAAACTTCGACATATATATGTACTTCTTGGAAAGGCAGTTGCAGTTATGCCCTCTAATTATATAGATATTTATAGTATTAAGAGCTAATTTCCATAAATTATGAATGATGAGAGATGTATTTAATTCATCAGTCGCTCTTCAGTGTTAGTCAAAATTACAGATTTTGGTTATGAGAGTAAAACTTTTCGTTAAATAAAAATATAAAAGGAGAATAAAATAAAAAATCCGCTCAATTATTCAGAAAAAAATCCAAATTACCCCCAAATTAAGCCCCCACATAAATTATCAAATTCCCCACAAACGAAATAAATATTTTTAAGTTTAGTTTCCCTCACAAAGCTTTGTATTATCCTTTAAAATATATAATATATTTTAGTTATTATAATTCTCTGCATATCTCGCTTATTAAGTGTTAAATAAAATATTAAATACACATTATAATGCAAAAAATTTATTATTAGAAAATAAAGAAAAATAATTAGTTGAAGTCAGTTCTTTGTACTGTCATTGTACAAGTACATATTTGGTCACTCAAATTTAATCTGTAGTTGAATTGTTAAGATACAAAATCTAAGAAACATATTATTGTATTCCCAAAAATTTTCGAATTCGATTACTATCTGGGTGGTACTTGGAAGCTTTCTAAGCTAACATTCCTTTTTGATAATTTTTAATATAATACATACAGAAGTGTCTTCAAAGAATAAAAATTAAATAAAGAAAATATCAAAATTATTTTGAAAACGTTTATGAAACTGAAATTTTTCATATAAAATTATTAAAGAGCAAATTCTCCAAATTTCATCAAAACATATCGTCGCCCAAACCTTACCCACAAAAATTTTTATTAACGGCTATTATATCGCAACTATTCCACTTTTTTTTGGTTTAAAGGCGCCAACATATTCCACTGAACGCTTTTATAGAATGCCAACCAAATATTTCGAATGACCGCTAAGTAACCACAAGCGAAATTGTAAATTATTTTGCCATGCTAGCGCTCATACGATTTGAAATTAGACTACGTCAATGAATTAACTTGTCTGCTGAGAACACGCTTGCAAAAAATATGCTCACATTTAGTTATGTTTAAGAGAATGCAATGCATGTCTTATGCCAACAAAGCATTTCTTATTTGCGGGCATTCAGTTGGGCGGGTGAACATTGTAAGCATTGTTTGTAGTTGTTTTTGTTTTTGTTTTTCTTTTTGATTCACAGTTGGTATTCACTATAAAATGCCCAGCAACCAAAACCAAATTAACAACACAACACAACAATAACAATATCAATTTCATCAAATTGCCAAAACCTTATTTAGCTCTTCTGTGTTGGAGTTGTTGTGCTTGTGCGCCTGGGAGTATGCAATGAGAATGCGAAATAATGTAACATACACCACTGCACTTATGTACAATCACCCTTTTTGAATTTTCAATTCGTATGAGTTGCACGCCACCACATACAACACACACACACAAACACATCCGCACAAATTCAATGAAAGCAATTGTTAGCTATACTTATTTTATTCTTCTTTTGTTGTTGTTGTTGTTGGAATTAAGTAAATAATTGCTGCTTAAAATGCTCGTCAGGCTTGGCTTGTACTCAACAATTTTCGACGTTCCTCAAAATTTGCGGTTCAGTCGCTGCTCGCTGCTCGCTGGACGATTTCCGCACGACTCCACAGCGTACCAGGAATGGGGTGGCATTGAGAAGTGGGTGGAGGGTGGAAATGACGGATGCATGTATGTATGTAAGGGAGCAGTTGGAAAATCAAACTTAAATATGAGAGCTTTTCAGTTGAAATGTACAAGCACAAAAATTGATATGCGCATGCATGTATGTATGTATGTAGGAATTTGTTTTTGTTCATTTGTATTTGTGTAAATTCGTTTTGTTTACACTTCTCTTCATTAAGCTTTAGTTGATGAGTGCCATCAGCCATTAGTCAGTTGAAATGTTATTTTTTCTCCAACAAGTTTGGTAAAATGTTTGCCTTGACTACTGCTTGCTTACTTGCTATTTATTTACACATTTCTACTACGATAACTTTCATACATCCTTTCAGGGTTTACTTGCATATCTCATGACCTCTGCCATTAGTAGTAAGAATGTCTGTATGTACATCTATGGATGCATGTTTAGATGTATTTTGGCATTAACGCTCATTAATTTTAGAACTACAAGCTCCATTCAACTTTTGTGAATCGAGACCCATCTTGTGAATTTCGATTTACACCAAATAAAAACTTTAAAACTTTGTTATTGTACTTTTAGTTACGTTTACATATGTATTGGCTAACAGCTTAATTGGACCTAAGGTTGAATTTCAATCAAAGAACCGATTATTTCGTTTTGCTTTGTTGGACTGCAAATAATAAGCACATTTGATGCAGGAGCATACCTATGAGAATTTAAACTGCAGAGGCCATCAGAGCATTCAAAAGGTCCTCAAGGTACGTCGTGGTTTTAGATGACCACCTCATGCAACGCTTGGCCCGGCCTTAAGCATCCGCTGTATTAATAGCAACCAAAGAAACGTGCTATGCAGCAGTTTTAATAAGATTTAGAATAAGATTAATACAGTAATGAAGGCAAAGGTGATTATTTTTGTAGATGAAGAAAAGCATAACGGAAAGTAAGACAATTGAAAGACGGTTGGCAACAACAACAAAAAAAAACTTATTTTCTTGTTATTATTATAATTTTCTTAAATTTATTTTATAATTTAATTTTCACATTTTACGGTTTACAAAAAAAAATATTTTTTTTATATTACATATTTAATTTTAACCCTTTCCCTGCATTTGTACAATATATTGTACATTTAATTTTTTGTAACATTGGAAGCGTGCTACTAAAAATCTTATCAATATTTTTGAAAACAAATTAAACTTTATGAAGTTGTGGAATGTTCCGAATAGTTTACTTAAATTTCAAAATCGAAATCGTTTCAAAAATATTTTTAGCATTTAATTTAAAAATAGACCATTTTATGAAATTCCAGTGACACGCAAGTTGTGGTAATTTACTGTACAAAAAATACGTGAAAGTCAAGTAAAATCGCTAACAAAAGCACATAGTGTGGAGATATAAGAAGCATTTCATCATATAAAAATGCTAAAATTAAACTATCATGATTTAAAATATTTTTTTCCGAGTGGTGAAAAAAATGTTCAATATATTGTACATTTACACTGAAAGGTTGTAAGTCGTTTGTTCAATATATTGTACAAACGTCCGCTAAGGTTGCGGATGAACAGGCAATTAGGGTGGTTTTTGCCGTGGTTTTTGAAGAGCTTGTGCGCTTTTGTTGCAGTAAAGGGTAGGATTTTGATTTCTTGATCTACTGAAGGCAGAAAAACCGGGATGGTTTATTACAACGGGTCATTTGTCTTTTATATTGTAATTGTATCTGAAATTTTTCAAAATTTCTTTATATAATTCTCTTCTCATAGAGAAAATTTAAAATATTTTAATGCAAATCTTAACTAAAGATACTTAAAAAGATATAAAATATTCATTCCAACATATCTGCAGTAAAATCAATTATCCTGTACATACATAAGTTCATTCTCAATGAAATAAAAGTTTTATTCTGTAAAACTTAGTGAAATATTTATTGAGTTTTCTTGAGTATTTTTACTCCGTTGCGGACTTTTGTACAATATATTGCACAAATTTCAGGTAGCCCTAATAGCTACCCAAAACAACTTTTAATATTTATTTTTTTACTTTTGGTATTGTGAGGCTCTATGAACCTTGTAATTAAGAGGAAAAATTTTTATATTCATCAGGGACGGATTTGACCGGAAAGGGTTAATAAACATCTTTTATTTTTTATACGGTTTTTTATTAAATTTTTTTATCTTATTGTTTTAAGAATAAAAATATATATTTTTAATACTATTAAATTTTACGTGCTTCTTTATTTTCAATTACCACTTTTTCCGTTAATTTTATTGTGAAGTACTAATATTTATTACACGATCGACGTACAAAGCTCAATAACACTTTTGAAATAAGTTTGTTTTTTTTATACAATTTTATTTTAAATTTTAGGTAATTTTTTTTTTAAGAACATTTTTATAATTTCATTTCGTTTTGAGGAACTAATTTGATTCTTTAATTTCTTTATTCCTCTAAGATTTAATTTTCCTTTAATTTTTAGATTTTATTGATTTAGAGCCAAATTCATGATGCGTTATAATGCGTTGAGAAGAGTTTATCTATCGATTTTTATATTCACAATGCTCAGCTAATAAAAGTTTAAACCAGCATGTCTCCATAGTTAAACCCTTGTGAAATACATTTTTTTTTTGAGGAACGAATTTCAAATTTTTACAGAATAATAATCCTTTTTAGGATTTACATATTTTCAGGCGATATGAATTTCCATAGTTAACTATTTAACCCTGAATATACATAAATTAATAGATAAACTCTTATTGGTGGCTAAGTTAATAATGGTTTAACTAAGCACTGTGAATTTTTGGCCCAGAAATACCCTTTAAGTTAATTTATTACGTGTTAGGTTGCTCACGTCAACTCAACTCACCTTGCACTTCATTTCAACTGACCTTATCTTACCTCAACTCACCTCACTTGAACTCAAACCAACCCACATTATCTCCCCAATTAGCCTCACCCCAACTCATTTCTCTTAATCAAATCAAAATTTGATTTCTGACTCGACCAGCAAATCAAATCACAAATAAAATTGATTCCTTGATCCATAATTTGATCAAGTTAAGAACACTCAATCTAGAGTTATGTTAAATTCAGTCGATCTAAACATAGAACTATGGAACAATGAAGCAATTAATAGAGAGAAGTTTCGCTTCCATATCGGGGTCCAAGTACACTGATTATAAATTTTTAATTTCATTTTCGGAAATCTATCAATAACATTCTGGTGGATTTGCGAAAGTAAGCAAATGAGTACAGACTACCTTCTTTCAAGACATGCATTCTAATATTCTAAAACGGGGCGGTTGTGCCAAAAATATTCGCTTCTTGAACTTTTCCTTTTCAGCGCCTCTCGGAACCAACCAGGCCTGATCTGAGATACATTTTGCAAAATTATGAAATGTGTGGTAATAAGGCAGCTCAACCAATATAATTAATGGGAAAGTTTTAAAATCGAAGCCCTTTGAAAGTACACATGACTGTCACCTGAGTGTGGTTTTCTAGAAAACACTTACATAGATTATTTCGTTATTTTTATAAAAACTAGCTTGAATTTATAATAGCATCATATTCTTTTCCTTGAATAGCCGAAAACTACGATACGATGGAGTAGTAACAGTATCGTTCTCCTAATTACAATCCTTAAAATAGGTTTAATTATTTGCTCATTAAATTTAAAACGACACTTTCTGCCCACTAAAGTTTGCGAAATTGAATTGACACATTAATTAATACTCAGGAGTAAGTGCGTGATAATAAAGCCAAGCTAAAGTTCATTCACATTCAACCATGAACAGACAGTTAAAAAATTGTCGACTCCATGGCTTCCCAAGAGTCCGAAATTGTTTCAAATATTACATTAATTTACACTTCAAACCAGCCGTCCATAAACCCCAACAACTGGCGAATAGTCACTTGCGTTCCGCCCGTCAAATAAAGTGACCCTCAGCCCCGGTTCAAAGTCACCAGCCAACAACGGTCATCCGAAAATTATCTATCGGCTATCTTTTAGCGGCCACTTTATACATAATTCATTGTATGTGTGTGTGTTGTTGTTGTTGTGCTTTTAAAAGTGTGGTGCAGCGCAACGTTGTGTCGCCATTCGACGATGCCATGAACGAAATAACAGTAAAACTAATTGCATTACATCAATTTTTCTGTTAAAAGTCAATAACCATCAAAACGTTTCCGTAAAAGTTCAGCGCCATTTTATGCATACATACATATGTATGCGGCTTTGTACACACATACATATGTATGTATGTGTGTGTATGTGCGAACGGGCAGAATTCGATATGCGGGTAGTAAAAAAAACCAGCAACAACGGTCACCAACAAAGCAATAACCCAACGCCGAAAAATAACTATGTATGTGTGCATGAGAGCAAAAACAATAACAACTACATTTGCAATGAGACAGCAGCCGATGATGACCAATTTGACGATATCATATGGAGGCTACTGCTTTGCTGTGGCTGGGTTAAAAGGCCACGGCTGTGGTGTTGCCATATTTCGCGATTGTGCCAAATGTAGTATTGACGATTGCTTGTTGAAATATCCAAAACGTCCATGCATTACAATTTTGTTCATATCCTTGTTTATATGTATTAAGTTTTGAATTTACTTTTTCGTTCGCTCCGGCAGCATTCACTCCAACCAAAAGCTCATCAAACTGCTATCAAAACTCATTTTCTGCACCCGCCTTCGTTCTGGTTTTTCACACTCTCCTCCCGCTATTTCCAAGCTACTGCAGACTCATCGCTTCTAACCGCCAGCTTTTCAATCCCATTAAATTTATTTAGTAGCGCTGATGACGTGTTCATGCATTCGCTGTCATCACTTATTGGCGCCGAACGCCAATCACATACCCACCACTCTCCCCGCCCATTGGCTAGCGAGCTGCCTTTGCTGTTCTTAGTTTACGCTAAAATGCAGACATTTTTTAACTCCATCTCGAAAATGAACGGAAATGAAATTGTTAATTGATTATAGCAGCGCAGCGAAAGCGATTAAAAGCATTTACAACAACAACTAAAATAGCAGTAATAACAGTTACACCAGGAAAAGTAATGTAACTGCAAGCGATCAATGAAAAAATAATAAAAGAAATATACAAATATACATATACTTATGTATAAGTGTTCATACATACAAATGCGCTTTATCCGTACGACCCTACAGGGAGATAGTTCAGATCAATGAAATGTTGTGACTAATAGGCAGTTGGCATTACGTAGTGAACTTTTTAGCTTGATGCCTGGCATATTTTGTCAATCTACATTAGTCCCCCAAAAACACAAAGGAATTCAATGGGAGCCTATAAAAAATCGTAGATCTTGCCACCTATGTGGAGCCAGTTCAAGGAAATACAAAATAATCTCTCTTGGGAGATTCGGTCAAGCAGACTCCTACCTTTCCGAACACACCGGCCTTCTCATTGCCTTCTACGTTCCTATGTCTAGCAAACCACCGATCAAAATTCCATTTTGTATTACCTAACTACCTTAGATTCGGTAAACGGAGACGCAATTACTAATAGCGCCGCTCGATTCTATTGCCTAAAATTTGCTTCGAGGTTACCCAGAACTTCTTCGCGGAAGATGCTTGCATCCTTTTCTAAACGTAAACACCGAGTTACTCGAAGTACACTCCCACTACCGCACAGAAATACATCTGGGATGTATGTCGTATCCTCGGTCTCTTCTCAATTATCTCCTGTATGGGAATAGCACATGCACGTTACAGCTGAAGTCGAGATTGCGTTCCATATAGTCTGCCGTCTTACTAAATTGCATTTCTGATAGATAGGAATCAGGTTAAGGATGGAATTTAGCGCTTCTGTCGGGCAGGATCTTGAAGCTGTAGAGTAGAGAAATATTTAGATTTGGGCGTAAGGGTCATAACCAGAGGTGGGGACTACCACAAACAAGCGTTAGCTAAAAGTGAGAATATGTTAGTGTGCCTAATTCATTTTGCATGCTGTCGCGTTCTAATCGTTACGCTCTTGCTTGTATACGTACACACGAAGATTACGCTCTTTGAGCGTGTGTTCGTTCTCTGCCCATGCCTGGTCATAACTGAGCTACTTTGTCCCCTTTTTTATGAAAATATGGAAATACGACTTAGTGTTGGGCAGAAGCTCAATACCCACCATTAGTTGTAGTTTTGATTTACGTTGGTCAAGTTTCATTCTATACCTGCACTACTTCCAAACAACGTTAGTATATAGACAGGCCAATCCGGTACTGGACATAACCAGCCAAAAAATGCATGGTTGATAAATTGTCAGGGCTGAATAATAAAGAATATCATCTATGACGTTTGTCATACAAGGCGACATATAGGAGTCATAATCAATGAGCTGCTCAAGGACCACTAGTCGAAAATGCACACATCCAGATCTGCAACTAGGTAGCTTTTCAAGATCGAAATCCTAGCAGACATTTTGACTAAACTTTCTTCGAGGCATCCCTAAGTTTGCCGGGCTTAAGTATAACCAACCAGTCTTGTTATTTATCTAAACCCCTGAAAAACTTGACTCCGAATGGCGGTTGTATTTTTTCCTTTCAGAGACTTTTTTTTCGTGGCAGAAATAGACTTGGAGGTAGGGATGCAAGCGATGCATAAGATGTTTAAGAAACTTCGATAATATCGGTTCAAAATTCAATGTTTGCCATCTATGTTTACAATTTTTTAATATCGGTAAATTGACAATACATCGATGTAGGTTCAACGGTGTTTTAAGCATCGAATTTAGTGTAACTAAAAACTTTCATTTGATTCTATTTACCCATTATTTTTCTAAAATTTGCAACTGATTATGAGTTCTTATGTTATTAATTCCTTGGAATCCTGTTGAGGTAAACACCTAACACCTATAAAAGGATCGTCCACACATCTGCGACAAATATATTGTCAAACTGATAGAAATTTCTCATTATGCGGATTCGTATAGGAATCGTACAGGAACGTGAATTAAATATAGATAAATGATTGATTTGTATCCATTACTATATAGATGAATTACAGAAGACTGCAATTGTTTGGTATTGAAAAATATTAATTTTTTTCTAATTTCTCTAGGACTTAAAAAAAGGGGAAAGTAAAATAACGGCTTGAAAACCTTAGCGCGAGATACAAGCTATTAAATTTCGCAAATCTCAATGAAAACCTTGACACAATATTACCCGCCTTAAAAGTTTATGTTTCTAACTGTAATGAAATTTATTTTCTCTCAGCGACTATAAATATGTGCAAGTGTGTGAATGTAATCGTATTTCACTTCATGTGTGCTATTATTACACCCGATGGGCAGCAGATTTGCATATATAACTGTTCAACAGCAATTCTAGACGTCGCCGTTGTTGAGAGCACTGCACGCTAAGGGCAAGAATAAGCAATCGAATTAGGCAGTGAAATTGCCGAGTCGACGCAGCAGGACAGATACGGGTGCCAGTTGCTGCCCGGTGTGGCAAGGAGTGTATTCCTGGCGAAGCAGGAGAGGTGTCAGTCATTTCGTTAACGGCTTGTAAGCTGACAATTGTGCCGCTAGCGAGATAACAGAAGATCAACCGCAGAACAACTGAAGGGCAGCCAAGCTGTTGTGATGCGAGTGTTCACGGCGAAGAGTGAGTGGGGTAGGTAACTACGACTAGGAGATGTGTGATTATTAGAATCTGATGGGTGTCTCGGGAGCACCTATGCGCCGCAGTTAGAAAGTTAATGAATGCGAATGTGACGATACTTGCGAAAATGGCTGTTAAGATAGTCGTTGAGGTTAATGATAATTTAGTTTGCGGCACACAAACACACTTGCTGCCCTACACCTAGACACATAAACATTACTTGGCTGTAGCAATGACGACAGACACCAACGACCAGGTGACAAGTACTTATAAGTATGTTAGTAGTCACATAATGGGAATTGCCTCCTAATTCGATTTGGGCAAACACACTCGCACACTTCTACATATGTACAAGAACTTGCGAGTGATTACGTGTGCTGAAAATTTACATATCGCTAACGAAACTAACCATCTGCACATTGCAACATCTGCTTGCAATCAGTGTAGGGCCAAGCAAGTGCAAATCGCCCGCCATCTTGCTTGTGTTCTCAGAGGTGATCAGAGCGGCCGCTTGTGGCAAATTGATAAGTCGGCGATGATGGTGGCAGTGTCGTTTACTGAGTGCGGTTGAGGCCAGTTGTGGCGGATGGCAAGTGCCACTTGCCACTTATTGACCAACGGCGAAGTGTAGTAAGAATGGGTAGGCGCTTTGCTCGACTGTATGCAAATACATACATTCGCATATACATATTTATACATACATACATGCTCAAGTATGTACATATATATATAGATAATTCGAGCATGTTGAGTGACATGTATCATGCCTCGCCTGCGGTTGACAGGCAATTAATTTGTGTGTCCCGATTTGCCTCCTTCCGCTTATGGCTCTTCGTATAAACGCTCATACAAATTGTATATGTATACATCAGCGAAATTGTCGTAAATTTAATTGTCTTTCATTTAATTCCGCTTCAATTAATTTAATTTAATCATTTCTTGTTTTCGAAACTCATTACATTTGTTTCCTTTTAAAAGCTCATTATGCTACGAAATTAACGTTTGATTTATCTGTCTTTTTATTGTACATATATTGGCACATTTGAATTCATTAGTTCTTCTATTTCGCGCTTGATTTTTAGCTTTTCTTCTGCTATTTAGGAGTTTACTAATTCGGTTCTTCTTTGTTTTTTGGTTGCTTTAGTTTTGTTTAATTTTGTGATCGTTCTCTTTAACTACCTTTCCTGTACCTATTTATAGGACTTGACTTAGTTCGTGGCAAGCGTTTCTACAATCATATTTAAAAGGTCATACATGTTTGAGATCCTCGTGCCATTCAGCCCTAACAAAGATTTATACCTGGCCAAGGGCTGTGAATTCAGCGTCATGCCCCAAAAACATAGTTGACCGCGAAAATAAGTTTGCTCGTCTTTCTTCGCCGTCAACTTTGTTAAGAGTCTCTCTTCGCTGAAGTTTTTTATGCCTCTTTTTCCCGTGTCAACTTTTGAGCTCGCGTCTTTATTCGTGTCTAGTGACGATATACGTGTTTTATTAGTAGGTCATCTGATTTCGTTTGTTATATTATGCGAAGCGCCACTGTCGATGATACCTTGAAGGTACCTTGTATACTAATTACATCCTTTTAGAGCCTTTTACAATAGCCGCTCCTTTGCTTTGGGTTTCCACAGAAATTTACAGTTCAGTACGATTCTAAGGTACTCTGTGCTGGTTTTGGATTTAGTTGTAGAGTAGTTTCCACTTATATAGGTCAACACTGGACTGAAATCTTGTACTCTTTAGTAAATAAGTAGTACCGAGACGCTCTTCCCAGCTGATGGTATTCGGCCCCTAGTTATCCAGATACCCAAGGCTCATAACTGAAACAACAACCGCATAAGCTATTGGCATAGCTGTTTTTCTAATAATTTTTCGAGTAGTTTTAATTACAAACGCAATGGAAGTGGTAGCAGTGTCACTCCTCCTTGTGGTGTACCTCCATACATGTCCTTAATCAAACTCCTATACCCAGAGATCTTTTTATAGCCTCACATTGTGCTTATCAAATCCTTCAGAGCGTGGATCGCCTCTACCGAGGTGATTCCATGTTGCTTCGAGACATTGTTAAACACTCCATCTACATACATTTGGTAAAATTTTAATAAAGTGTTTCACGTTTTGCGATATACCTTCAAACCGTCTATCGAAATATTGCACTTTCGAAAGAAATAACAGCTATATCTATTGAAAATACGAGCTGTTTCTTAAGTGAACTTTCATAGATAAAATACATAAACTACAGAATTTTAAGGAAACATTTCAGAAGGCCTATCCTAGCTCCCCAAATTCTAAGTTCAGATAAATTATATTTGTTACCACAATTGTATATTTTATCATTAATCATATTGCGCGAATAATAACTCAGAATATATACTGATAAATCTGATAAAAGTAATCTGAAATTTCCGACGCAATTAACACAGAAAAACTACCCTAAAACGGAAAGAGAATATGAAAGCATTGCTAATATGAAAAAGAAAACCGTCAGTCTTGACAAATCATAAATATAAACAAGAATATGCAATTAATGCTACAACAAATACATACAAAAGTCTCTCAAAGATGATGTAGCAGTTTCAAGCGTTTAAGATTGATATACCCTCTTGACAGCAGTGTGCGTAGAGCAACCCATATTTGCTTCTATTTATCCAAGCAAGTCACTTGGTTGAAGCATTTAAAGTTCAATTCGAAGAGTCAACTGCAAGTAGACGCACTCCCAGCAACACCAATACAAACTTTCTAAGTAAGCGCAAAATGACTTGGCACTAAATTCACAAAAAAAAAAAAAAAATAAAATTCGAGAAATAAATTTCATGGCTACTTGACGGCCATATCATGATAAACGCCTGTTTCCTGCGTGAGTTGTCAATTATGAGCGGGTACGTCAAGAGCAATGTAAGAAGCAGAAAGTCAATAACAAGCGCAAAACTTCCGCATACGCCACACGCCACATGCCACATGCCAATCCGGCCACACAACATGCCACATCACCACGGCCGCATGAGTGCCGCAACGAACACCTCTGTGTTCAATTTAGGCAAATTTAAGTCAAGTTGGTGGTTAAGTTAACGTTTTTGTTGGGTTTGTTGGCGTGTGGCGGCCAATTTAACCGAGAAAATGTCAGCGGAAAGTTTTTGAAATCTATCTTATTTATTAGGAGAAATTGAAGCTTTTTTCTTACTGTTAATTTGTGCGAGAAGTTAGAGATGAGAGACTGAGTTCAACAAAAGTACCGAAATTATCTTTCTTTATGGGGGTTTTGTTTGGAATTATGTGTAGATATAAATTTTAAGGGAACGATGATTTTAGTTTTGGCGAAGCTCAATATAGCAGTGAAGCCGAGTCGCTCTCCACCAGGTTTTTTCCAATGCAGAGGAGGCCTTCTTCTTGGTTCCTGATTTTCGTTGATCGAATGAGAATTTCTCTACGCAAGCCACATTAGCAGTTTCTGGAAAGAGCTATATCGTCGCTCTAACCGATGGGAGATATATTCAGCGCCATCTACTGTGGGAGTTTGTTTTTTAGGGTGTGTGGGTGCATATACTTTGATCCGGAAAATCGGCCAATGAGTTGAGAAAGGACGGCCTTAATAAATCCTGTAATAGGACCTACTTAAGAGATAACTGTATGCAGGGTCAATATATCAATAGTTCTAGCAGAGTATCGCAATGGCTTGTGAGGAATCTCGCTGCGTCTACATATCGCCTATTTCAATCTTTTTGACAAATTCAGTTAGAAGTTTCGCATTGACAGGTTTAACCAATAGGTATTTCCACAATACTGTTTCTGTTGACATTTATTTTTATAACTTTACTGAGAGAGTAGGGATACGAATTATATCTGTAACCTTTTACCATACCCAGTGTAGTTAATCTAAGTCAAAGAATATAAGTGAATATGTGATGAAAGACTTATGATAAAGTTAAAATAATAATTAATGATAATTAAAAAAAGGTAGCATATTAAAATACACAGGTTTAAGCCACAATTTGTGCATTAAACACTCTTCCAATTTGGCTCATTTTGCACTCTCGATACCAACAATTCGAAAAGAAAATATCGATCCTAGCTAAGGGTTAAAATAAGAATATTTCTCATTTGAGCCCACGAATGATTAACGCCGATTTTTGTTTTACAAAATTGATATTCTCCAAAAAATTTAAACATGCAATTAACACTTTGCGTTATCGTTTTGTTCTTTAGCCAAACTGGCGGAGTCCCGAATTTGGTAACATTTCTAAAATAAATATCACTATTTAGAGTCCTTATGGTAGTATGTAGCTGTGCAAAAGCTTTCGGAAATTTTCTGTTTGCGTGTTCGACTTCTTCAACGCCATCAACTTGGCAACTCCAATGAGTCAGTCAGAAAAATGATAAATGATGTTTCAATTAAATGCGTGTATATGAATTTCATAGCGGAGACGCATATACACACAAAAACAATATAACTGATATCAAAATATAAATACTTTCAAATATACGTGCATATTTATTAATGTATTTAAGTATATATTCATATATGGGCGGTTCCAGCGAAAAGTCTACCGCGTAAAAAAAAAATCAAAGTCCTATATCTAACTTATTTATAAGCTGCTATTTAAAATATAAGGCCAGTATGCAGCTCTCAAGAAAAGAAAAAACGCCATATAAAATGACGTACAAGAAATTGGTAAGAAATTTTCTCGTGTCTGCGTATGTTTAATTACATCGGCCTAGCCAGAATGAAATTTAGGGGGGGCTCGACCCTATTAAGCTGGCATTTCAGGGTACCATTCTATATATATATAAGGAAAATTTTAAAGTTAGGGGGGGCTCAAGCACCGCCCTGCCCCTACCTGGCTACGCCCATGTTTACTTATACATATCTTTAAATCGCTACTACCAATAGTTGTGATTTTTTTTTACAGAATAGGGAAACATTTAATTGCTATGCAAATCTAGGAAAATCTTTTTAAACTTATGACTTTTTTATTTATTTTTTAACATTTTGTCATACGAGCGCCACGTAATGCCAGTTTGGAAATACCTGTATGGCAAAAAAAAAAACAAAACAAAACGAAAATATCTCGCGAAGGACCCTTACAAAGTGTTTGTTTGGCAAGTACTTAATCTGTCATTCAAACTTGATTGCCATTGTTATACATAATTTGTGTGTTGATTTTTCGTTGTAGTTGTTATTGTTGGTTTTAGAATTATTGTTATTGTTTCATTTTCGTAGCCATATATTTACACAAAGCAACAAAAATATTGTTCAATGTACGCCTACATTTCGCTTACCTGCCATTTTCATTCACTCTCTTATTGAGTCATTTTATATGCTTTTCGTGGTCAGAAATAACTTTCTACTTAAAGGGCATTACAAAAGCACACTCAAAGCGCACTTAAGCCTACTCACACTTGTACTATTTTCATTTTCTCCTTCCTTTTGCTCGGCATTTAGAGCTGCTTCAGTGTTGTGGGCGTTAATTTTGAAGACTCATTAAATTTACATTCGTCCTGCAGAGCATTCTGTATCTAATTAAATTTAGTTGCTTATACATACATATGTATGCAACTCTATGTAGTTGGCGTGAGTTTGGTCAATATGTCTGAAGCAAATTCAATATTTCTACAAACAAAGGCACACAAAGAATATCAAATTGTACCGGTGTTTGTATCTGTATGTATGTAGTACTTGTTGTACAACGCTCATTTGGTTTGCGTGTTGGCCTTTAAATACTTCCAATTGAAATTATTAATGCGGCTCACTTCGGCATTACAGTTGGCCTACGGTGTTGTTTGAAAGGCTGAGCGCCTTCACCGTTGCTACTATTTCATTAAGTCATCTCTCCCGAAGATTTAGGGTATTCACAGTTTACTTTTAAAGTTAAAAGGTGGCAACTTTAAAAAGTATAACACACTCGCACATGTGCAACCCTTCACACATACATTTCATTGCATTTTGTAAATAAAACAAGTATAGTCAGATATATATTTAAAAATCTTTCAAATTGCGCCCGCCTTATGTTTTCCCACTTCACTTTCCATTTTTTCTTAGCGCGAATAATCAGCTGATCAGAGATGCCAGTTTAACAAAAAAAAATTTAATTTTGCTCAAATGTGTTATCTCTAATTAGTATGGGAACCAACAGCAAACAAAGTTACCACTTGGTCAAATATTTTAAAGTTACCAGCTGGCAGAATTAACACAGTAGACAAAATAGAACTGTGAGCACCCTAATTGCCTTTATGCATAACGCCATGGTGTTTATTAATCACACTTGATTTCGGCAAATTCAATTCACAGCATTGCAATGCGTCTTGTTTTAGGCTTTGCTTCAAAAGCCACGGTCCCAATTTGACAGGATTATTCGCGGATAATGTTTACATTAATGTTAATTTATGGTGGGAATATATGCACATACATATGTACATTGCACACATGCAAGTGCATTTACATCACACATGCAAGTGCATTTACATACATATAGAGGATAGTGCTAACGCATTGCAACTACTTCGGCATATTCAGCTGCGTAAGCTTTGGAAACTTGATAATTGATAATTTTGTGGCTGTATATGTACTATTTATTGCATGGCCTTCAGATATTTAGGAGATTAAGGAGCCCATTCAGTACAAATTTCAGCACATTTGAGAGGGAGTAAAGAGTTTTCTTTTTCGCTAGTTTTAGTTGAAAAGGGTGAAGAGTTTAAGCTCAAAGTCCTACGAGACATCATGACATATAAACAAAGCAATCGTAGCCTTAAGTAAGATTTTTAAAGTTTTAAAAGATTTTTTAAGTTTTTGAAAGCTGCACTATGTCGCTTTCGTTATGCTATACGCTAGACGGGGGCACTTGCAAAAAAAGCAGTTGCACTGTTGCGTTTTCTAAATTGAATTTTGTTTTTCAGTTAGTCTATCGCAAATAAGCTGCTTGAGAGATAAGTTATTTATTTAACACAAATTTACTTTAAATGGATTTATTTATAAAATAAATGAAGGCTCAGTATATTTGAAAAGGGGCATTGAATAATTCATAGATGCAAGGACCTGGGTTAGAACTACGGCAAGCCTAAATCGGAACAAATTACGTAGTAGATTTTTTATATGTCGCTCCTTTCTTGAAATGCGTCATAGTTAAACGAGAGACTTTTACGCAAATATGGCTTCCGATCCTTCTTTTATTATCTACTTTAGGCATTATATCTAAGACTCTACAATTTGGAGACAATCTATCTTTAAGCAAAGTAAGGAACCACATGAATATTTAATGACAGAGTTATCCTCTACTATTTGAAGCGAGTGTTGCGTTTTTTTGCGAACCAGTAGCAAAAATTATTTTAAAAGTGACGTTTCAACTATTATTATCGTGGATAAATTATGAAAGTTATGTCATTTCAAACAGAAAGAACTATTTTAAGAGATATATGTAGTATAGTATAGTATATACTATATGCATTTGCTACATATAAAAATAAAGACTAATTTGTATTATTTATATCGCACCTTAATATTGGTCTGAATTCATCGTTTCATATTTTTATTAAAAGTAAATACTTGTAGAATTTGGAAAAAGAAACAATTATAATTCTCTAATTTTTTTTTTTTTGAGTTCAGATACCGCAATAAGCGCACTTTATTACTTTCGAAAGTAAATCGTGGCAGATCGTATATAAAGTGGAGTAGCGTAGTAAATTTAAAATTTTCTCGTAAACCGTAGTAAATCTACTACACTCGTAGTGGAGTTCTAACCCTAGCAAGGAGCCATCATTACACAGTGTTTTTTACGTAGTTCCGTAGATAAAGCTTTTTTTAGATTCGTTTTCAGTCGTTGCTCTACCGCAGCTAACCAAACTGGCTGTCGTAATCTCAACGGATGCTGTTCGCTGGGTCATGAGCTTCCTATAGACGGTCAAAGGATATTCGGTATTTTTGCTGGAGATATAGAAACTAGTTTAACTTTCGTGAGAAGAACTACAAGCCCTAGACTTACCGCGCCAGGGCGTAAGTACTGTCGTATTAGAGTTAGTTAGTCAAAAGCAGCAGTGGCGGCGTATTCGGAGGAGCTTGTTGACATTCAAGATGCCAATGGGAAAGATTTTAAAGCAAATTTTTTCTAATATTCGCCTGCGGTTTGAGATCAATAATTTAATTTTTTTGCCTATTTTAACTCCTTAAAGACCCAACCAAAGGCAAATATACACAAATAAAGAACCAGTTTAACAGTGTGTTTAAGAAAAGCGACTAACGCACAATAAAACAAAAGTACTTTTATTGTTAATTTTAATATCTTTGTATTGTCTCCATAGATAGAGCCAAATTTCAGCATATTCCTATGCTACTTGCAGCCAATTTTTATGTTTAATCCTTCTAAGCTGCATTATTATTTTAGAGTTACTATTATTTCGAAATCCCGCTGCAGGGTCTAACAGGAATTTGATAGGCGTCACAAATATGTTTCGCAAGTTTATTTGAGCAAATAAATTAGATCAAGTTAATATTTTTGTGGTTATGAGTTCAGAAAAGAAGGTATTTGTATATGAAAAAATGTAAGCCACTCGCTTTCACGGAACAAACTGTATATATATAGTATGTATGTATGAGACAAAATATTTTGCGATAATATAGATCCTCTCGCTTCCCGGAATCCGCCTGATTATACGAGTGTGATTGCTTGATTCAGCGCAGGACAACCGCACTTCCGTGTCATTTCCGCCAATCAAAATTTGTAAACAGTAAATGAAAAGTAAGAATACTGTACATACATAAATAAATAGCAAATAATACTCAGAATGGATTTTTTTACTTAGTTTTATTTACCGTTTGCTTCAGATCACACTAAACCCGATAACAACAACAATGAAAAAGAATACAACTCAAAGCAATTTACCTGCAAAAATGCGGCAAAAGTAAAGCAACAATCAATGTTGGCCAATATTTGCTGACAGCAAACAAACACAGCAACACAGAAGGGTGGAGATATAGCATTTGCAGAGACACACGCACACAAACATATTCTAACCGCATGGAAATGAATGTACAAAACAATTGTGTACGAGCATAAACGCACACTCACTGAGTCCCTCATTTGATGAGACACAAACACCTACAGACGATAGTTTACCCTTTAATGGTGTTTTTTTTTTTGTTTCTTTTGAAAATAAGGAAAAGCTATCAACAAAAAAAAACAACAAATAAAAAAAAAAACATCAAACAACTGCTTGCAAAAGTTGATTTAGAGCAAACAAGTCGGAGAGTGGGTGAGGAGAAACACACACCTTGACTTTTGGGTCCCAGGACCAACACACACACAAACACTCGCACACAATTAAAAAAAAAAAACTAAGCCGATGAATGAATTGCGCTGCCTGCTATGCACTCGCCAGTTTGTTTGGTTAGCCGGTTGACTGGCTGGTCGGCAGGTTGACTGATCGTTTGGTTAGGTTGTACTTTCTGTGCAACCGACCGTCTGGCAGCTTTGGTTAGCCGCCTGGTTATGTTTGATTTTCTACTTTGCAGCTTAGAAAATTAAGCGCTTGCTAACAGTTGTACAAAAATAGAAATAACAAAAAATAGAAAACTAGGCTTCCCACAACAGTTGGCATTGTTCGAGTTTCAAAAGAAATTTTAGTAGTTTAGTACTTTTGTATGTAGCTGAAATTCACTTTCGCTTTTGTTTACAACAGTTTTCACTTTTTGTTTATTGTAGTTAAGCAAATTTCGCTTTTTTTGCTTGCCTGGCCCCAAATCAATTTCGTTTGTTTGTTGCCGACAAAAGTATGAAAAAAAAAATGTTAAGCACATTATTCTTAGTGAGAAGCTTTAGAGAAAGACAAACAATCAAATTGCGTTAAATAATAAGTGCTTGGAAATTAACATATAGCGACACTTAACTTATTCAATAAAAATATTTAATAAGTAAAAAAGTCGAAATTCGGGCGAAGCCGAGCATTAAAAACCCGGCGCACGTATTAACTATAGTTTTCCACCTTTCTGAAAACTACCGTTACATGGTTAGCAGAGTGAGTTTACCCCTATTTCTAACAATTTCGTTAGAATGTTCAGTTTGTGGTATTTATCGCAAGGATTAGTATGCTTAGCTCTTTTTGATGATAATGTATAGTTAAAAGTAAAAACAGCAACGGTAAAAAATGTAAAAAACACTGATATCTAATAAACCGGATCAATAATCTACGACACAAAATTATGTTTACGTGTATCGGCGTTTTTTGTGTAATTTTAAATCTTGGAATTTTCCCTACAGTAATATCAAAACCTCTTTACTTAAAGTTAATTCTTATTGTTTTCCATCAAATTGTACCTAACGTTACTACAGCCTCCAGGGGAAACCCAAAGCTTACCAGACTGCGTATGCTAGTTTCCACGTATTATGAATCGATGGACTGGTAGTAAAAATGAGAACAAGACAAAGTTTCTCCTCTCCTCAAACAAACAGTCAGCACATTCACGCCTTGGCATCCACGTCACTGTTGACAGTTATAATTTCGATAATGCTGCGATAATAATGTCAGCATGGAAATCCAACACACAATCACTCTTGCCAACAAGTGCGACTTTGGACTGAGTAGGCAATTCAGAAGTAAAGTCCTTTCTCGACGTACGAAAAGTCACTCATTCAAAAGCTTTACAACGAAATGGACATAGTGTAGCGAATTAAAATACAGCGGCTCCGTTGGCTTGGCCATGCCATTCGAATGGACAATGCCGCTCAATATCTTAAAGTATTCAACTCAGAACCCGCTGGAGGTGGCAGAGAAAGAGGGATGCCCCAACTGCGATGGAAAGACCAGGTGGAGAAGGACTTGGCTTCACTTGGCATTTCCAACTGGCGTCAGTTGGCGCAGAGGAGAAACGGCTGCCGTGCTTTGTTGAACTCGGTGAAAATCGTTTAGGCGATTACAATGCCAAATAAGAAGAAGAACAAGGTAGTAAAATGTATTCGCGCATATATTCTGTTCACCAGAAGTACATTTTTCGTTTTGCAAAATTCAAATCACCAATTCCAGACGTGGAAGTGGATGCTTGGACTATTCGTTCGATAAAATAAATTTTTATATGTTACAAATGTTTATTTTGTAGACCAATTCTCTTTACTTTTTTGTCAAAATGCGCGTGTATCTGCATGTTCCAACATATGTATTCTACTCGCATTTTCTACCTTTCCAATTATTTCTCCATTTACTTCCACCTACCGAACGCCCCGAACAATTCAAACAAATCGTTGTCAGCTCCGATTTAATTATGCATTCTGACCTGTGTTTTAGCCTTGATTACGATGCTCGTTTTTCTGTTTGTCGGTTCGTTTGTTACCAATTATCTTTATTCCTTTTCTGCATGAGCTATAGTAAGTGTGTACATACGTTGTCATTGCAATTTTTGTTGTCTCTGTTGATGTGGGGTTTTGTTTTTTGTTGTTGATTGACATTTATACAACTACAGCCAAAGCAACCCAATCATTCCTTAATTTTCTTATGTGGAAGCAACTGTTTACTGTTACGTAGTTGTTTTTTTTTT
>NW_023458561.1:66709429-66718130 GCF_013731165.1 Rhagoletis pomonella | reverse complement strand
CTTTTATTTTTTGCTGCCGCGTTGATTTAACATTTATCATGTTTGCTTGCTTATTTGCTTAACCATTTTATTTTATTGCAAATGCCATAAATGGCTTCATGTACATACAATGCATAAAGAGTGAGTGTATGTGTGTGTATGAGGACTTTTTGTTGTCCACTAAACATATTGATTATTTGCTAGTAAATCACCAATTTGCCAATTTCGCCCATCAATTTGATGGCCAATAGTAAAACGCGCATGTGATTGGCAGCACTTGAAGTAGCTAAGCGCAGCACTAGCCCTGTAGGAATATTCAGTGATGCTAGTTAACGTGGTTGGTACACAATGTTCAAATATGAAGCGACATTGAAGGAATAAGCAACTTTTGTTTGTCAGTAACACTCTCTTCGATAACTTAGTTGAGGAAAGTTTAATAGATAAATTAAAACATATAAAATAGGACGATGATATCGCCTCAGTCGTCGAATTTCTGTAAAAAAATTATTTGGTTATAGTTAAGAGAAACATATAAAGTTGACGTAACTAAACTCTTTTCTCAGTCTTGCGAATGTAGACGCACTAAAATAAGAAAGACAGAACCAATTAGAGAGAAATCAGCTGTTAATGTAGCTTCTAAATGCCTATGACTGCTGACGAAAATATTCTTACTGTTTTGTTATGGACCCTCTGTGTTCACTATGTCAAGAAGCTCAGAATCCATTATTGGCCATAAAATTAAAAAAACATTTTCTGATGAATTGCTAAAATCAGATATCAAAATTTTATAGCAAATGTGGTCGTAAATAAAAACTACTAACTCTAGTCTTAAATCACGTCGGCTATTTTTCGAAATTATTTTGGAAGTCCATAGTTTTCCGCCAAGGCATGTTCACACATAAACGCAATTGAATATATACATAAAAGAGTGACAAGGTATTCGCAATGTACGTGTACTATACAGTTAGTTTTGCGGACGACATTCATTGCCACTGTTGACATTTTGTTCGTTTCGTTGATTAATTGCATATAAAAGCTAACAATTTTTCGCTGCCTGGTTGAGTGGCTGACAGATGGAGTGAGTGAGTGGCTAGTTAGTTGGCCGCATACGAGTTTGCACAAATGCACCTACCTATGCACCTACATATGTACATACGTAAAATGTGAGTCAGCTTATATGTATACATGGAGATCATACTTACCTACCTATGTAAATATACATATCTATTCATTTAACTACCCTGAAGAAAAAAATTATCAATTGGTAAAAAATAACCCACTTGTAGTTAGCTTTTTTGCGGGATTTCTATAAAATATATAACTTGTAGTTAGCTACAAATAGCTAACTTGAAACTAGTAATGCAGGAGTAATTAAGGACATTGTTTTATTTAAACGCGTTTCTATTTAAATATCCAGCACTTCGCAGATACTTTTTCGAAGTGAGAACAAATAAAAGGAAGATTGAAATTTCATATTATCATTTTGAAGTTATCTCTGACGGAGTTCGAATATGGGACCAAAATGAAATGTAATAAAATAAATAAAAATAAAAATAAATAAAATATTTTGTTTTTCCTATCGATAAGATCGATAAGGATAAGGATCGATATCCAAAAGTAGTTTGTTACATCTAATGCAGAGTTAAACCACGCTTGACTATTTCGCAGCCATCGCAATAGTAATATAGTTAGCTTTTTGTCAAAGAAAATATACAGATAATAAGTGACTTTTAGCTTCTTCCTAATCAACTTAAAGTTAGCTTATAGTTAGACACATTTCCTGCAGGGTATTTTGACAATCCAGTCAGTGCGCTACTATCATCCACTTGAGCCGAATTTATTGTTGCGTTGATTTGTTTTCATTTTTATCAAACTGTCCGCTGACCAATAACAACAATAACTAACAGCCGCATTAAATACCAGCACGTCAAAACGTTCATGGCTAACACACACACACACAAACAAATATACATACATATGTTGTTGCAATGCAAACAACAATAGTGGCTATGCAAATATCAATGAAGCCAAAGCTAACCACCATTTGACCATTTGCGCTTTTGTAATTTGGCTTAAAGCATTTGCGACAGTCAAGTAAACAAATCAGCAAACAAATCGCTAAATACCATTCACATAAATACACGAACGAATACACACAATTTTCGGCCAATAGACAGTCAAATTAGTTAGATGTTTTATTGTTTGCTGGTTTTTGCATAAAATTGCTAAACGGCGAAATCAAATAAAATTGAATTATGCTAATTTTCACTCGTTTGACCTTTGCGCTAACCTCCACTGATGCATAGCTACTCATTTAAAATTATTTTCGAATTGTATTTGGCGCTCAATCGCTTACCGCTGATATTTTGATTAGTACGAATACTAATTCGGTTTTTCAATTTATTTACAATGATGCCAAACTCAGAGATGAACGTTTACTTTAAGTTCAATTTCTGATCCGATTTACTTTAAAATTGTGACTTTGAAGCCAATAAGTTACGATCTCAAAATAGTGATTGATGACTCATTTGAGGAGTTAAAATGTATTAAGCTGGTGAACACACTTAATGCTTAAGAGCCTATCAGACGTGGCAATGCAATTTATTTCGACAAGGCTATCAAATTGAGAAATTTCAGAAAGCCGTTGCATGAGCAGTTACAACTTGCATGTAAAGTGTCTTTCGAAAGAGGTTTTTATTTCCGAAGGACGAATTGCAGACTGCTAGTGCAGCACGAGCAAGTTGAAATATATTGCCGAAATCGATTTACGGTTTCTCAATTGCAGTCACATCGAGCAACTTTTATATCTGAAACTTATTTCCGAAATATGACAGAAAGGTGTTTCTGGCTGTTCACACATCAAAATAAAATTTCACTTCGCGATTTTACAACGAAATGCGTGGAAAAGTTAGAAATATTGCCACGACTGACACGCTCTTTATCTAACAAATTTTAAAGTATAATACCCTTTGAATGGAAATCTGCTTGAAAATCTAAAGGAAAATACGTAAAAATAATTAAGTAGAGTGTGTAATATATTTAAATCCAAGGGGCACCTATCAAACGATTCTCTGCAAATCTTGAAAAATGTAGTAAAACTTTTGTTACAATTATTCGAAATAACTTGCATTTCTATAACGGCCAACAAATTTTTACAAGCTCAGAAGTTTTCTCTTAAATATAGTCAAACTTTCAACGTTCTGTTATCATCACAGATTGGTGTCTAGGGATCCTGGCTTCTGCAATACTTTCATCTATTATACCCCTGATCGTCCGATATTTTGCTATAACAGCAAATGATCGAGTCCAAATACTTTTTGGTGCCATTACTGCGGCTTCCTATACAGCGAACCTGCGTCTTTAAATGGAGAAAGGCTTCTGGCAGAATGTACTGCGAAGAATTCGTTGGCCCAACTCTATCGGGCAGGTTCTGCAATTCACTTCGGAGTGAATTTCTACTAAAGTCACTTTGAATTCACGTTGAAGTGGGTTGAAATTCAGAAATTGAGTCTTTGTCACTTGTCGAAAGGAACTAGTTATTGAGCTTTTTACAATAAGGATTGCCATGTTATGTATGTAAGAGGCTGCGGTTGCTTTCTTATTAAAATTCACTGCCGGAAAAAGAGATTGGTGTCACTTCAGCTCTAATTTGGAATTTTGCCGACCGTTTTAAATTAAAGCGAAGGAGAGATCCGTTGTACTCATTTAGGGCAAAGTAGCTACAGTTATCCAAAGCAATACGTTGGAGATGAAACTTTATGAAGAGCCCCAGCCTACTTGTGCCTTGGATTAGATCCTATGACATCTTTATGCGGCTTTGAGCGTACGAAATTAAAGGAAATGGATATCTAAGGTAATTATATTAAAAAAAAAACGAAATTAGAATCCCTAACGAGGATTCCCTCTTCATATTCAGGTTGAAAGTATGGGTGCCCCAAAGTGGATATAGATAGCTAACTAACTAGGAACTATCCATAAACTTTGTCGGAAATAATTTAGAAGCGTTCTAAATATAAAAGAAGTCGCCATGGATTTGGAATGAATTCTCAATATCTTAAATCTTCCAGAAGACGTCATAAAGTAGGATGACCCTCGAGTTTTCTCACAGCATTAAACAGCAAAATTCAAATTGGTCCAAGGCTCTAATTTTTTATGAAAACTCTACAAGTTTAACAGAAAGCAGCTCGTTCAATTCCTCCATCTAGTCTACAGGCATCTACGAACAGTTTCATCCAATTTTGGAAACTATACGTTTTATGATCATTTCGGGAATGCACTTACAAAATACATACTGAGTTTGGCTCTTAGTACTAGAGTAGGAATATTCGATAAATCCTTACTGATTCCAAGAACTCATTCCCATTGGAAAGCTTACATTTCAAACTTTTAATACCTGTCTTCGCCTCCTCCTCGAAAAATTGCTTTCAATTAGTGCAAGGTAACAAATCATCTGCATAAATCACACAAACACATGCATGTATGGCCTCCCTTACCATACCTCCCCCTTCGCATTCAATCAACGAAGTTCCAAACTAATTGTAACAAATTTTCTATGCGTAAAATGCAATTTCATTGCGCTGTCAACGGAAGCGGAACCGAGCGATGACAGGCAGACAGATAGACTAAAATAACCACCACAACAAAACTTTCCGAAACCCCCCATGTCACCGCAGCACCTGAGTGGTGGGATGGCGGTAACGACGCCGCACCGCAACTTTGACGAATTTGCATATGTATGTGTATAGGTAAAGGCAGGCAGACAGTGCTATTTAGCCCAAAATTTATTTGTACATACATTAGTGTGTATGTGTGTGTGGGTGGTGATGCTTGTGAATGTCAAGGATTGCATTATTTGATTTCCGCTGTTTGCATATGTAAGTAGTTGCCGGCATTCAAGGAGCAACGCTTACGCATATTTAAGTGCATTTGTTGGGAAAGCACGCATGGAGTGTGAGTGTGTGACTCGGTAAGGCATGAATGAAAAGCGATGCAACACTCACAACCCCCAAATTAATAGGCAAGTTGTTGACGTATGTATGTTGCCTGTCTATGGCTCTGTGTAGAGCTTGAGTGCGTGCATGTTTTAGTCTTGGCAAAAGTGCAGAAAGTGCATAAATGATTTGCATTTAATGACATTTTACCGAATAAAGCCGCCGCCATTGAAAATTGCAAATGCATTGCGCCCACCACCACAAGCACAAGAGGCCGGAAAGCAGCAAATGCACGCACATTTGCACATTTGCACTGGTGCCTGCCTGGTTGCCCTTGCCTTCACAGCGCCATCGTAGCAGCGCCTTTCTTTCTGTGTTCGCATAAATTAATGCACACATTACTTATGTAAATATGAACTTTACAGTTACGGCAGAGCAGAGCTGAATGCATTCAAGTTCGTTTAGTTTTTTGTAGCCTCAGAGCTTTTGTGTGGCCTAGCACTAGTTTGCAAGAAAATGCACGAAAAGAAGAGCATCGAATTTTGCCACAAGTCCCACAGGGCTGGGCTGAGCGTCCGGTTGGTTCATTCTCGCCGCCACACACATCGCACTCACTTGTCTCCGGTAATCGGTGAAATATCTACGCGTAAAGCGCTGGTGCGGTTAAGCATCTCCATTCATGCCGTTTTGCCCCATTGCTTTCTGTTCATCCCGTGGTGCGGCAATTCATTTCTCATTCATGTTATTCAATTCAATTGTTCGACTTTTTGCGTGGACCCCGAACAAGAAATATGAGTTGGTGACTAGTACAGTATTCAAATTATAAAAAAAAACGAAACTTTGATTTAAAACCTTTAGCCTTAAATTGTATTACTTTTTCTCAAATGAACTGCCAAAGGAATACATAGTGATATGGATAGAGAGACTAATAAACAGGGAGCGGATTTTATGGAAATTGCCTTTTTGTCTGCTAAAGAGATTAAGAATGTCCACGATTTGGCTTTCCCTGATTCCATATAAGCACACTTGATGTTGCCTTTTTACCTTTTTATTTAAATTTGGCGCCACTTGTATCAACTCACGTCGAGCGCACGTTTAGTGCATTCAAGGCTGTGGTAAAGCCTGTTTTGCTGCAAAAAAAATCAAGTTGATAATGAAGAAAATCGATGTATAAATAAGGAAGAAATAGGTGGTCATATGAAAATGCGCAAAGATTTTTTGTATGAAAAATTAGCAGGAAAGAATGTTACCCATACGCCATGTACACCTGACAATGTCTCGAAAACTTATCCATAGAATAAAAAATTTACTCGATTTTCGGTATCAGCGAGCAGTTCTATATAGGAATTTGATATGTAGTGGCGTCCGTCGAACATTTTTCCTGTAAACCAGTGTTGTTTTTAAGTTTTTGTCTTTTTTAGTGCATTCTTTTGCCTTTTTTTTTTGCTATATCTAGTGCCTCTTCCTGCCTCTTCCTGCCTATTTCGCTAATTTATTTCGCCTTTCTTATAGCTTTTTAGGCCATAAAAATCCGTTCCCTGCTAATAAACCTCCTACCACCCTATACATATAGATCCCGGTAGTACCGTTAAGTAGTTGGTCTGGAGGCGTTGTGATCACTGGGCTTTATTTTCGTTTATTACTGTCAGCTGTTTTGAAAAGCTAGGTTTAAATAAATAGTTGATTATATTAGATTAGTTTAGAACTGTCTGTGAAAGTGATCACTCCTTTTTAAAAATCGTTAAGAAATTATTTAACACTCATAAATAGCGGTGTTAAAATCTTACGTTTAAGGTGATTTAGGTGGGTAAGGCCTTCTTTTTATTTTCCCACTTCTTTCTTGTATATAGCCTTATTTAAAGCTACCCTGCAGAGATCCTATGGAAAAGTGCCATCCTTTGTCAAATTACGCCCGACCACGCACCTGAGCTCAGGTTTGGCCTGAATTTTGAGACTGACAAATTGCATTACCCAAATTCACGTGACTGCGAAGCCAAAAAATGGCGTTTAGTCGTTAAACCTTTACTTCGACAACAATTTGCCCCACTGTTAAACTTCAACTACTGCAAATGCAAAGATACGCATATGTTTTCCCAGCATTGTGTAGCATTTGTAGCTGCCTTCAAGCAATGTTTAGCTTTTATAGTTTTTGTGACGATGAACACAGTGACAGCCAGTACAAGTACATAGCCATTTATATATGTATGTTTGTGTTTTGTTGTTCTCATCCTGGCGATTCCTCAATGCGGTGCTTTAATTTAGCTCACATCCTACCATTGCTTGCGTCCCGTGCTGTATTATGGCAGTAAGGAGTGATGTTTAGTTTTTAGCGTAGTTGCATGTTGCAAGAACTTCATCTTCTCGAAACATGCACAACAACAACAGCAAATACCCTTGTGTATATTCGCATACATTTAGCTGGGCATGTGAGTGGAATTTACTGTAACACCAACTCACCGCAGCTGCCATACGACGAATGCACATCCCGCTTCTGCAGATACACATCCATACATATGTATCTATGTATGTGCTTACATACGCACACACATTATGTTGGTTGCGGTTGAGTTGATCTAAGCGGATACCGGAAACCCATAATTATGCAATTTCTTGTCAACATGTTAGCCAGTCAGTCAGTCAGTTGGGCAGTCAAGCGAGCCAGAGACAGAGACTGCGTCAGTGTCGAAGTCAGTGCCAGGGTCGGAGTTGAGTTAGTTGAAGGACAACGTCTACAAAAATCAGAACTGATACACAAATGACCCTACACATGCATTCGTAGGAACACATTGGGGCAGTTGAAAAAAGCTAAACAACTTTTAGTCAGAGTATGTATGTATGTATGTGTAGTTGTGTACTTGTATGCATACAATACAACAAAACTTATGTTCATAATTTTATTCTCTTAGTTCGTTAGTTGTTTGAATAAATGAATCAAATCGTTGGAACTTTCTATGGAGCTCCGTGAAGAGCGACCAAAGTAATGAAGCATGCTACTAGTTTGAGCTCATTGGACCTACTGTGTGTGTGTGTGTGTGCCCACCATGCAAAACATGAGAAATAGGCAACAATCGTCAATCGGCAACATCAGTTCTTTTATGTCATTTTAGGAATAAGTAAGTTATCAAAAATTCCCAAGCTAATAAATTTCGCCCCAGAGTACTACCCAAAGCATCTAATTTATTTATGCCATAGATAGGATTGAAAAAATGGTCAGCCCCATAGCGAGAGAAATAATTAATTTCGTTATAAAGTTCCAATTTTGTATAAAAAAAATAAATGAAGTATTAAACCATTACAATTACTCCAAATATCGCCTGTAGCAATAAGAAAGCGATAAGAAACCAACTTATTCAGACAACAAAAATTGTATGGTGGGTATAAGCAAGTAGATGCGAGTATATGTTTTATGGTATGAGTGTGTGCACTAGCTAACCAGAAGCTCCAACATATAGGTACTGCTGGATTTACTCATAAAATGCTTATTACTTCATTGCATTTTATACTCTCACGTATTTATGTACTTAGTTTACTCTTAAATACATACTGCGTAAATTACTTTTGCATACTAAGTGATCCGACGGCTGCATAAATCCTTGCACTTTGTAACTGAACAAATATCTGAATGTCTGTTAAGAAAAGTAATAGAAAATATTAAAGAAATAAAATAATATAAGATAAAATACAATAAAATAAAATAAAATATAATAAAATGAAATAAAATAAAATAAATTAAAATAAAATAAAATAAAATAAAATAAAATAAAATAAAATAAAATAAAATAAAATAAAAT
>NW_023458561.1:66678480-66709419 GCF_013731165.1 Rhagoletis pomonella | reverse complement strand
ATAAAATAAAATAAAATAAAATAAAATAAAATAAAATAAAATAAAATTAAAAAAAAAAAATCTCACAAAGAAACGGCTCAAGCTCAATCAAATTTGTTTAAATAAAATAAAACTTAAAAAAGTAAATAAAAAATAACGCAAAATTAAATGAACTCAAAACGAAATTCATAAAATGACGTTAAGCAACTTCGTCAGATACGTAAGAATTTAAAACAAAATCTCTTCAAACTGTTTGTTGCTAAAAAAAGGTTTTAAAAAGTTATCTCTCTCTCGCTTTATTCGATGTGATGGTGAACAAAATGGATAATAAGAACTGCTTATTCGAACCGGTACAGTTGAGGCTAGGGAGAGAGGCAAAGCGCGAGATTCTAAGCTCAAAAGTAACAAACCAAATTTTTCTTTTCTTCGAACAATTAGGTATACTTTTGAAAAAGTAGACATTGCCTATTTATTTATTTATTTTTATTTTGTTTTAGTTTTTGATTTTATTTAATGAAGCGGTCCTTAGAGTGTTCAAGAGAAAATTTTTTCGGAAGTGTACCGGAGACCGTAGATCATTTATCTACAAAACATTACTAAGTTGAAGCAATAGTGTAATATACTAAGATACAGCAGCTTTGCTGCTAAGGTCATGTCGTTCGAATAGACGCGCGTGTCCAGCTGTAAAAACTGTCTATATGGTAGAAACCAGAAACCAGGTAAAGAGAGACTGGACTCAATTCAAGTTACACTGCATTAAATCAGGCCCGCATAGGGTTATGTACGTTGATAGAAAATTGATGGCTTTTTATATTCAGTGAGATCAGTCCTCAAAGTGGATAATATCAGGAGAATCTGTTAACCGATTAAAACAATATCCAAGCCATAAATAATTGTTCGGTGGTCGCCCCTCGCCAGGAGATGGCAGAACGCAGAATGCTCTGAATTGTATAGGTACAAACTTCCTTCTAATAAAGAAAAAAAACATTGGATTTTTACTAAGACGAACACTGAACATCACTTTTACATGCATGCACTTTTAATAGCTACATAATCGTCCTTAACTCGACTTTCTTCCACTAATCACTAAAATTGTAATGAAATAATGTTAAAAATTACATCGTTTAATTTCTGCTAACTTATCCTGCTTAAGTGCGCAACAACAAAAGTGATTGGTCGGTCGGTCGGTCAGTGGCAAGATGCGCTATTAACTTATATAAATACCAAGGAGTATCCAGACAACTGCTGCAAAATGCAAGCGTAAAATACCAACTAACGTACAACTGCAATTATTGGAAAAAGATTTAGCTGCAGGAAATAGTGTGGTGTGGCAAAGATGTAGGAGTGCTTAGCAGCAGGTGTAGTTGTATTTAATTGCATTCAATTGAGAAGTTATTAATTAAGAATATTATAGGAGGCAACTTTATCCAACTTCAACAGGATGACTTCCAACGGAGAATAGAATAAGAAGAAAATTACACGTTAAAGTGGGGATATGGTTTTGTTGCTGGCTGACTATTTAATAACCGGTAATTGTGAGTTAATCGTAGCTTAAGTGCGCATTTGGAAGGATGGAAGGGCGGAGCAATTGAGACAATGGCAGAGCAATATGAAAAATATTTTAGGTAATAAAGAAGAAAAATGTATGACAAGTTTTGTTTTAAGTAGTGCTTAAAGGCAGATTACGTTGAAAGCGTCTTCTTTTTTTATTCCATGCAAGACATTTTTCATGTGCTGTTATATATAAAAATGGAATCATTAATTCCAGCGCCTTATATATAAATATTTAAGTAAGTAAATGTGTTTGTCATGTGCGTTTATATAAAATACAATAAACATTTCCATTTTACGATCTCAAAATAAACTGCACTTTTTATTAAGGCTGTCATTTACTCACACTAAATCGCATAACCAATATGAAGGAAAGAAAAATAGAATAAAAAAAAATTTTTGCTTGTGTTTATAACCTTCATAAAAGCAAAATGAACCAAACAAAATGTAGCCCGAGATGTCATCTCAATTGAATTATATTAATGGTTATGACGATAACTAGTCCGTCAGATTTTATATTTGTATTTGGATATATTGGCGGCCGCTGTTGTGTGTGGTTAGAGGTGCAAGTATTAGCACTCCGTAGGACCTGGGTACCATTCTGGTCCGCAAAGCATCCAAATTAGAAAAAGTTGTTTCTAACAACGGTTGGTTCTCGGCAGACAATGGTAAAGCTCGGGGTGTATTTCTGCCATGAAAAGCTAATCATAAAAATCATTTGTTAATTGAATACAATTTTCGTAGTTTCCTAAACCTCTTCATTTTAATACCCATTTTGCAATATACAATTTATCAATTAAATTAAATTAAAATTTTTAAACAGGTGGCAACCTTCTACAATAATATTCTTGCTATAAGTCTGCTTAAATCTCTTTATTTTAAGAGCCATATTGGAATATTTACTTTATCTTATTAATTTACTTAAACTGCAATTTTCAAACAGGTGGCAACTCTCTATATTTTATTTCTATATGTTAAGTTAGATCTCTAAAAATACACTGGTGAAAACTGGATTCAAGTCCATGCTTCAGTTTTCGAGTGATGCAGACAGCCAAAGATTCTAAAAATCATTGATTTGGCTTCTGTTGCTCTAATAATAATATCTATTATGTACGGACGAAGAATAGCGTATTCTGAATGCAATTTCGTTCTCACTTTTATCAGTTTTTTTTATAGGTAATTAAAAAAAATATAAAACATGTATGAGTTTAGAAATATACGAAAATGTTCGCTAAGCTTGCTCTAGTTATTTCCAATATATTAGCTAACCATAGTTCAAAAAGACACATACGACTACCGTTATTATTACGGATGATCAAACGACAATAAAAAAATTCTGATAGCAAGCCTATAAACATGCGAAGTTGCCCACAGGAAACGTCGTGGTCGAAAAGATTAAATCGACAAGTGATTACATATCACATATTGAAGTATTTGTATCATCTTCGTCGATTGTGGATCACTATTTTGAAAGCACACACTAACACAGATCAAAGTTCTTCTCACTAAACTATGAATTTCCAACGCAAAAGAGAGCTCCTCCAATGAATTCCACCAACTCAACCCTTTTTTATTTGTAGTCGCCCAAACGCTATCAACGCCACGCTATCTGCGTGCGATCCGCCACATGCTGACGAAACGTGTCATAAACGCAATTTTTGGCGCTTGTAAAATGCAATAAAAATTTTGCGGCACATCGTTGAAGCAACCATGCGTCAACAAAGCCAGCAGCCGGCAGTGGCATCAAAACAGCAAAATCAGCAGAAAATAACTACAACAATTACTACGAGGGCGTGGCAGGGGTGTGCGTGGCAGGGGTGTGCGTGGCGCGTTGTAATAATTTCCCATTTGGCGCCATTGCAAAATGATGACGCTTTACGAGCTATATTGCTAAGCTTAACAACAACAATTGCAATTTCAGAGAGAATTTCTAAAGGAAAGGAGCGAATGCCACTGCACAAGGAAGAAATTGCTGCAAGTCAGCTGCATGGCAAAGTGTTGATCCAAGCGTTGAATTGGATAATCAGCACTTGCGTTGCGTTTGGCGGGTTGTGGTTCCTTTGTGTGTGCATTTTTGTGACTCTGCTGTTGTTGTTGGTGTATGTCGACAGACTTATGTCACACATTTCTTGGTGGATTTGTGTCATCGCAAAAGTAAATGAATGCAAGTTGTTAAATATGTGGATTTGTTTAATGTAAATTATAGTGTTAACATCAGTGTTGTACAAAGTATATATGTACATACACATAGCTGATGATTAATTGAAAATTAATGTCGTCAAATGTATAACAGTGTGACTATTTGGAAAGAAGTAAATGAAAGTTTTTAAAGGGCTAGCAAGCATTAACTAGGCTTAGAGGTTATATTACATGAGGCAAGGCCGTATTTAGGCGGGGTTAGGGGGGTCTTTCGAGACTTCCAGCAAACGTTCGGAACCTTGTTTAAGTAAAGGAAGCCTGATTCCATTGAAATCAGGTGATTTGGTTCTGCATAGAAATTAAATAGGCTCTTCTTAATCAAAAGTTCTGACGATACACCATTTGTTTATTGAAACTGTATTGATTTTTCATATTCACTCTCTCTCTCTCTCTCTTGCCGAATTAGGTCAATGTCTAGGTTAGGTTAGGTTAAGGTGGCAGACCCGCAGAGGGGACTCACTTAGACATTTGATTGTCCATTGTGATACCACATTACATAGGAACGGTAACTGCGTAAAAATTACGAGAAGCGCTGGGTGCTCATAATGAAGTTCTTCAGACAGCTGATGTCCACTCCGGAGAGTCCCTCGGGAGTGTCGATGAAATGCGCACCGAGATGCTTAAACCGTAATCTAGCGAATGCCGGGCAGTTGAGTAGGAAGTGCTGAGATGATTCCACCTCGTCTTCCAGGCAACTGCGGCAGTAGGGATCCGTGACGATATTGAGTCGCACCGCGTGGGTTCCCATTGGACAGTGTCCGGTCAGTACACCTGTGAAAATCGAGAGCTGACGCTTAGCCAGCTGCAGCAGTTCCCTTGACCGCCCGCGGTCCACAACCGGCCAGAAGGACCTTGCAACTCTGCAAGTCGGGGTTTTTTCCCAGCGCTCGCTGAGCCGACCATGAGCCCATCTGTCCAAAAGCAGGCCGCAGGTTGCCAACGGAACTCCAATTCCCTCCCTATCCGAGGTGATGGCCTCAAGGGTGCCTTGCCTGGCCAGTTCATCAGCCCTGCAATTTCCCGCGATATCACTGTGCCCCGGGACCCAAATCAGTTTGATCTGGAAGTACTCCGAGGCAGTTGAGAGAGAGGTCAGGCATTCCCCAACCAGTTTTGAGCACACCATTAGCGATCCCAGCGCCTTGATTGCCGCCTGGCTATCAGTATATATATTTACCTTCCTTTTTGACAGTACATTGGTGCGTAGCCAATCGGCTGCCTCCTTTATAGCGGCCACCTCTGCCTGAAAGACGCTGCAGAGATCCGGCAGTCTGAAAGTAAGATCTACTGAGAGTTCCTGACAGTAGACACCTCCTCCAACTCTCCCTTCCAGCTTCGATCCGTCCGTAAAGATGTTTATTGGACCTCTTCTCCAAAGACCACCCCTCTTCCATTCATTCCTAGAGGGGATGTGCGTGGAGAAGGATCCTTTAGGGGCCAGCCTCGGGTGACCCCGGTCCATTTCTTTCGGCACGAAGTCGAAGCTTTCGAGAATTGTCGAGTGTCCGTGCGCTGGATTGAAAGAGAACCCAGAGCTTTTGAGCCTAATGGCTGAGCGAACCGCCGCTACTTTGCCCGAAATATCGACAGGTGCGACATTGAGTATAGCGTTTAGCGCTAAGGTGGGAGTGGTTCGGAGCGCCCCGCTGATCCCAACGAGGGCTGCCCTTTGCACGCGCTCTAGCTTCCTAACATGAGTGGTCTTTTCCAGTGAACTCCACCAGACGATGACCCCATACAACATTATTGGCTTAATTATGGTTTCATATAGCCAATACATCACTTTTGGGGAGAGGCCCCATCTCTTCCCTATGGCATTCTTGCAGCAGTAGAGGGCCACCGATGCCTTCCTCACTCGTTCCTCAATATTAGGTTTCCATGACAGTTTTCCGTCCAGGATCACGCCCAAGAACTTGACCCTGTCAGAGAGAACAAGTGGAACACCCCCTATTGAGGGAAGCTGGGCATGAGGCTTTTTGTACCTCCTGGTAAAAAGAACGAGCTCCGTCTTTCCAGGATTGACAGCAAGCCCGCAGCTAGCGGACCAATTTGTGACCCTGTTTAGGTACCCTTGCATGAGATCGTACAGAGTGTTCAAGAACTTTCCTCTGACGATGAGTGCCACGTCATCCGCGTAGGCAATAACCCGGCATCCTGTCCTCTCCAATTCCTCCAGGACGTCGTTTATCACGACTATCCAGAGGAAGGGTGAAAGGACGCCTCCCTGCGGGGTGCCTCTGCTTACTTTACGCTGCTCAGAGGCGTTGCCCCATTCCGCTGTGACAGTTCTGTCGTGCAGCAAGTGTGAGATGAGCCTTACTAAGTAGCTCTCGACTCCGAGCTTAGTAAGGGCTCTTATTATCGCCCCAGGAAGGACATTATTGAAAGCCCCCTCGATATCAAGGAAGGTACCCACTACAAAATCTTTGTTTTTAAGAGACTCCTCTATGGTTTTGACGATTGAGTGCAGGGCAGATTCCACGGATCTACCTTTCAGGTAGGCGTGTTGAGAGGGGCTAAAACGCTCTCGAGGAATCCTGTTTCTTATGTGCAGGTCAATCAGTCTCTCAAAAGTCTTCAATAAGAAAGATGAGAGACTGATTGGTCTGAAGTCCCTCGGGGATACATGAGAGTTCTTCCCTGCTTTGGGGATGAACGTGACCCTTACGCACCTCCAAGCCCCCGGGATGTATCCTCTTTCTAGGCAGCTCGCATAGATAGGGGTGAGCCAGCGGCACGAGACCTCCACAGCCTTTTGCAGCTGCGCAGGAATGATGCCATCCGGTCCCGGGGACTTGAAGGGCTTGAAAGAGTCGATTGCCCAGAGCAGTCGGCGCCTCTCCAGTAATTCACCGGAGGAGGAGGTAGAGCATTCGCCCTTTCCAACAGCGATAGGTTCGCGCGGTGCAGGATTTTCTGGGAAATGAGTATCAAGGAGTAGCTTAAGCGATTCCTCTCCACTCATCGCCCAGTTGCCCTCTTCGTCCCTCAGGTATCCCAAGGGTACGGGATTCCTCGCAAGGATTCGCCTAAATCGAGATGATTCATTACAACCTTCTACGGCTTCGCAGAAGTTTCTCCATGACTCGCTCTTGGCCTTTCTTATCTCGGACTTATAGATGCCCAGTCCGATCTTATAGAGCTCCCAGTCGGAGTGTTGTCCACTCTTCCTGGCTTTATTGAACAGGCGTCTACTCGTCGCCCTGAGTTCTGAGAGTTCCACCGTCCACCATTTTGGTCGTACTTTGCCCCCCGGCCTACTCAGCGGGCAAGAGATTTCGATGGCACTCCTACAAGCTGATGTAAACTTTTCCACCATAACATCAATCGAGCCTTCGGTGCTTAAGCTCTCCTGGGGGGCCTCTGGGAGTAATTCCCGAAGTTTTTTACTATAGAGGTCCCAGTTTGTTCTCCTAAGGTTCCTAAAGGGGATACTTTTGGGACGATCTTCGTCCAGAAAAAACTGAATATACCTATGGTCCGAAAAGGAGTGATCATTAAGAACCCTCCAGTCAGAAACGCGGGATATTACAGAAGACGAGGCTAGGGTGAGGTCAAGGACCTCTTGCCTTGCCGCGGTGATAAAGGTCGGTTCGTTTCCTCTATTACAGATACATAAGTCTACACTTAGAATATAATCAAAAAGTGACTCACCTCTTGCATTTATGTCTGAGCTTCCCCAGCACGAATGTCGTGAATTTGCATCCGACCCAATAATTACGTCGGCTTTCCGTCGCCTCGCTTCGGCTATGGCTTCACGCAGCAGTAATGGAGGTGGTTCCACCTCGTCATCATGAGCCATGTAAGCGGATATGATCCAGAGCTTTCCGGCACCGCTATCCAGGCTGACAGTCACAATGTCCTCGTTGCTGAAATTAGGTAGAATTAGTGCTTTGAGTTCGTTTCTGATGAGCATGCAGGATCTTGGTCTACCTGCTTGATTCTGCACCATCAGCTTGAAATTAGGCGTCCTGATCCCGGAGATACCGCTACTGCTTAGCCACGGCTCCTGGATCAGGACTACATCGGCTCCACCTTGCTCAAGGTGGATAAGGAGATTTGCGGACGCCGCCTTAGAATGTTGGAGGTTTATTTGCAGGATCTTCATCCTCCAAAGTCCGCTCCAGCCACGCCAGTTCGACGTCCTCGTTTACTGAGGCTAAGAGCCTCTCTTCCTCCGCCCTGTCGTAGAACCGTCCGATGCTGACGACGGATCCCTCCGTTGAGAGGGCATCCTCAGCACTTTCCGCCCCCGACACGACGGATTCCACCTCCATGCTCATGGGGGCTTCCTCCGCCGCGGGCTCGCGTGCTTCCGGCACCTCAGGAGGTTGAGAGCCATCACCCCTGGAATCGGATTGGTAGACCCTAAGGACTACCCTTTCGAATCCATAGTTGATGACTCCCCTGGACTCAGCGAGAGGGCCGAGGGATTCCGCATTGAGTAGAATCAGCGCTTGCCGATGCGACTCCTCGGAATCCTCGGACCCCTCGAATCTGACAACCCTCCAGTTGTGCGTGGGCAGTTGCGGGTTGCAGTAACGGAGGATTTCCTCAATCTCCTCCGGTGCGGAGGGCTCGGGGGGGAGCCAGACACGGGCCCGCGGGCGGGCAGGAAGATCCTTTTCCTCCACGGCTTCCAGCTTGGCGCCCTCCCAAACCTCCCCCACCAGAGACACTGCAGACTTGTATAACGATGCCGACCGCTCGTCGGCGCATACAATTCTTTTGTGGATGCCATGATGCCACCCACCATCCTCACAGCGCGGAGGTGGACCAGGGTTTCCTCTGACCACCCTTAGAAAGACAGAGGAGATGGCCGCTGCCACGCGCCTCCAGTTTTCCCTGGATATGGTGCCATCTTCTCTGCCTCGATCAAGGACCCCCAGGGTAGTTGATCCCGCCTGCTTAGCGATTTCGCTGAACAGAGCAGGCGCAACCCCATTTCTGGGTCTTTTAGCGTGGGAGCCTTCTCCCTCTTGAGACCTTTGTCTTTTAGGACCCGTAGGAGGCGCACTCGCGTCTCCTTTCGTCGGGTTCTTAGCCTTCTCATCCCGGCCACACAGCACCCCTTTGGCCCACTCGAGCGTTTTCAGATGTTTCTCAGTAAGCTGAGAAGCATCCTGACCGCCATAGCGCTCCAAAATCTTGGTAGCCATGCGCCAGTCGGAGTAGGCCTTTCGGCCCGACGATATTTGCCGTTTAGGCATTCCCGAAGGCTTCTTGTAGGGAGCCTTCGAGGACAGACCCGGAAGACTGGGAGAGGAGCCCGCGCTGGTGCTGGCGATTCCGTCTAGCACCCCCCTTAATCGCTCTCTCAGTCCGGCCCCTTGCCTAGAGACCCCCACGGAGTCCGGTTCCGGCACTCCTGCCCTCCCAGTGGCGACAGCACCTGCCCCCCCAGAAGCGTTTAAGTGCGTCGGCTTCGACGCGTTCTTACCCCCCGAGCGACCATCCGTTAAGGATCCCCCAGAGATGGAAATTGTAGACCGAGGCGGTTTCGCCTCGCGTACCGAAGGTGGTGCTGTAGCCCCCCCCAGATGAGCCGGCTTTGGGGGTCGGCTCCGACTCCCCGCCACCGCTCGAATGCTTATGTTTCGTAATTTTGTTTTTTTTGTTTTCGTTATTTTCATTGTTTTTCATTTCTGTTGGGTCCCCACTCAGAGCCGCTATCCAAAACCCGAGCGTGTAGTCGCCTTTAAATGGTCCCATAGCTACCTCTGAACAAGACTATGGCGAGGGTTGACCCATGCCCTTATGGGGTCATGAGTTCAGAGCCGACCAGCGCAAAGACGGGAGTCATCTCAACCGCACCTACACCACCAACTAAACGGCGACGGGAATTGGAACGTACCCTGAGGCCTGCCAGGGTTTTAACGGGACGGGGGCAGTTGCGGCATTAGCCCACCAGCCATTTCTGCTGAGTGTCACCCCAGCATACTCAGGTGGTAGAATACCGCAACCACCAGCTCAGGGATCGACAAATCCAAAACGTTTCCAGAATCGTAGTCAGAGGACGAAGCCAGGGTCGTTACCGTTCAGGTTAAGAGGCCGTGGAGGCCGCAGGCCATTTGGCGTTACCCAGGGTGCACCACGCGGAGGCGACCTGCTCTACACCCCGGTCAATGTCTAACTCTCACTAGATTTCCAGAGAAATGAGTGTCTAACATCGTTGAAAGAGGCTCAGTCCTTGTCGCCCAGAAGGAACCAATAACGCTCTTGTGTGAACTCAACTTAGGAGTTTGGTCTTTTTTAAGGACTCACCTAGTATTTCAAAAGTTCTTACTCCACCAAGAACAGGAGTGCGCTTAAAGGATTAAGGAGGCGGAAAAGCTTAACTCACAGCTCTTTTAACTTTCCGGATATACTTATTTCATTCTGTTTGAGTTACTCAACACTGAGTGGCTGAGTTTCCTTATTTTTGGTCTGTAAGCTAAAACATTAAAGTTTTGTCTAATTATTGCACTTTTTAGTTTGACATATTCGTTTGCAAGTGGCAATTCGTTGTACATAATTTTTCGGGTGCGTGAAACAATCGCAAGCCATACACACATTCCATATACTAAACATAAGCATGCACATACGAACACTTGTGTATTTACTCATACAGAGTAGGTTTTTGAAGTTGTAAAAAGCACCAACCGCGCATACCCACACACGAATCGGAATTGCAGAATGAAAGCCAATTGTCCAATTGAATACCTGACTGCATGCCAACTCACCGATTTAGAGTTTAATAATGGCAATACCGAAATGAATCGACTGTAAGTTTGACTCGAAAATTGCATACTTTTGCTGTAATAAAACTTTATTGAATTGTATAGATTTAAAAATTATTACCACTCAAGCGGAAGGAATACCCATTCCGAGACACACAAATTTATATGAATAAAGGAACAATCGAAGTAAATGCATTGTGAAATATTAGCACTCCTGGCATGAGTGAGCACATGGCTGGTGGCAGCAGTGTAGGGTGGAGCTGGCAATGGAAAATTGAAATGAAAGCATTTTCAAGCACATAAGCAACGGTATATGACCTGCTGAGATCAGAGGTAGCGCTGCCTGTGGATAAATGCCTCAATACTTAGAAGTAGTATGAATGCAGGGACCGTTATGCATGCATACATACACACATACATATATTCGTTTATTCACATTTCCCATCGGCTGCGTAGTAACGGAATGTGTGGAATTTTTTAGCAATCAAAAACATTTTCATTAATGTGTGTGCAACTGAGCGCAGCTCGGACGGTTCGATTTTTGTAGCAAAGGCATGCATTTGAACGTTGTGGGTTAAAGAAAAGTGAAATTTAAGGGCTCAAAAAGGCATTTCAGCTGATCAGCACGCGTCGTTATTGAAAACACAACTGGATAAATGCCACTCTCGTAAGCGACTACATTAGCATTAAAGCAAGGGAGCTCAGCTAAAGCGTGGCACTTTCAATTTTTACCAGCTGTAGTTTTTTTTTTCTACACGTTTGCTATTATTTTTGCACTTTTGCTTTTAGTGCCTTTCTAATGCAATTGTTTGGTCGTGGGTGTTTGCTGCCAAGGCCCCAATAAATGCTGCTCTTTGATTCTGCAATACCTTCGCACTGCCGCTTTAAAAAAAAAAACAAATTTTGAAAAAATTCTAAAAATTCCCCACAATACTCGAACACAATTTTGCGTCACCCTAACTTATATGCAGAAAAAAAAATCGCTGCGTGTGTTTTGCGTATTTATTTACGCATTTGTGTTACTCATACGCCACCGACCACGCCGCGTCAACGTGAACCCTCTGCTATGTTTGCGCTTGCTGGTTTGTTTCTTTGTGTTTACCCATTATTGTTGCGTACACACATATTTGTTTTGTGTTTATTTTCGTTTTTGTTTTTGAAGTGCAAAAATGTTGCCGGTAATTCTATGCAAGCGCATATTGAGCACGTGCGGGCATTCAAGCATCCGGCGCCCAGTGCTGCGCGCGCGACTCCACCGCCAATCGGTTAGTTGGTTGGTGGTGGCCCTTCGTTCGAGGTAATCGAGTGTAAAAATGCAATTCAATCTGCTGAAAGGATATTTTTGCCTGTGCATTTATGCCCTTCAGTTTTTTTGTTTTTTGTTTTTGAAGTGCAGAAATGAGGAAACGCATGCTAACGCACATAAATACCAATAAATTTAGTGAGTGGGGCTGTAAAGTGGGGCTTGAAAAACATATACATGCACATATGTAAATAACCAAACATTGCACTACCACTCATCAATTCTTTTAGTCTTATTTTTAATGTAGAAAAATAGAAAAAGCGAAGGCACTTACTTTGCTTGAAACGCACTGCTTTTCAAATTGAAAATATTTTCAAATAACGAAATCAATAATAAAATATTTGATTTTAACATTATTACTTACCAGCCACTATTATTAAGCAAAAAATTAGTTTGGTTGCTTCTACATGTCAACTCTTAGAAAGCCTGATTTTGTTGCTACCATCAAAACTGCTTCGTACTCGCATCGTCGACAATTTAAGTGTTTTCTGGCAGGTCAAGTTGTATATTGCGTTCCAATAGCAACCCTAATCCAATGGGATCTTAGCCTGTTTCCATCTACATCTTTGTCGTTAGGCAGCATGCTGTTGTTTGGCAAGTGCTTGGCCGAGTTTGTTGCGTTCCTCGACAAAAACATGGAGTCTCCTATAGCTTTACTGCACCCCTAAATGGCCACTGGATTTTAAGAACAGATTTTTCATAGCAGAAATATATTGAGCAATTTGCCACTGCCTAGTAAGGAGCAACCGCTCCTAAGCAATTTTTTTTCATGTTGTATGGAATAACACAACTTTAAGGACCTGGCCTGGTTGAAGGAGTACAGAAACAGTTATCGATTATAATTTAAGGTTACACGAAAAATTCAAATCCTTGGGGACTTTTCGACGAACTGCGGCCAATTCGACGAACTAAACTTTTTCTCATGCTCAATGTACTCACTGTACATGTACATAGTGGTTTACGTGCTGATGGCTTATTTAGCGGCTTTCATGGCTTAAGAGAAGTACGATTACATGAGCATTAGAAAACACCTCACGAAAATACAACTTAGTTATGAAAAGGCCGAAAATGTCTGGTGATTTATTGTCCCGCTGTGTAATCTTAGATAGCTTTGCTCTTTCTCACGCTTCCCTTGCATATTGTGCCAAGTTTATTTTCACTGGAAACAAAATAAACGGCAGTAGGTATAATTAATCATAAAGAGGTATGAATTAGTCAAATCACAAATCAAAACACCAAATTGATTTCCAAATTATCAAATCCTAAAGAATATATGTAAATTTATTATTTTTCGACTAGCCAAATCATGAATCAAATTAAATTTTTGTCATTTGATTCGCCGGACAAATAAAAACTAAAATTTATTTGTAATTTAATTTGTCGAGCAAACCGATTGGATTTACCCTTCTTTTATGTAACCCAGGCACGATTTGCGAGTTTTTGCAAAGCGAATCACAACTAATTTTTATTTTTTCTTTGGTAGAGGAATTAAATCACAAACCACATAGATTTTCTAATTAAAAGCGGATTTAAAATCAACAACGATTTTAAACAACGCAACCCTACTTGAATCTCAGACCGACCAAACTCTTTTCTTACCTTCGCGATTCTGCTAAAGTTTCGCCGCGGAAGGCTTCAGCGTCGAAGACATTGAGCGTTGATCATGAGTATCCTTATAACTTTCTGATATAAAGGTATGGCTCAACAGCTCCTGAGTTATATATACGTATTTCGGGTTATTCCAACGTACTCGAATTTCTCAGCATAGAAAATAAAATGAATAGTCGACATTCTAAAAACACCTTCTGACATGTTCATTTATATGCAAAAGAAATGAGACCGAAACGATCCACATGGGGCTAATGGTGATGTTAATGAAGCAATTGGGGCTGTCAAAATGCTCATCAAACAGCGTAGTACCACCATACTTGTAGGTCCATGTACTAAATACAACATACATTTCTCTATTTAGTACGGGTATATGCGAGTACAAGTTCATACTTGTCTTCTTGAATGCTGCCTGAAGAGGATAATTTCAGTTGTGCGGGTGTGTGTGTGTGTGTGTGTGCGTGTAGTGTCGAGAGGCGGGAAAGTAATTCAGTGGCGACTTATTAGCCTTGGCTGCTGCGTTACGCGTCGTTATGTACAAACAAACAGCAGCCGCATAGCCGAATGATATTAAAATCATTTGTTCATTCGTGGCAGACGAACGCATGCCATTGCTGTGGTGGAAAATAAGATGCCAGTTACGGTGGCATAACGCTCGCCGCGGCACAATGCTGTAATGCTTGAACGCCAACACTGTTATTTAATGACTTAATTTCGCACTCATCCAAGTGAAAAATTAAAATGATTTTTTTTTTGTGTTCTCACATTTTTTCCTGTTCTACGTTTTTAGTGCTTAGTCCTGTTCAAAGTTGACGCGGCTACGAGGGAAAGTTGATTTTAAAATTTCACTCTATATTAATGCCATACTGGTGGCGCAGGTAATTTTATTTTTTTATTGTTGGAGGTGCGAGGAGTTTGCAGCTCTAATTCCGAAAGCAGAAGAAATGAAAAGGTGGGAGATTTTATCGTCGGTGAAGGCAATTATGTGTGTCTAGCTATGATGAGTACACTGAGCAAAATTAAGAGAGAAAATGAGTTATTTATTTAATATTCCTTTTGCCGATTTTTTACACATAAAATACTTTTTCTCCACTGACTTACGAAGCAATTTATTGAAGTCCGACGTTTATATAGTGCAAAGGCTCCTGTTTTAATTTACCCGTAAGCCGGTTACCCCTGTTACACATTTTTTTCCGGAAAAACGGCTGCCGGTTAAGCAAAAATCAGAGGTCTAAAACCAGACTAAGCCTTTACCGTAAAGCTAGATTTTTCACTCTGTATTAAATTAAAAACATACTTGTTCATACATACATATACAATTAAACAAAAATTAGAATTCTTTTCATCCACACAATTGAACAACGAGTTTAAATTTTTTTAATGCAGCAAAAAAAGTGCATTACCAACCGCAAAAGCATAAATTACACAACTTTTCTAATTCGTCCCATCACCTGTACTTTCTCATTCCCCGGCGGATGCCAAGCGTAATGGCTGCGGTATTGTTAATGCCATTTCCGACAGCGCCAGCTCATCCGTAGCCACAATTAGCATAGCTTGTTGAATAGAAGAAAATTTTCCGGCGATTAATTTTTATAGATATGAATAAAAGATACACCCTCTGACACATTCGCGGTCACATACACACCAGTTCGAGTTGAAGCTTCCTTGTAGGAAATAAAATTGTTGTATTATGAATTATTTTTAAAAAAGTTGTGTCTATGACTCTGTGGTATAAAAGGTTTAATATCCATATAATATAACTGATGACTATTCGATTTTGGAGAAGAAGAAGAAGGTTGCAGTGTTTCGGACGCTTCGCGGGAAGGAATTCGGGTCGCTGACATAACATGGCAAAGGCCCAAATATCGGCAGTTAATAAGTATGTCAGCAGTTTCTGTAGGCAATCCGTGCCTCGTCTCAGGTAGGTCAGAAGGCATATTATGGATTTCAAAAACTAGGTTTAGCCTTACGTACTGAACTAGCTTTACTCAATCCACGCACTGTGAAAGCCTAGCAGAGACGAAGAGCACAAGTTACCTCGAAAGATCCGCGTTAAAGTCTCATCACTGCATTCTGGCATTGCGCCAAATCAAAGCTGACAAACTAGCACTCTATGCACCCTTTATTCAAGGCCACTCGAGCCAAATCATCAAATACCCCTGCTCGTTTCCTGGGATAACGTCGGCGCCGAGACTTAGAGGATTCACTGAATGAAGCAGGGTTTATTAAGCAGCTACAACAACAACAATTATACGTACATATTTTTAATGAGGGTTGTCATAGACAAGAAAATTTATAAAAATTGCGAGTTGAGTGAAATCGTACAATTAATTACATTTAAAAATATTTCGGAAGGCCAAATATGCAAAAACGGAAGTTTAGAAAAATGTATGCCAATGCAAAAAGTAGGATAATTTCTTTTAGATAAGTATTTCTAACTGCATAAACTTCCTTTCGATTTCCTTCGCCAACATACTTTTTCCTACAGGGTTACATCTTAGCACATATTTTAACGAGCATTGTACGATGAGCGCGGTAAAATTTGCCCTGAAGCGCGTCATTTTTAATGCAACACATTTGCCAGAGTTTCACCTTTTTATTATTGCATACTTTCGAGCGTTTTCACTTTTGTTTCTGCTGCGGTGTGCGAGTAGTTAACCGAGCGCTGGCGCTGAAGTGAAAAGTTGTCTTATGTGCATACATTCATTCATACAGAGATTTGTTATGAAAGCGAGGCTTCACACTGGTTGGGGTGTATATTAGGGTGGTCCAAAATGAGTAAAGTCTCACCCCCTAGGATTGTTCTATATCGAAAAAATATACCGCTATTTTTATTTTCCAATCGAAAAATATTTAGAGGTCTCTCCAAGCGCTCAAAGTTTTCCATGTTTTGTTTTATGGGGGAAAACTGCTTTTCGTAGAAATGGTATGCAATTCTTGAAATTCAATATTTTTCGATCGGAAAACTCTCTTCAGGAGACTTCCAATAACAATACCCAGTTGTTCATTTAAACATTTTTTAAAACCAAAGATTTTTTATTTATCAGCCATTGCATTTTCTGGCATTATCAGGGGGTTTTGACAGACCTGTAAAATATAGTTACTATGGTTAAAAAAATAATTGGGTATTATTATTGGGAGTGGGAGAGAAACAGAGCTTTCTGATCGAAAATATTCTACGAAAAGCTATTTTGCCTCCATAAAAAATACATGGAAAACTTTGAGCACTTTGGGCGACCGATAAATATTTGTTTGATTTGAAGATAAAAAAAGAGGGGTACATTTTTCGGTATAGAACAATCCTAGGGGGTGAGAGCATAAAAATTCCAACTTTACTTTTTCACATGCGTTTTTGACTACCCTGGTGTATATATGTACATATGTAGCTATGGAGCAGAGATGCTGCTTAGCCATTGGAAGTGTGAGGAAGCGATAGCGATTTCGAAAAAAATGTAAAAAGTAGTTATAAAACAAAAAAGTTGGCTAGAATCAAAATCGGCGAATGAAAGCGGGTGTCGAAGTTACCGCGCACAGACGGAGAGGGGTGAGCGTTGGGCGGAATTGAAAATTATGCTTTGAAATTTCATCGCTGGCGTCTAATAAACTCACCGTGACTTGGCAAGTTGCATTGGAATATTCGACGAATGAAATTAAACTACAAAATGCAAACCAACGGGAACGAGACAGTACCGGCAAGAGTGGGAGAATCAGAGTGAACTTCAAAAACATTTCTCCAGTAATCAATGTATTCATAGATGTACATATTTATATACATACGGCTGTATGTGTGTGTGTGATTGTGCTTTCACGCGCTGTGGATAAACGAAGAACAAAGGCGAAAAATGCAAATGTGTTGGTGTGCAAATTATGGTTTAACACCTCATTGAACTTTCCCGACAGCGACGCTCGCTCCACGCTTGGTTGTGGCGTAAAAGCTATCACTGTTTTACCACTCGCTTTCCTGCGAAGCTCTAGTTAATTCCTCTGTTGCTTTGCACCCGACGTCTGTATGTAGGAGTATTGTCCTCCATTTCAACAAAGCAGTTTAAAATTTGAATTTCATATTTAAATTGGCACTCAAAAGAAGTTTCGACATTCGCTCTGATATGGTATGGCATGGGCATGATATATATGTATGTTTATTTGTGCGTATGGGCTGTGTGCGCTTGCGGTTGTGTGCATGTTTGTGTGTACATAGATCTTTTTCGGTTGAGTTGTGGCGCATTATGCGTCGCTACAAAGTAGATTATGGGTATTTGGGTATTTATTAGAGCAAAATATGCATAATGTTAATTATTGTATAATAAAACCGCAGATATGGCGTATTTAGCGGTGAAGTGCGTTTAGGTAAGTGAATGATGCGCGTCGCCAAGATGACTTTGACTTTGAAATTTCGCCGTCACATTGAAGCACAAAATGGAATTTAATATTTTACTGTATTTATTTATGTTTTTGAATTATTTGGTGTTCATATTTTTGTTAAGTGTTTGGTGGAGCTTCTCCTTCAATTCTTGTACTGCGACTTGGTTTTTTGACTCGAATGGAGGGTTCCAAATTAGTAGGACACCTTCGAACGGGGGACATATTTATATTCTTAATTAGATTTTTATATACATAAATATGTATATGTATTCGCATTTTTGAAATTTGCACAGGATCGATGTATGTATCGAACCTGTGTTCTGCCGAGAGCTAGTACGCATTTTTCCTCACTTGGCTGAGACCGCTGCATGTTCTAGAAATTTTTGGCTGCAAATAGGAAACTATTGACATTTGTATTGAAAAAGGGAAAAATAGTAAACGGACTACTTTAACAGGGCTGATTGGACCCCGAACTCGTTAACCCTTAAAACACTGTTGCAACAACAGCCACCCATTACACAACAATTTACTGTTTATTAGTGTTCTAGTATCGCTTTCAAGTGAATTAAGCTCTACAATCCTAAAACATACGAACGTCTGGCGCGACCAAGCATAGGTTTACAGCAAACTCGAATATATCTATGTACATACGTACGTGCAAACATAATTAATAAGGATTTCGCATAGCTCCGAATATGAACAATATTTAAGAGCGCTTCTTTGTAGTTGGTTGTATGTTAACACAACAATTTAACTCATTGAAGTGTACAAAACACGGTTTGCCATAGATGTAGATGTAGTTACATAGGAACCTAACATATTTCGTTACCCTCATGAAACGATTTTCATTGTTTACAGGGAAGTGGGCTTACACAATTTTCATTTTCATAGTTAATAAGCCATATTTGCGGTCAATGCATTCGAACTGTAAATGTTCTTAGTTCGACTGTGTATTTGTAGACAAATTTTACAAAGCAAATTTACGTTGCAATCGCCTGGAAAATCCAACAAATGAAACAAATTTCTATGCCCCTATATATAAACTAAAGCGCTGTTAAACATAAAATTTTCTTAGGGAAATTAATTTATTTCAGTTCCTAAAAATAAACTGGCACATCCAGAAAAATTTTCAGTTATAATTAACAAGATTTGGCGATAGTAACAAAATTGCCGGAAGTTGATAATTTTAGTTGGTGCAAATGTATATTTGTTAATAGTTACAAAACCAATATCTTGATTTGAAAATATTGTTAGTTGAATGTAATCAATGCTTTGGTTAAACAAGCTTTCAATTACTTGTCTCAGCTAATCGCTTATCATTGCCGAAAAAGTTTGAGTCTGGTACAAATCTGCACCCTGCGCTATAAATATGTCTTAGAAATTGTGAATGCCGTTCGAGCCTTTTTCTGAAACAGCGTTTCTGGGGTGTGCATAAAAATTTCACGAAGATGATCCTAAGAAAAGTATAGTTAGTCTTTTTTCTCCTATAAACCCTTAATTAGATGTTTTATTTTATTATTGATTACAAAAACACATAAAATAATGCTTACTATGCAAATATTCCTCTGTGCGTCGTAGCTGAAGAAGGCATGCGAGATAAACCTGTGCCCGAAATCTGGAGGTAATAAAAAAGGTATGTTTTTAAAGTTAATATTCTAGCGTTAAACATTAGTTTTCTCCTAAGCGTATCTGTTTTAGATGCGGGTTGTTCGAAGAAAAGACTAATCTAAGGCCCCTATTATGAGTTGCATTTGATTTTCGATCTCCGCTGGTTATCGAAATTCGTATTATGAGCTATGCAACCATGCACTCAGAAAAAAGTCAGCCAAATATATTTCTACCAACACATGATTTGGTAACTATAACCAAATAATGTGACTATAACTAAATCATGTGTTGAGAAAAACATATTTAGTTGACGTAACTTAACTCTTTTCTCAGTGTGTCGAAATTTTTGTTGATTATCGAATTTTCTGTAGAACAGAATTTTGCTTTCGATGGTGTAGCAAAGTGTTAGAAAATTGTTAAAAATTTATGATTTTGCATTTGTTTTCTTACTTTTTGGTGGCTAGACACCCATTTTAAACAATTTGTATTAATTTCGTGCAGTTCTAACATCGTGAATACGAAAAACACAAGCTTGAAAGGCTGGTGAAATAAAATCCGAATACTCAGTTGGCACGATCTCTGAGCTGTTGATAGTTTTAAAATATTTTAACTAGATTTGGATCACAAATGCCTCTTTCGACAGTCGGAAGTTTTTAATAAACCTGTAGGACAATTTCTTGTATATATTTTTTGTCAAAATATATTCGAAAGACTACACTTAAACTCTCTTAACCATTTTCTACTCCTGGTCAGTTTACTAAGCTCTTATCGTCGGACGAATCGTTGAACCAGAACTCCATTGTATACTTTCGACCACAGTCGAAGCCTAAATATATAACATAGAGTGACGTTTGTTACTACACTTATAACTCAAGAACGTCTGGACCGATTTCGATGATTCGCACCGATTCGGACTGGTCTCCGGCCACGAAAGAAGAAGACCCAAGAAAATTCCGGAAAAATCCCCGAAAAAAAATTATAGGGAAAATTCATTTTGTATGGAGCGATTGTACAATGCCATCTTGACGATCGATGACGTTTATGCTTACGTTACGTTGTGATAATTTGTTTTGCCAATTTTTTGCGACAATTGTTAATAAGCTGCATTTTTTTTAATTTTAAAATTTGGATTAAAAAATATAGAGCTATAAAAAAGTGGGCCCAGAAATAAAATACTTCATCCAATTATTTTTAGTATTCGTATAAAAACGTGGAGTGAGACCCGCGGGTATAAGCTAGTTTTTTTATATTTTTCTGTATTCGAGACTAGATTAGGAAGCCCTGTAAGGACTAAATTCATACATATTCAAACTTTTACTTATCTTTTACTTCCAAAAAAAAAAACTAAAAATTAATCTGAATTAGTCAAAAACGATTCACATGCTATTGTATAAACATTGAAAAGCTTTTTAGTGAACACTTTTTGCTGCTGGGCGAATAGTTATATCCGATTGTCTGATGTGAAGGCTAAATTACAAGTAAATTCATTAAATCCCAAAGGTGCTGTTCCGAAGAGAAACGTCGAATTATATACTTGCATAACTAAATGGAATAAAAAAAAAATTACAAACACTGGAAGGCAGACATTGCGAAGGATGATGGAGTGTGTATTGCATTTATGTGCGAGCCAAGTGACCGAGACGAACAAGTGAAGATAATAAACAAATCGAACATTTGGTAGATATACAAATTGCGAATGCTAATGAATGTGAAAGGCTTATACGTACGCTATGTACGAGTATGTATATCTATTAGACTGTGTCAAATAAGGCGACTATTTTTTTTTTCTTTCGGTGCCATATGAAAATTTCGTTGTCGGTCACAAAAAAGGCTGTGGCAAAATTTCAGCTCCCAGTCTTCATTTTTTCATTCTCGCAAAAATAAGATTTTTTAATAAAAAAACTTTTTTATTCCGCCACTTTTTTATTAAAAAATTAAATATGCCAAACAAAAAAAATTATATTTCAGTAAAGAAGTGTAAGTTTAAAGTAACTAGGACTTACTCTCAATTTTTGGCATTTTTTTAAAGTTTAGTAAATTTTTTCGATATAAAAATGTCGTCGAACACACTTTGTGTAGAAGAAAATGACTTACACCGTCAATAAAAAAAAAATTACAAAAAATCAACGGTAACTTCAAACTTGCAGTTACTAGATAGGCATGCTAAAATTAGCTCGACTACAGGTATATTTTATTTGTTATATAAAAAAAAAGAAAACAATTTTTTCTTAAAAAATTTATTTTTTTTTACACAGTCTAATGTACATATGTACATATATGCATTTCCAGCCATGAAGTCGAACAAATAAAAGGCCGCTCCGATTAATGCGGAAATATTTAGAAGTTAATGAAATAACTAATAACGTCTCTAACTTCCTGCACATTTTCAGACCGAATACCGAATTATTCAGTCAACTCTGTTCATATGCACGTGCCTACGTAGAGTACATATTTCGGCATCCAAATGCGTAGACATATGTTTCATGGACTTGAAAGCAATTGTGTTGTTTGGCTGGCCAGGATATTGCATTTTGTCATTTTTGGTCCTTAGAGTCATATTATAAACACATTCAAATTTGCATCGATCATGTTTGTATACATACATACATATCTAGTACTTGTACATGGCTGAGGCATGCTGGTATATTTGTATGTATGTATGCTTGTACAATTGTATGAATTTGCCATTTATGCCCTCTGGCCGACAAGTGCGTAAGTGCGTAATGGAGAAGACTGAATTGAGTACGTGCGTAAATGCAAATACACATACACATATGTACATACATATATACATATGTGTGTATGTGAGTTGGTGCGAATTCGACTGCATCAAAGCATAAATATGTTTGTATGCAAGTAAGTAAACAGTAAACATGTGCGGCTGCATGCCTTTCGGGTAGATACGCTTGCATACTTCAGTTTTCTCTGTCGCTCTCTTTCTAGCGCGCCGACACGCACACGTACGCACAAATGCATTTGTAATAATAAAATAAAATTGCTTCGTAGTTCCGTATGCGGCCGTGAGGCATTGCCAGCCATATGGCTAAGTTTGGTTTCATTTGGAAGCTTTTGTGGTCGACAAAAATGCCCTGTCACGCAGCATTCATGTTGCTATTTAAGCCAGTGTGTTTGATATATGTACATATGTATGTATGTATATTCGTACATACGTCATGTGGTGCGATTGCATTCACGCATTTGTACATTTGCGTTTGTAGTAATAAATTGCATTTGTATTTCGCTGTACAAGTACTGGTTGGGCATTTAATATGCGAGCGCATCGAAATAATATTTTCATGCACCCAGTCGACCAAAAAATGTCAATTCGATTATTAAATAACAAGACAGCCTGAGCTGGCGCGCGCCGTAGCCACGTGGTTAGAGGTGTGTGCTACCGCCAGTGGGACCCAGTTGTATTCCTCGACTCATACGTAAACAGTCTGTCGTGTTTGACTGCATCCTGGCCTACACCGATCATTTTTCGCCGATGCCGGGTTTGTAGTAGACCTTTCTCTAACTATGGGCATGTGAACTTATTCACTGATGGATGGAAGTTGGATGAAAGGGTAATAGGTGAAAAGTCGTCTCCAAAGAACTCTGCTATAAACGTAAATTTAGGCTTTCGCATAATTGCAGAGTTTTCCAGGCGGAGGTAGTCGCGGGATGGATGTTAGCAAATGCAATGCAGATAGACTTTCGTTCAGTTTATGGAGCGCTATGCAAAAACCATTCGAAAACAGTATGGGTGAGGGTTTTCTGGATACGGGTATACAGGCGGCTTTCTAGGAAATTATTAAAGCTGAATCACATCTCTCATTACTACATCTACTACATTGTCAAGTTCAAGCCATCCAAAAATCTGCTAATAAACAGCCAAGCCATCGCGAGCTTAAAGTGTAAACAGATTGTTTATAATCTACCCTTAAGGAATTACCTGGGATATACACGAATGAACTGCGGAGCTTTTTGGTACGGAGCGTTTTTTTACCACAAAACTTTGCCCAGGCTGACCACGCAGATTGTTATCACAGAGGAAACTTGCAAAACAAAGTTTTTAATTCTCAAAATTCAGTACTTTTGATTAATTAGTCTCAACAGAAGGGCATACAAAAATATTTGCTTGACATTTTGTGCTTTTTTTGCCAGTAGCCAAACTTTTTTTACTGTCTTTTTGAGTAATTTTTAATACTTACAGACATTTACAAAGGGTGTGCTTTATCTCGGTTGCACTCATAGAATACAAACTTTTGAAGCTAAGAAATATTCTAAAATATTCACTTTATTATGCAGAGCCTAGCCGAGACAGCTTTGTACTTTGATTGTCGTTCAACTTTGAATTGCTCGTTGGGTAAAAACTGTGCGTGCATTCGCCTGCATAAGTGTGCATGCATAATCCCATGCAGGTGGGTGCAAACTTGTGTATGTTCACTCTTGTTACGTTTGTTGCACTGCGTGTTTACAAGTGCGCAATTACAATTGCATTAGGTCCTGCCTGCAGCTGAGCAACGGCAAAAGAGCACCAACGTTGCAAAGGGTTGAGCAAATGAGTGAGCGTTTTGCCTGTCGGTTTCATACATATTTGGACGGCGGCAAGTATACGCACGCAGGTAAACATTCGCATAAATAAGTATGTTGCAAGGACGGTGGGGCGGCAGGAAATACGGAGCCCACAAAGTGCGGACAAACGAATGTATAAACAAACAAATGAGCAGGAACTAAAGGAAGGCAGGCTAGTCTGTATATTCATACACACATACATACATACATACATACATACATATATGTATATGAACGTATTAATTCATTCGCTTTGAAAGGGGAAAGGAGCAAATGATAAGCATGTCGAAATGCCAGCCAGCTAGCAAGTGCTCAAATAATCGTTTTTTTTTTTAGTTAGGCACAAAATTATCATTTTTTTACACCAGTGGTTCTTGTAATTTCTTTTTTATTTGCTGTTTCTTTTAGCGCTGCTGTCGCTATGTACAGCAGCTAATTTTGATTGGCTGCATCCATTGTTGTGGGTTTTGTTAAATGCATTTTTAAAGCGTTAAACCATAAATGCGAAGCGGTATAAATCCTGTGTAAATAATGAACTCAGCCATCACAAGCGGCGACAATTCAGTTTTCACATGCAAATCGCTGTACGTAAATTATGTGAGTTTAGGTATATGTGTGTGTGTGTGTGCGTGTTGAACCTTTTGTTTGTTCATTTGTATTTCTGTTTACGTACACAATCGCTGCAATTACAAATGTCCAGAGCCTTCGATGACGCCAGCCCAACCTACGCATATTGGATATAAAGCAACGTCCACACACATGTATTTGTGCTGATTGTAATGAAGTTTTCTAATCAGCGTATTTTGCCTATATTTGCATTTGTGTATTTGTTTTGTGCTGCTGCTGCTGTGTGCCTGTGTGCGTCTCTGCTAATGTTTATTTGCCTTTAGGGCCTCTGAAATGGCCACAGCCACACAGCCACACAGCCACCAAATTTTGACTAACAAACCAGCAGCAGTCAAACCATGCCAGCCACACAAAAAAAAAACACATCCGACCAAATAAACCTATATGAAAGCCTAGATGCCTACTGTAAACATATGTACATTTGTACATGCATATATATGTATATATTTATATCAGTAGTCTCAAATGCATAGCATGAAATTGCATTCTGCTACTCTGCTGCGCACTTACATACATACCCAACCTCAATGATGCAGCTGCCCCCAACTCTGTGCCTGGTTTACACCACACCTACAACAGCAGCGCGTTGCTTCCCTTGCGTGCGAGTTTCGGTTCAAAGATCATCGTTTATTCCTGCTAAATGCTCTCAAATCACAGATATAATTACGATTTAATATCCTTTGAATTTTGCCATTTGTCGCCAGTTGAAAGCGAATGTTTAATCACACAGTCTCTTTGTGCTTACAGGGTCCACACTAAATCAGCATCACACAGGCATATCAATGGCCGTAGGCAATGGTGCGGAGTCTGGGAGGTTTTTAGTCAACACTTTTTGTGCTACTTAACTCGTATTGGAAGCTTTGCCATATTAGTGATTAAATTTTAAAATTGCCATTGGTCACACATTGGTGTTGTGTGAAGAGTACGAGTCTACCCACGCAAAATGTAACTATACTATAACAGAATTTAAAAATATGGCGTATGCCATCGTTTTGAAGTTAGAAATTTAAATTATGCTTCCAAAAACATCATTAAATACACTTCACATCTAAAATCCTTTTCTTTTGCATATGTATATTTTCACAGAACATTTAGGAAATTAAAAACCAATACATTAGAACATGTATTATAGATTCCAGCTAACGCAAATTCGCATTTATTTAGTTTAAATGTAAATAAATTGCCAATATCGGCTTTTTGTCTGCTTGCAGCGAAGCGTGAAAAATAAAAATTCGAGTGAATTTAGTTCTCTTGCTTGCTTGTGCGCTGGGAGTTAATGGAATGTCTGGAAATGAAAAAAATTATATTAAAAAATTTAAACAAGTGTTCGTAGAATAATAAATATGTACACACATACATACGTATGTAGTGTTTTCAGGTCGAGCCTTTACTGGATTAAAGTTGCATTCCGATTTAAAAAAAAAAAACATTTTTCAAGTTTCCAGTTACTTATGCCTTCGTATATCTGCACATGACTCATGGCACGGTAATCGATACTGAACGAAATGAATTTGTTCCAGTATTATTTCTAGTAAGTAAGTGTAAGGGTTTTTCTTAACAGCGGTCGTCACTCGGCAGGCAATGGTAAACCTCCGAGTGAATTTCTGCCATGAAAAACAGCTTCTCATAAAAATACAACAGAAAACAATTCATTAATATTACAACAGTCTTGTATTCAACTATTTATTATTCATAGAAGCACCGTATATTTTAATATCAAGTCCGTCTTAAAGTACACACATTAAGTCTAACTGAAGATACTATCGAAGATCTTTGAAATACGGGTAAAAGCACCCCTGCCTACAATGTAACGGTAGTTTTCGGTAAGGTGAAAAATCCAGTGACCAAAATAATCGTTACTATGAAGGCTTTTTATTTTAAAATCATTGAAAATCATTACTTTTTTATTTATATTTTTAAAATCATTTTTAATCGTTATTTTATCATTCATATTTATTCGATCATCTTATAACTGCCATTTTCAGATTTAATTTTTAGATTATTTATAAAAGATTGGCATCGGTTATAAAAACGCAGTCTATAATAGAGAGCGGCTAAAAATGATTTAAAAAATAATAAATTGTAAAATAACGATCAAAAGTTACCGAAAAAAATAAAAATAATAAAATAGCAATTAAATTATGAATATAAAAATTATATTCCCTGAAAATACTAAATTTTACACGTGCGTATGGTATTTAATATTCGGCTGCACCCGAACTGTATGTAGACTTCTTTGCCTGTTTATTTTGAAATAGGTTAATATTTAAGCATGTCGGCGGGCTTAGAAGTTTTCCATATACTTCATATCGATGGTCCTCTGCAACAACAACCCAACTCAAAATTTCATATATTTCAGTAGAGCAAATTAAAGATGGTGAAAAAGTAGACTATATCGAGATGGAATGCGCTAAACACCTGTAAAATCTCTAAAGTCATGTGCAAACCACAAAATGGGACACAAACCCGGTTTATACTATCGCTGGCTCGAAGAGACTGCAGAACTATGATAGGTGTCCTAACAGGACATAACATATTGGCAGCGCACGCAAGCAAAATGGGGATTGCTTTCAGTGTAGTTTGCAGGAAATGCATGGGGACGGGAATAAAGGAAACCCCAAAACACATCCTCTTCCATTCCTCCTGCTGTATCAAAAAACCAATTGAAAAATCTCGCAGCTCCAGAGCTTAATAATCTTGAAGACGGGACAACACTTGGGCTTCAAGCTCAAATGAAATTCTCAAAAACCGTTGACATCCTAAATGATGTTTACTCCGAATATACTTAACTAAACCTCTGTCTCTATGTGGCATTATTAAGGACCTATTGGACTATGTGGGAGCGGTCAGCCAGCCTGAATAACCTAACCTAATCTTTAATGTGGCTACAAAATCTTCTACATTTTTGTTATTTTTCCTGTAACAAAAAAGTGGGAAAATTTGCTTTAAATTTGGCAACATTCACCAAAGATAAAGACTGAAATTTATTTATTTCACACAAACGCTTTACGGAAACTTTTTCCAGTCGGTGTATATGTATAGTAGTATATTTCTATTTTAAGTGCTTTTGAAATTTTTCCGGTGTTCAGCTATCAGTTCAATTGCGGTTTGTCACTAATGCGCTTTTGCTGTATGTGTATTTCCGTAAAAGTATTTTTGTACATGGAAGTGGTCAATCAACGCCAGTGGTAGTATATTTTCATTCGTTTTTATCGACATGCTAACTCCAAGCAGTTTTCCAATTCAAAAGAGTATTTATGTAAAGTAAAATGCATTAGACAAAAGATTTGTAAATAAAAATTTTTCGCAAATAAATATATACTGCCAAATTATAAATACACCTTTTTCCTTAACCATGCAATTTTCTGTCTCAACTGTCAACTGTGAGTTACCTTGTGGGCGGAGAATGCTATTCTTGGCTTTTTTTTTAAAGAATTTTAACAACTTTCACTTGGATTTTCTACGCTACACAAAATAAGTTCAGCGAATGAAAGTTTTCGATCCAAAAATTATTTACTTGGTCTACTGTATATATCTACGACTTGCGCTTACTTTCCATTGTTCAAATATTATTTTTGCACAACCAGACTACAAATCCCAACAACAGCAATGTCCCTTTCAATGCATTCTGCAGCAGGACAAAGTGTTGAGTAGGAGTAAATTTTCATCAACATCACCATCGTCATTTGCAAAAACAATTATTCTAGTCTAGAGAGCATTATTGAAATTTTTTGTCGACTCTCAAGCATCCCGGCAAGGTAGCAATCGACAAGCGTATGAGAACAGTCAGTGCATTGATGGATTTGAACACCTCCGCAAAATATATATTTACATACATACATCTATATAAATATACCATTGTATATGTGCATTAGGGTGGTCCTTAAAAAATCAAATGAATGACTTTTTTCAGTCTCACCCCCTCAATTGGTAACACAATGATCACAGATATCACATATAAATTTTGGTTCCGATTGGAGACGGTTAAGGCGTGTCGCACAGGGACAAAGTTCAGATTCCTCTACAGAGACTCAAAAAATTAAAATAATTTTTTTTTTCTGATACCCGAAATTAATACTACCATAGTCGAAGATATCACACATAAATTTTGGTCCCGATTGGAGTTGGTTAAGACATCTTCATAGGGTAGTCTTAACTGATATCCTCGACTATAGTAGCATCGACGTAGGGGTTGTGGCTTAGGAAATCTGATGTAAAAATTTGCTCCCCATATTTAATTACCTCCCTAATGCACATAAATATATAAATTTAATGTGTGCGTTGAGGTGAGCTGGTAGCTGGTGAAAAAATCACAGCGAAAATTACGAAAATATTGACATTGCATTAAGTATGCAGTGACTCTCTATGAATGAAAGGCACTAAGCTGAGCGCAGACAAAGACAATGCCATAATGGGTTCGAGCGGAGCAAGGAATTGTCTAAGAAAATCGCAATAAACGCAAGATTTGTCATATTGGCAGCTGCGAAATGCAAAAATGGGCGGAAATGGTCGCAAATAAACAAAAGGCGAATGCGTCTGGTAAGTTACAAACTGTCTAAAAGCCAATTTTGGTTTTATTGAAAAGCAAAAGAATCGAAAGGTTTTCTTTTTAAGGGTAAGGGAGCTCATTAAATGTTTGAGTTTTAAGTAAAAATAAAAAAGTTCCTAAAAGCCTTTAGTTTTATATTGGTCTAAGATTTGAACTTTACAACAAATTACAGTTCATTAAAAGCTAGGGATGAAATACAAGCGTTAGCTATAAAATTTTCCAAATAGCACGAAAACAAAGAGTTTTTCGTAGCTGACACAAGGCTACTTTCTGGAAGCGAAATACTTAATTTTAGCTGGTGTCCTCTTCTCCTCTAGAGAAATTTTGATTTGTGAATAACTCAGTGAGAGGGGAGACTAGTAGTATGTTTACATGTATGTATTTATATAAAAAAAAAATATTTATTGGTTCATTTCTGAATTTAAATCGAGAGGTTCGGAGGACTTTCTCAGGCTATCTGACCGGACTTAAGATCCAGCAAATTTGTATGCAATTTTTTTGAATTTTCCTGCAGTTTGCACAAAGTTTAGAAGCTTTAGTATTATGTTTTTGTTGAAGAGTAAACTATACTTTTTATAAAAAATTAGCCGAAAATGTTAAAATAAAAAACTTTGCTAAAATAATTTTTTTATTAAAATCCATTTCAGCAGTTCCAATGTCTGCACACGTCAGGCTTAAATTGCCTCTTTTCTTCATTTCTTATAATTTATAGTAATATTATTTACGTTTCTATTTGATTTTAATTTTTTTCCCCTCAGTGTGCCAAAAAACCTGGACCAACCATAAAGTCCGCAAAAAATTCGATAGCTACAATTTAAATAGCTTCTTTTTCCTAACTATTCCTTCTGATTTAATGAAACTCGAATTCAATTAATTGTTCAACTTAGTAAACATACGAAAAAAGCATAACTAAAAAGAGTAGAGAACAAAAAGAAAACACCGAATGATTACCTCAATTCAGCTGGCAGAAAATTAGTGTCAATTAGTGATTGACCATTGGCAAAGCAGGCAACCAGAGCATGGCAAAGACAAGCGTTGCGATGTCATGGCTTAAGCTGAATATATTTTTTTCATTTCGCTTTCGTGTCAATCTTAGGCGCCTCAAGTCATGCAGGACAAGCCAACAATCTGAAGAAGAAGAGCGCGAAGAATAAGCGCTGCTAGTAGCCAGCGGATTGCACGGATGTAGTTGTGTATTAGTATGTGTGTACATACAAGCGTGTCAAACATTGCAACTCGGAAGCTGCGCATAGCGCTTACCAGTGGCGCGTACACATTTCTCATTACACAGATTTGTGCACTTCCTTTTGCAAACGAAGAAAAACTAGTTGAAGTAGTAAAGACGCAGAGCGTGGAGCGAAAGAGTATGCGCCTGGAAGCCCAAGTCGAAAAGGAAGTAATTTGCAATTTAATTACGTCGAAATGGGCAATAGAAACGAAATTAATTGTCCACGAAATGCAATTATGCCATGGCCGGCCAGGCAGCGAGAGAGCAAGCAACCGAGCGCTGTGCTGCAAGGACTAGTAGAGTGCACTGTATCATTGTGTATGTATGTATGAATGTATATACAGAAGTGTATGTAAAAGCAGCTTTGCATATTTACATACATGAAGATGTATGTAGTTCCACTAAATGCTTTTTATTTTGCGGCAGTGTGATTTTTTTCTATTGCGCTAACTAGCCATGCGCTCTCATTATACTTTTTTATACTACATAGTTCACTTTTTTTGAGTTTTCCGGAATTAATGGCAGCATGTTTTAAAATTTGCAAATTACTTTGCGATTCAGCGGTGTTTTTTTTTTTGTTTCTTTTCATTTAAATTCGCACATGTTTAATTGCAATGAATTAGGGCAACACTTCGTTTTGTGTTTTTTT
>NW_023458561.1:66676329-66678380 GCF_013731165.1 Rhagoletis pomonella | reverse complement strand
AAAAAATACACATCCGACCAAATAAACCTAAATGAAAGCCTAGATGCCTACTGTAAACATATGTACATTTGTACATGCATATATATGTATATATTTATATCAGTAGTCTCAAATGCATAGCATGAAATTGCATTCTGCTACTCTGCTGCGCACTTACATACATACCCAACCTCAAAGCTGCAGCTGCCCCCAACTCTGTGCCTGGTTTACACCACACCTTCCCTTGCGTGCGAGTTTCGGTTCAAAGATCATCGTTTATTCCTGCTAAATGCTCTCAAATCACAGATATAATTACGATTTAATATCCTTTGAATTTTGCCATTTGTCGCCAGTTGAAAGCGAATGTTTAATCACACAGTCTCTTTGTGCTGCCAGGGTCCACACTAAATCAGCATCACACAGGCATATCAATGGCCGTAGGCAATGGTGCGGAGTCTGGGTGGTTTTTAGTCGAACACTTTTTGTGCTACTTAACTCGTATTGGAAGCTTTGCCATATTAGTGATTAAATTTTAAAATTGCCATTGGTCACACATTGGTGTTGTGTGAAGAGTACGACTCTACCAACGATAATAGCTATACTAAGTATAACAGAATTTAAAAATATGGCGTATGCCATCGTTTTGAACATAAAAATTTAAATTATGCTTCCAAAAATATAATCGTTGTGATACATCATTAAATACACTGCACATCTAAAATCCTTTTCTTTTGCATATGTATATTTTCACAGAACATTTAGAAAATTAAAAACCAATACATTAGAACATGTATTATAGATTCCAGCTAACGCAAATTCGCATTTATTTAGTTTAAATGTAAATAAATTGCCAATATCGGCTTTTTGTCTGCTTGCAGCGAAGCGTGAAAAATAAAAATTTGAGTGAATTTAGTCCTTTTGCTTGCTTGTGCGCTGGGAGTTAATGGACTGTCTGGAAATTAATAAAATATATATTAAAAAATTTAAACAAGTGTTCGTAGAATAAATAAATATGTATGTACATACATACTTACGTATGTAGTCTTTTCAGGTCAAGCCTTTACTGGATTAAAGTTGCATTCCGATTTAAAAAAAAAAAAAGTTTTTAAGTTTCCAGTTACTTATTCCTTCGTATATCTGCACATGACTCATGGCACGGTAATCGATACTGAACGAAATGAATTTTTCCAGTATTATTTCTAGTAAGTAAGTGTAAGGGTTTTTCTTAAAAGCGGTCGTCACTCGGCAGGCAATGGCAAACCTCCGAGTGAATTTCTTCCATGAAAAACAGCTTCTCATAAAAATACAACAGAAGACAATTCATTAATACTAGTGTTCGCCCAGCGGTTGAAATTCAACCGATAAAATTAAGGATAGTTTATGTAAGTTGAATGAGCTAAAATAACATTAGTTGGAATGGGTTAAGTGGAGGGGAGTTTAGCTTAGTACTTGGCATAACATAACATAACCATAACATGAGAATAAATAACATAACATATGAAGCATAACACACCACAATATAACATCGCACACTCTTCAGTTGTATTTCCTTTTTATCCCTTTTTTTCACCTCTATCTAAATCTTATTTATTTTGGTTCATTTTATGCCAAATGATGTTGCCTTTGATGCCACATCAAGTGATATCATGTCATGTGGTGAAATTGGGTGTGGTGAGCTGCGGTGTGGTGGAATTGGGTGTAGGAGTTACGGTGTGGTGAATTTAGGTGTGGTGGATTCAGGTGTGGTGAGTTAAGTTAAGGTGAAAAAGTTGAGGTGTGGTGAATTTTGGTGTGGTGAGTTGAGGTGAGTTAAGGTGTGGTGAGAAAGTTGAGGTGTGGTGAATTAAGGGTGGTGGATTTAGGTGTGGTGGATTTAGGTGCGGGGGTTAAGGTGTGGCGAGTTGAGGTGTGGTGAATTTAGGTGTGGGGAGTTAAAGTGTGGTGAATTAATGTGTGGTGAGCTCAAGTGGAGTAAGTTTTTAAGTTAAGATGAGTTAAAGCTAAGGGGTTATGATCTTTATCCTTATCTTCATCTTCATCTTCATCTTCATCTTCATCTTCATCTTCATCTT
>NW_023458561.1:66673710-66676229 GCF_013731165.1 Rhagoletis pomonella | reverse complement strand
TTATAATCAAATGAGAATTGATGTGTTTTAGGCGTTGATGAGCAGGCAGGGCGCCAGAGAGGGTTGTACGCAAGTAGAAGGAATGCTTACTAATTTGGTGGTATGTAGCTACTGGCGGTGCTTCACTTATTTGAAGGCATTGAAGCGAGCAGCAGCTTCAGCTGTGAAATTTTTAGTTGCTTTTTAAGCGCATTGCTGGCGGCTAAATGGACACGCGCCCCATTACTGTCTGCAACTTCATGCAGAAATCCCCATAAATGGGCGAAATAGTAAAACGTCAGCTGCGTGCAATGCCTTATTATTCATTCATATTTATGTACATATATATTTGTTGCTTTCGTTTTCCATTATGTACTATAATTTGCATGGCAAATGAATGATTATGCGGCAGCACGAGCAGTCTTTGTAGTGTGATTGATTACAATGAGAATATTAGAATTTTTGAAGCAGTGAAATTAACTTAAAAGTTAAATTCAAGTGCGGCAAATTAAGCAAAGCTGTATTTTGTTTTGTCTAATTCGTTATTTAAAGCTTTATGAAGATAAATGAGTCAAATATCGTTAGCAGGCTCTTTTCGTTTAAATTGTAATTAATATGTTTTTTAAAAGGTTGTTAATGAAGTTAAGTAGTTCTATGGATTTTACAAAACCTTTGAAAAATATTCGAAAATCGCAAAAAATATATGGCAACTCTTGACGAAGCATCACTCGATTTGACATGGACCGTTGATAGAATTTCGAATTCAGAAAAGCTTTAATCATTAACAAGTGTGCCATAAAGTGTGCAGTATAATCGCCATGGCTTGCAATATGAAGTCGGGTCTATGGAGTAACTTAAGAATCCTTTGTAAGCTTCTTCACCAGCGTAAATTGGCAATGGCAAGTAAGTAGTGCAGCCGATTCCTTCCTGACATGGTTTTTCCCTAGCGGATAAGTCCTTCCTTTACCTCAGCTACCAACAGCGGATACCGCAATTCAAAGATCTTAAATACTTCTGTAAACTAGAAGCCTAGCTTCGGGCAGAAGTAATCATATTTTATCAATTGTAGAATACAGACGTTACCTTATTGGGGAATAGGCCAATGTCCATGTTTCATTTTCTTAGTTGACTTTTGCTGCGATACCTGCAAAAATTTTCAGCATAAACTCAAATAACAATTTTATTGAAGTCACATTGGCATTAAATTTTTAAATTTTCAATTTTAAAGTTCTTAAATAAATCTTAACCATTTATGGTCTTCATCAAAGGCTTTTTGGAGCTACCGTACTTTTCTGAACTAAAATCTTGATTTTGGCTTAATTTTCTGACTAACCAACTTGCTTAACCATTAAGAACTACTACATACATAGTTACGGTGACCATCCGTTCTGTTTTTTGCAGGACCGTACTGTTGTTCAAAGGTCGGTCCTGCGTAGTTTTTCAAATCTGAAAAACCTGAAAATGTACTGATTTTCCCAAGTGTCCTGCATTTGTCCCGCATTGAATTCGTTATTTTAAAATTATCGGACAATGGATGGATTTTTTCAAAAAAGTGATTTTTGGTACTTTTCGTAGCTTTTCTTCAATATCTCATGAAAAAATCTCCCAATCAACGTAAGCGACTTACAGCTCGAAGGGTATGGATGTGCCTCTTACCAAAATATAAAACTTGTGGCGACTTCAATGAAAATTATCATTACCATTTGCATTTTGTAGTCAAAGTCGAAAAAAGTTAGATTTTCAATCAAATACGCAGTTTCATTTGAATATTTTTTTTTCATTATTTTAAAAATTCGATAAAGAAGATATATCACTACAATAAATTTTGAGCCAAAGATAATGAAAATCGGATTAGAAATGTAGATGCTATGGAGCGCAATCTACACAAATTATATATGTATTTTTGAAAAGGGCACTTTGTAATTGGTCGTCTACGTCGATTCATTACGTCGATTTTTGACAAATAACCGCGAAAAGTACCAAGATTAATATCGATGAAAAAATGTGATTAATTTTTAAAGTTTAAAATGTATTAACAAATTAGAATCATAAATACTCTTTTGATATTTTTATACTATGTTAATATATGTAGGCATATTTTTGAAAAATTGTCCTTCATTTTGAATCCATATTTATGGTCACCGTATACATAGTATAAAGCAAAGTCGAGATTTTTTTTGTTCGAAGTGAGTCTATGTATGAAATTCTATTTAATGTTTTTTACTTAATTTAATTCAACTTGAATAAGCTGAAAAAAGTGGGAGGATTGAAGAAATCTCTCACAGAGTTTGAGCCCTATAATAGCTGCTCAAAGTGCTATTATTAAATAAAAAAGTGCTATATGTATTAAATTATGTATTTTTTTAATTTTTTATCAAACACTGCACTTTCCTTTTTCAATCCTCATCCCAACTCCTTTCAGCTTAAATTTGCATTATTATCTATATTTTTAATTTACTTCCCGAACAAGAATCGACGCGCACGACGATATTCCCCCCTTTTGACATGCTCTTTCAACTAATTAATTCAACAAATACCTG
>NW_023458561.1:66664610-66673610 GCF_013731165.1 Rhagoletis pomonella | reverse complement strand
TTTTTTTTTAAGCGCAAATTGCTGCATTAAGTAAAACTTGAAAGTGTTCGATGGCATCCTAAATCACAGCGAGAATGATTTTCTTTGGCTAGTCTTCTGCGAGTTCGATGTCGTGCAAATCGAAGGTTAAGTGATAAGCGCTCCTCATTGGGTGTGGTCGAACATGCTTGAGTTGAATGCACTTAAAATTGAAATTATTTTCACTTTTCACTTTTTATTGAACACTTGAGAGTTGATACTTAGTAGTTGAGAAAACTGTATTTTAATTTAAGTGATTTTTTCCATGTGTACAAGTATCTATTGTTTTCAAAGCACAGGGTTTTGTGAGGATTACTTAAAATTGAAGGAAAACAGAGCATGTTAAAGCACCTGCCTTCATCAAGATGTGGGATGTAGGTAGTTGAAAAGGAAAGAATTTCTTTAATCCATTAAATTAATGTTTATTCATTCATTGAAATTCGCCACGATGGCAGAAATACTCAGAGATTCTCTAAAACCCTGGATATATGTTTCAAACGGTTACTTTATCTTCTTGACACCGGTCTCGAATCTGAAGTATAGACAAGCTCATCTCATTAGAAAACGGTCCTACTATTTCACGCTTACAATTGAGTTCAAGGAATGTACACACCTTGGTGGTATTCCTTCCCTTACAGCCTCCAGGATAAACGGGTACTGGTTGGGCCCATCCACCGTCTGTTCGGCCGCAGGATGGTGAGTGCGGAACAAGTAGAGCTAATATTCGGAGTGAAGTCAAAATGGGCACCTAATATGGCGGAGTCCAGTTATTTAGTTTTCTGTACCATGTAATCCAAAATATGGCACTTCCCTTGACTATGAAAGTTACCGCAGACCATATCTTTCTAGGAGAGAATGCAGCATGTATGCATTCCAATGGCCACCATTAAATAGTTTTTTTGGAGATCAAACAACTCTCGTAGCCAATAACGGTGAAGCAACGTTCCTCTTCCTGTGAAACCTACAGGATTACTTGAACTTCCTACACTAAGATATATATAAAGCTGCTTTTAAGTTTAAACAGAATAGAAATGATCTTGCTTAAAAAGACAATTACGAACTTCTATCTCACTTCCTAGCACGCCACGGGACAGAACGGGATCATTGTCCTTGTTGCAAGAGCATAAAATAAAGAAAAAATATGCAACACTTTATGAGTAATTTCTGGGCTTAAGTATAACCAATTCCCTCGAGACCTGGCAGAGATATCCTAAGAGTGTAAGCTTATGGTGTCTTCAAAGTGAGATATTTGAAACATCGAAAGGGATTACTAACAGCATACATTTTGGCAATGGTCGTTTATACCTAGGTCTATGAGAGGGAACGTGCACTGCCCAACCATTCCCGCTTGACCTAACATAGCATTAGTTGTCAAACTAGGACGCATATCAATTGTATTTCAAACGATAATTAAGCAATTGCCAAATATATTGGCACAAATATTGTCTCCATGCATTGCTCTTACGTCAACCTTGTATTTTATTTGATTATGGAGCAAAGACAGGGGGCTATAACCTGATCGGTTTTTGAGTTAGACATCTAATTACTTGGAGGACTATATATTTAAATCTTATCCATTGTTTGTTGGTAAGAATCGCCTAAATGATAATGATTTGGAACCGGAATTTTAATCGCCTTATATTGTAGATTTGTGTACCGAAAACCTGTAGTTAACTGCCGATTCTGAGTTAACTACGTACTGTGAATTTGGCACTTATACTTACTTAATATTGTTATTTTTTTCCCGAAACCCAAACCGAAACCGTAACCGTTTAAAACCGTTTCGTTTTTCAAAACAGAAACCGAAACCGTAACCGTTATCTTGACCTGAAAAGGAACGATACCGAAACCATTTCAATCACAGGTATCAATCGGTTTCCAGAAATTTACAAAAATAATAAATAAAAATTTCTTTGAAATAAATGATTTATTTAACCAAAATCAGCAACATTTTGCTAAAATTCTTGTTAAGTAGTAAATAAGTATGGCAAGGTAACTTTTCGCAAAAATCTGCTGATGACTTTGTTGTTGTGAATCGATAATCGATTAATTATATTTAAGTAGTTTCTTTCCCGTACGCAATGCGAGATCCCGCGTGTGCCCAAAATAGCCCAGAAATCATGCCTGTACTCAACAAAATGGGTAATAGAGAGCGAAAATTCGAGCGTATTCGATCGTAAGTGTATTCTTCTTCCGGCCCGAAACAGCCCGAAATTTTCTCCGAGTAAAAATGGATAAAGTGTCAAAGTGCATATCAGCTGTATTGTGTTTACATGTTGCCTGCATTTACTTGGTGCTTTTATGTACTTAAAATCAAATTTGTGAAACCAAAATTCAATTTCCAAGTGTTTGCATTTAATACCATGTTCTGACCGACAACCAAAACATTTTTCCTTCTTTTTCTTTTCATTTACAACCTTTAACTTTCATTCTTATTTTGCTTTGGCCAGGCAATTAACAATAAATCCGCAATGGCGTATTAAAGATGATAAAATATGACTTCCACTTCGATAAATAATCGAAAAAAAACTAGTGAAGACACCGATTGGAATGAGTGGAAAGTGAGTTTTCAAGTAGTTTTCAGCGAAAACTGGTTTTCGTTTACCAGATTTTATATGGACGAAAACACAAGTTTTAGGTCGAAAACCAGTTTTAGCAACGAAAACATGTTTCCGATGTCGGTCAGAACATGGTATAAGTGACAAAAACAAGAACAACGTGAATCAGCTGTTTCTCGACTTGTGGGCACGAAATGTGGGTTTTTGCGTTTCCATACATCTGAACTTTGTTCCATTTTTGAAAGAATATGTTTCTCTTATTCTCTAATTACCAAATCCGGTCCGGATTATTAGGGAAAGAACCTAGTGTTGATATTATCAGTGAACTGTAATTTTCAATTTTCTTTCCTCAACGTTTAAGACATTGTGATTTAAATAATATCAACAAAATTTCTGTGAAAAACCGAAACGGGAACGAAACCGAAACCAAAACCGAAATAAATTTTGAAGAACGAAACCAAAACCGAAACCGAAACACTTGGCAAAACCGAAACCCAAACCGGAACGTTATTTTGAATCGGTTTCATTCCTTGTTTTTTTCATAATTTTTTAACGATTTCTTTTCCATGGGTAATTACAACTGGCGCACCTGTATTATTCAGTTAGACATATTTACAGTGAAGCAATATACACGTACCTACATATGAATGCATGTATATGTCTAAATTTATTTACTAAAATTACATTGCTATTGAACCGTTACGATATTGCATAACCTCAATGAAACACCTTTGGGGCTACAAGTATGGCACTTAAAATATTTACATTTGTTGCCAAATATTGCCAAACACATAAAATAAACCACATATAGACATGCATATACATATATTATGTATATGAAAATATCAATTGCCGATGGAAATCATATTGGAGAAATCTGCGGTCAGCAACATGTAAATACCCACTCACATATGTACATGCTTATATACCAATGTACATGCATATCAAATGTATGAGCGTGTGTGGGCAAATATGCGTTACAAGAAGCAGCAATCTAACCAATTGCCAATCAAAGGACCTTCGCACGAAAGCTGCACTGAAGCCATAATTGCTAACTTGCAATTGATTGCGGTCATCCGCAGAGTTGCATTGATATGCGTGGGTGTAAATTCAAATTCGTACATGTTTGAGTGCAATGGGCGAGTCACTATGCTGGAGAAATTGATTGACTTGGTTGGACAATATGCAGCGCAGACTCCTAAGCAAACTTAATATTACGAGGAAGAGGAAGTGGAAGAGAACCAGGGCAAGTAGATGCATAGCAGATGTCTTCAAGCTCTTGTTTATTTACCACACAACTGTTTATGGCAAAACTGATGAGTATTGGTATTTGCACGTAGCTTTCGGTGAGGGAATGCCTCTTTGCTTCTGCTGGGATGTAAGTCTTCTTGTATCTATCTATGTAACTTAGCTTACAGCTCAAAAGGCATTACAATGCGTTGGGTGTTGGCAACACTTGAACTCATTAGCTCTCAAATGCAGTTAAAATGGTACGTCAAAAATAGTAATGGCCGGGAAACTGATGCTTGCGCGAAGTGTGTATTGTTCGTTTACAAATTTTAGGCTTGAAAAATGATGCAGTTCTTTAAAGTATTTAGTGTTGGATGTATGTACATTATTAAAAACGTGCAAAATATTGTGGCGAACGCTGCGAAACCCGAATGGCAGGCCAAAGGGAACAGGGAGAGAATGGCAGAATATGCAATAAGAGATGTAGAAGCTGCGATGTCGAGAAACGTAAAATGGAATGTTCGATAACTTTCGATAAGAACCTTCCAGAGTTGTCATGAGTGCGAACGCGGGTATATAAAGGCGTTCCAAATGCGCACGAAAAGTTATGTTATGTTGCCTTAACAAGTATTTTAAAGTGTTGTATATACAAATTTGCTTTAAAAAATATTGCAAAGTGTTTCAAATTGAATACAGTAACATACTTGAGTGGATAAACTTTAATAATCCACAAAAAATCTTCAAGTAATGGTCCTATTGCCGGTGCTCTTCCGAATTTTAATATGTTGTCTAATTCAAACCTTTGCTTACTCGGTAAGGTACTATGTACTGTAGATTGAAAAATTAATAAATAGTATATAAAGTTAGTTGTACATATAGTAATTGGAGCGTTCACCTAACAATGCAGTGAAACGGGTTCAAGGATAATTTTGGGCGTTGATTTTCAAAAAACACAATTTAATTGCTTAGTATCTTCAAAAACTTTCAGGAATGCATAAAGCTGCTTCAGCGATCTGCGGAACCTCCAAGAAAGATTTATGTTTAAGGTGTTATACAAAACCAATAGTTAGCAAACTAATCATAATCACAAATAAATTGAATTCCAATTTCAACGATCGATGGATAAGTGCCGTAGACAATGATGTCTCACCGCAATATGGCGAAAGCCGTCACAGTCATATGTTGGCAAACACAATAAACAACTTATACAGACTGCTTTCTATTTGATAGTACTGTACTTGGCATCCCAACATATTAATGTTTTAGATATCGCTGGACAAATAAAAGAAAAACTGCTAGTTTAGAAAATATTATCTTTTCTACCTTGAACTTTAAGAACTTGAAATAATCAAAGAATCATGATCATCACCAAAGATTTATTAACTGTTTACGTGGATTCTTAGAGGGTGGCCTAATCTGTTCAAACGAAGTAGTGATAAATTAATACGAATGATTGGGGCTATTTCTGCGGGTATTTTTGCAAAAGTAGAAATTTTGTTTGAAAGATGCTCTTTCGATTCCGACAAAAGAAGATGTCTGGAATTTTTGCAGCAGAGATAAATTTATGAGCCCGATTTGTCACTTGAAGCAAAACGTTTGTACGTGACTTGAGTCGACTTAGGATTTCTTCAAGTAGGCTCGTCTAAGATAACGCTGGAACGATGATAGTCACTTTTTGAAATTTAAAGGACAGAAAAAATCAAAGGAATGGTTAACTAGAGATGCGCTTGTTGCAATGGCAGCCCCAAATAATTTTGGATCTATAAATCACCTTCATATTTATCCAACAGGCAACGTGAAAAAGTAATTTGGGAGAAGCGGTAACTAGCCCTTGTGCACCCTTGTACCAGGTAGAAAGACATGGAGTTGTAAAGAAGCAACTCCACCTTCTTCGAATTAAAGGTTCTCTGCAACGTCTAGTATTCACGGCTGCAAGTGGGGATCTGATTTAGATTTTGAATGTGGAAGATTTGTTAGTACGCAAGACTTGTGAATCACTAAATAAAAGCTCCTTTCATACAAGTCTCGGGTGCGATCTTTCTGATGTCAAAGAAGTGAGAAGGCCAGTTATGCCTATTTTGAAGATGCAGACAATATATTTATAGTTAAAAGTATACACAGCTCCAAATACGTAGACTCTACTTTATCCATTATAAAGCACCGATTTCACAATGTCATGCTTTTAGCTTTTAAGTTCTTTAAAATACATAGTGCTCTTCTAGACAGGAAATCAACCTATAAAACAGTCACTATGCGGTTGACCTCCTAAAAATATACATAAATTTGAGTATGTCTACAAAATAACTTTCTATGATTTCTTGAAAAAACGCCGCTTTTGTCCACAAACAAATTGAACGAACTATAATTCAAGAAAACATGTCAAGCATCAGCTGCACTAACAAATTTTGCTTATATTCAGATTCGTATTTAATCCATCGTACTCACCCTGTATCCAGCATCAGATCAAAATGAGCGCGTGTTGGTATTTAGCTGATTGCTATAATTCAAGTCTTAAAATTACAAAATTAATTACAGTTTTGCTTTTGTGCAGCCAAAGGGCCTTAACAACAAAAGCAACAACGCCAACATGTAACGTCGACCAATAATGACCAAAGTTGGAATTGTGTGAGCAGGAGACTTTCACAATTTCAGCTTGCATGAGTACGAAAATTAAAAGCGAATTTAAATTGAATATAAATTGAGTGTTGCCATTGCTGGAATTGTGCGCATAAATTTACAATTTTGCCTTAAATATATTCACTGGTCACGCCCATCTGTGGGTGCTCTCCACCACAAGCGGTATGCCAGGCGTAAGAAAAGGTGGCGGAACAGGCGCAAAATTGGAGGCGTTCGCACGAGGAAGTTTAAAATTTTATGGTGTGACATTGGTCCGTCGACTATTTCGGGACGTAAACCGAGGAGCAAGAAACAGCAGAAGAAGTTCGTTTCACAACATTAGAGATAACTCCTCTTTTCAACACCAAACCTACACACACACACAAATGCGCTGGTATGATACACACACACACACACACACGTTCGCCTTAGTGCACATACACTTTGCGAAAGTTCAAATATAAATTAAAAAGTTTTCCAATTTTTTTTAGTTCGCCTCAATTTTTGTTTTTTACTGCTGCAAAGTGCAAAGTTTCGGCTGCTATTTTTAAGCATACACACACATACACACACATACACTGTAAGTTCGCACACACCTACTTAGTATCGGCGCCTTTTGGTGCCTCGAGCATCCACTGCGCAGGCGGAGTTCCTTTGGTTTTAGGCGCCTTTGGCTAGCCGCTTGGCGGCTTTGTGAATTTCTCAGTTGTAGGCGTTTTCGGCTGGTTCTACTCCAACGCTGCCTTTTCGCATGTCTGTATGTATGTAGTATGTATTTGCTTGTCCTTTTGGCTGTCATCGTTGTTTGGTTGAGGTCAGTGTTTTATCGTTCTTCTTATCGGCTTTGAATATTCAGCACTTTTGTTGTTGTAATTTATGGTTGTTGCACATTAGTTTTTTCTCATATAATTTTTAGGTTTTTTTTTCACTGTTTCACACTCCTCGATTCTAAATAACAATTTGCCGAACTTTAGTTTAAGTTACTCCTTTGGTGATATTTGTTGTTCTTACATCACTTTTGAGCCTGCGCATGCATATAAATGATTGTAAAACGACAAATGGTTATAAACAATATTTGAGAGAAAAATTTTCAAAAATAATGAATATTAAAATTTATATGTACGTAGGTATCAATAAGAAGAAAATATAGTTGTGAAAACGTGATCTAATGGAAAATCGTCATAATATGCACACGTTTCCACGCTACCTTTGTTGTACTTATACATATTATGCCGATTCAATTTCTTATATCTCGGAAACGATGGCTCTTAGGAAAAAAAGTATTTAGACATTTTTTATAGATAATTATCTGATCTACAATTTTTGTCTAAACTAACTTTATGATAAACTTACCGTTTTGCTGAAAATCGCGAAAAACCCCGTTTTTGTGACCTTTGACCTCGAGTAACTTTTTTTTCAAGGTATCCGATCGATGAGGACTTTTTTGATTTCATTTATGATTGTGTTTTGAACAATCCTACCAATTTTCAGCTGGGTGGGAATTTTTGTAACCTCGAATGTCTAAATTGACCGGACTACACGGGTAAATAGGAATTTTAAAAAATTCATTCTACAACTTGTCATGTCATAGGTATAATTTTAGACTGCCGTTAACTCAATTAAATAAATATAATTAACATTTGGCTTGAGTGTATTTGAAATTATTTCATCATCATCATTTCATCAGTTAACCTGCAAAAACCTACAGTTTATATGTACGTATATGAACCCACACCTGCATACGTATGTATGTATATTAGGGTGGTCGAAAACGAGTAAAGTCGGAATTTTAATGCTCTCACCCCCTAGGCTTGTTCTAAGTCGAAAAAATAGACCACTATTTTTTTTTTTTGAGACCAAAAAGTAATAAGAGGGCGCTCAAAGCTGTCAAAGTTTTCCAGAGTTTTTGGATAGAAAAATATTTATTTACAAGAATTCTATACCATTTCTAGGAAAAGTTGTTTTTCTCCCATATAAAATACATACATGAAAACTTTGAGCAGCCTCTAAATCTGTGTTCGTTTAGAAAAGTAGCTTATGTCGAAAGGCTGGCTTTAGTATAATACGGCATTCCCTTTATTCTTTAAACAACAAGGAATTTTTGGATGAGACTTAACAAGAATATTGACTTGCTAGTATCGGAACTATTTCTTGCACGTTTATTTGCCAAAAGTTTTTCAACGGACCTTTCGACATAAGCTACTTTTCCATACGAACACAGAAATATTTTTGCATTTAAAAATAAAAAATTGGGGTAAATTTCTTCGGTATAGAACAATCCTAGGTGTGAAAGCATACACATTCCGACTTTACTTTACATTTCTGGACCACCCTAATGTGTATATGCCCTTGAATTCACTCACTCTGTTAAACTAAAAATATTCACGACCAATTATTTAAATCAATTCCATTTAGGTCACTCACAAAAACGCGTTTAAATTTACTGAAAAAAAATTTTCTTTGAAAAATTTTGTTGTTGCCAAACGTCAAGTGCTGCCTACGTTATCCGGAAAAAAAGGAAAACTTTGCCAAAAAAAACACAAAACGAAGTGTTGCCCTAATTCATTGCAATTAAACA
>NW_023458561.1:66621040-66664510 GCF_013731165.1 Rhagoletis pomonella | reverse complement strand
TGTTTAATTGCAATGAATTAGGGCAACACTTCGTTTTGTGTTTTTTTGGTAAAGTTTTTCTTTTTTTCCGGATAACGTAGGTAGCACTTGACCTTTGGCAACAACAAAATTTTTCAAAGCAAATTTTTTTTCAGTAAATTCAAACGCTTTTTTGTTAGTGACCTAAATGGAATTGATTTAAATAATTGGTCGTGAATATTTTTAATTTAACAGAGTGAGTGAATTCAAGGGCATATACACATTAGGGTGGTCCAAAAAAAAGTAAAGTAAAGTCGGAATGTTTATGCTTTCACACCTAGGAGTGTTCTATACCGAAGAAATTTACCCCAATTTTTTATTTTTAAATCCAAAAATATTTCTGTGTTCGTATGGAAAAGTAGCTTATGTCGAAAGGTCCGTTGAAAAACTTTTGGCAAATAAACGTGCAAGAAATAGTTCCGATACTAGCAAGTCAATATTCTTGTTAAGTCCCATCCAAAAATTCCTTGTTGTTTAAAGAATAAAGGGAATGCCGTATTATACTAAAGCCAGCCTTTCGACATAAGCTACTTTTCTAAACGAACACAGATTTAGAGGCTGCTCAAAGTTTTCAGGTATGTATTTTATATGGGAGAAAAACAACTTTTCCTAGAAATGGTATAGAATTTTTGAAAATCAATATTTTTCTATCCAAAAACTCTGGAAAACTTTGACAGCTTTGAGCGCCCTCTTATTACTTTTTGGTCTCAAAAAAAAAAAAAATAGTGGTCGATTTTTTCGACTTAGAACAAGCCTAGGGGGTGAGAGCATTAAAATTCCGACTTTACTCGTTTTCGACCACCCTAATATACATACATACATATGCAGGTGTGGGTTCATATACATACATATAAACTGTAAGTTTTTGCAGGTTAACTGATGAAATGATGACGATGAAATAATTTCAAATACACTCAAGCCAAATGTTAATTATATTTATTTAATTGAGTTAACAGCAGTCTAAAATTATACCTATGTATAACAAGTTGTAGAATGAATTTTAAAAAATTCCTATTTGCCCGTGTAATCCGGTCAATTTAGACATTCGAGGTTATGAAAATTCCCACCCAGCTGAAAATTGGTAGGATTGTTCAAAATAACATCATAAATGAAATCTAAAAAGTCCTTACCGATCCGATGCCAGAAAAAAAAGTTACTCGGGGTTAAAAGTCACAAAAACGGGTTTTTCGCGATTTTCAGCAAAACGGTAAGTTTATCATAAAGTTAGTTTAGACAAAAATTGTAGATCAGATAATTATCTATAAAAAATGTCTAAATACTTTTTTTCCTAAGAGCCATCGTTTCCGAGATATAAGAAATTGAATCGGCATAATATGTATAAGTACAACAAAGGTAGCGTGGAAACGTGTGCATATTATGACGATTTTCCATTAGATCACGTTTTTACACCTATATTTTCTTCTCATTGATACCTACGTACATATAAATTTTTGTATTTTACTTTTCTCTCAAATATTGTTTATAACCATTTGTCATTTAACAATCATTTACATGCATGCCCACGCTCAAAAGTGATGTAAGAACAACAAATATCACCAAAGGAGTAACTTAAACTAAAGTTCGGCAAATTGTTATTTAGAATCGAGGAGTGTGAAACAGTGAAAAAAACCTAAAAATTATATGAAAAAAAACTAATGTGCAACAACCATAAATTACAACAACAAAAGTGCTGAATATTCAAAGCCGATAAGAAGAACGATAAAACACTGACCTCAACCAAACAACGATGACAGCCAAAAGGACAAGCAAATACATATGTACATACAGACATGCGAAAAGGCAGCGTTGGAGTAGAACCAGCCGAAAACGCCTACAACTGAGAAATTCACAACGCCGCCAAGCGGCTAGCCAAAGGCGCCTAAAACCAAAGGAACTCCGCCTGCGCAGTGGATGCTCGAGGCACCAAAAGGCGCCGATACTAAGTAGGTGTGTGCGAACTTACAGTGTATGTGTGTGTATGCTTAAAAATAGCAGCCGAAACTTTGCACTTTGCAGCAGTAAAAAACAAAAATTGAGGCGAACTAAAAAAAATTGGAAAACTTTTTAATTTATATTTGAACTTTCGCAAAGTGTACTATGTGCGCTAAGGCGAACATGTGTGTGTGTGTGTGTGTGTATCATACCAGCGCATTTGTGTGTGTGTAGGTTTTGTGTTGAAAAGAGGAGTTATCTCTAATGTTGTGAAACGAACTTCTTCTGCAGCTTCTTGCTCCTCTCGGTTTACGTCCCGATTTAGTCGACGGACCAATGTCACACTATAAAATTTTAAACTTCCTCGTACGCCTCCAATTTTGCGCCTGTTCCGCCACCTTTTCTTACGCCTGGCATACCGCTTGTGGTGGAGAGCACCCACAGATGGGCGTGACCAGTGAATATATTTAAGGCAAAATTGTAAATTTATGCGCACAATTCCAGCAATGGCAACACTCAATTTATATTCAATTTAAATTCGCTTTTAATTTTCGTACTCATGCAAGCTGAAATTGTGAAAGTCTCCTGCTCACACAATTCCAACTTTGGTCATTATTGGTCGACGTTACATGTTGGCGTTGTTGCCTTTGTTGCTATGCCCTTTGGCTGCACAAAAGCAAAACTGTAATTAATTTTGTAATTTTAAGACTTGAATTATAGCAATCAGCTAAATACCAACACGCGCTCATTTTGATCTGATGCTGGATACAGGGTGAGTACGGTGGATTAAACACGAATTTGAAAATATGCAAAATTGTTTGGTGCAGCTGATGCTTGACATGTTTTCTTGAATTATAGTTCTTCCAATTCGTTTGTGGACAAAATCGGCAACCACAGCGTTTTTTCAAGAAATCATAGAAAGTTATTTTGTAGACATACTCAAATTTATGTATATTTTTAGGAGGTCAACCGCACTATGTATTTTAAAGGGCTTAAAAGCTAAAAGTATAACATTGTGAAATCGGTGCTTTATAATGGATAAAGTAGAGTCTACGTATTTGGACCTAGTTTATATTTTAAATCGTGAATCCAGAGTTTACTAAGAGGCCACAGAGAAAAAAGAGAGAGATAGAGATAGAGAGATTCTGTGCCTCTTGTATACTTTTAACCTTAAAATATATTGTGCGCATATTCAAAATTGGCATAACGGGCCTTCTCACTTCTTTGACATCAGCAAGATTGCAATCGAGACTTGTATGACTTTTTAATTTCAAGGAGTTTTTACTTGGTGATTCCTAAGTCTTGCGTACTACCAAAACTACCACATTTGAAATCTAAAGCAGATCCCCGCTTGCAGCCGTGAATAGTAGACGTTGCAGAGAACCTTTAATTTGTCTCTTAAAGAGGGCGTTTTTCCAACTGTATGGAAGGAATCGTTCATAACCCCCTTACATAAAAGCGGTAGCAGGTCTTCAGTGGAGAACTACCGGGGCATAGCTAAGCTGTCTGCAATTCCTAAATTATTTGAAGCAATTATAACAAATCGGTTGACGCATTCTATCACTTCAAGCATTTCATACAGTCAACATGGATTTTGCAAGGGCAAATCAACTTCTACAAATTTACTTGAATTAACATCCTATATCTCAAAAGCATTTAGTGAGAGCAAAACTGTTGATGTTATATATACTGATTTCAGTAAAGCATTTGACAAAGTGTGCCACTCGTTGCTCATCTATAAACTTGATCTTCTTGGTCTTCCACCTAATTTTCTACGTTGGATCTCTTCATACCTCTATGATAGATCACAAAGGGCATTGTTTAAAAATAATATCTCTGACGTCATTGATGTTACTTAAGGAGTCCCTCAGGGTAGCCACCTAGGCCCGATTCTGTTCTTGCATTTTATAAACGATATTTCTACAGATATAAAATTCTCCAAAATTTTAATGTATGCAGATGATGTAAAACTTTATAAATCGTACGTTTCAATTGAAGAAAGGTCTTTGCTACAATCAGACTTAAACAGCATGGCTTACTGGTGTAAAGTAAATCTTATGCCTCTAAATCTTAAGAAATGTAAAGTAATGTGCTTCTCGCGAAGAGCTGTTCTGCCAGTTTCTTATATAATACGTAACCATAACAGGGAACAGGTATACAATTTTGTGGACCTTGATATCACAATGGATCCTAAGCTTAATTTTAATCTTCACATTAATGTGACAGTCAACAAGGCTAAAGGTGTACTTGCATTTGTGAAACGATGGTCAAAAGAATTTAGTGACCCGTATATCACTAAAACCCTGTTTACAACATTAGTTAGGCTTCTGGAATACGGCTCGGTGGTTTGGAATCCAAGGTATCAAATTTACTCAGACAAGATAGAATCAATTCAAAAACAATTCCTACTTTTTTCTTTAAGAAATTTCCGATGGGATTCTCAATATAGTCTTCCACCTTATACGAGTCGCTTAAAACTTATTAACCTTCCTACACTTGCCAGTCGCAGGGAAATGCTTGGTATAATTTTTATGGTTAAATTACTGACAGGCTCAATTTCAATTCCGTCTCTTCTGGCTGATGTAAGCTTTAATGTTCCGTCACGCGTATCAAGACACTTTTGTCCCATATTTCTGAAAGCTTGTAAAACCAATTTTGAATTGCACGACCCACTCCGTTGCTTATGCCAGGATTTTAACTCTCATTCCAGCACGTTTGATATATCAGATCCGCTTTTCAGCATTAAGAAAGCGATACTCTCCTCTCTCAATAAGTGAATTATTGACATAAATACATAGAATCAGCTGATGAATTTAGTTCTGTAGCTGAACAGTTTTAGATCTCGACACTTAACAAACTCCTGCCCATCGTGACTCGGCACAAAAATTTAAAATATTGGTTCCGTACGTCATGCGGACTGCGCCCCGCGTGCGGATGGGCGGGAATGGAGGGTAAAAACCGTTGGGATATTATTATTATTATTATTATAAGGTGGAGTTGCTTCTTTACAACTCCATGTCTTTCGACCTGGTACATGGGTGCACAAGGGCTAGTTACCGCTTCTCCCAAATGACTTTCTCACGTTGCCTGTTGGATAAGTATGAAGGTGATTTATAGATCCACAATTATGTAGGGCTGCCATCCCTAGTTAACCATTCCTTTGATTTTTTCTGTCCGCATTTCTTCCTAGACGAAAAATGTCCTTTAAATTTGAAAAAGTAACTATCATCGTTCCAGCGTTAATCTTAGAAAAGTCTACTAGAAGGCATCCTAAATCGACTTAAGTCATGGTAACAAATATACAAACGTTTTGCCTCAGCTGACAAATCGGCCTCATAAATTTATCTCTGCTGCAAAAATTCCAGACATCTTCTTTTGTCGGAAGCGAAAGAGCATCTTTCAAACAAAATTTCAACTTTTGCAAAAATACCCGCAGAAAGAGCTCCAATCATTCATCTTGGAAGCTGATCGTATTAATTTATCACTACTTCGTTTGAACAGATTAGGCCACCCTATAAGAATCCACGTAAACAGATAACAAATCTTTGGTGATGATCATGATTCTTTGATTATTTCAAGTTCTTAAAGTTCAAGGTAGAAAAGGTAATATTTTCTAAACTAGCAGTTCTAGTTCTAGTACTAAACTAGTATTTTATTTGTCCAGCGATATCTAAAACATTAATATGTTGGGATGCCAAGTACAGTACTATCAAATAGAAATCAGTCTGTTTAAGTTGTTGAATGTATTTGCCAACATATGACTGTGGCGACTTTCGCCATATTGCGGTGAGACATCGTTGTCTAAGGCACTTATCCATCGATGGTTGAAGTTGGAATTCAATTTATTTGTGATTATGATTAGTTTGCTAACTATTTGTTTTGTATAACACCTTCAACACTAATTTTTCTTAGAGGATCCACAGATCGCCGAAGTAGCTTTATGCCTTCCTGAAAGTTTTTGAAAATACCACTCTTAGAAATAAGCAATTAAATTTTGTTTTTTGAAAACCAACGCCCAATCTTATCCTTGAATTCGTTTCACTGCATTGTTAAGTGAACGTTCCAATTACAGTACAACTAACTTTATATACTATTTATTTATTTTTTAATCTACAGTACAAAGTACCTCACTGAGTAGACAAATTCCGAAAAGCACCGGCAATAGGACCATTACTTGAAGATTTTTTGTGGGTTATTAAAGTTTATCCACTCAAGTATGTTACTATATTCAATTTGAAACACTTTGCAATATTTTTTAAAGCAAATTTGTATTTACAACAAATTGAAATACTTGTTAAGCCAATTGATCTCTGTACTTGAAAGCCTTCTGTTTTACAACATAACTTTACGCGCGCACTTGGAACGCCTTTATATACCCTCGTTCTCGCTCATGGCAACTCTGGAAGGTTCTTATCGAAAGTTATCGAACATTTCATTTTACGTTTCTCGACATTGCAGCTTCTACATCTCTTATTGCACATTCTTCCATTCTCTCCCTGTTCCCTTTGGCCTGCCATTGGTGTTTCGCAGCGTTCGCCACAATATTTTGCACGTTTTTAATAATGTACATAAATCCAACACTAAATATTTTAAAGAACTGCATCATTTTTCATGCCTAAAATTTTTAACCGAACAATACACACTTCACGCAAGCATCAGTTTCCCGGCCATTACTATTTTTGACGTAGCATTAACTGCATTTGAGAGTTAATGAGTTCAAGTGTTGCCAACATCCAACGCATTGCAATGCCTTTTGAGCTGTAAGCTAAGTTACATAGATAGATACAAGAAGACTTACATCCCAGCAGAAGCAAAGAGGCATTCACTCACAGAAAGCTGCGTGCAAATACCAATACTCATCAGTTTTGTAATAAACAGTTGTGTGGTAAATAAACAAGAGCTTGAAGACATCTGCTATGCATCTACTTGCCCTGGTTATCTTCCTCTTCCACTTCCTCTTCCTCGTAATATTAAGTTTGCTTAGGAGTCTGCGCTGCATATTGTCCAACCAAGTCAATCAATTTCTCAAGCATAGTGATTCGCCCATTGCACTCAAACATGTACGAATTTGAATTTACACCCACGCATATCAATGCAACTCTGCGGATGACCGCAATCAATTGCAAGTTAGCAATTATGGCTTCAGTGCAGCTTTCGTGCGAAGGTCCTTTGATTGGCAATTGGTTAGATTGCTGCTTCTTGTAACGCATATTTGCCTACACACGCTCATACAAATGCATGTACATGTTGTTGACCGCAGATTTCTCCAATATGATTTCCATCGGCAATTGATATTTTCATATACATATATGTATATGCATGTCTATATGTGGTTTATTTTATGTGTTTGGCAATATTTGGCAACAAATGTAAATATTTTAAGTGCCATACTTGTAGCCCGTAAGGTGTTTCATTGAGGTTATGCAATATCGTAACGGTTCAATAGCAATGTAATTTTAGTAAATAAATTTAGACATATACATGCATTCATATGTATGTCGGTACGTGTATATTTTAGTCTTGGTTAGGCTTGATTGCTTCACTGTTTTTAAATATGTCTAACTGAATAGTGCAGGTGCGCCAGTTGTAATTAACTATGGAAAAGAAATCGTTAAAAAATTATGAAAAACACCAACAACAATAGTAAGTATAAGGGCCAAATTCACAGTGCGTAGCTAACTCAGAATCGCGCGTTAACTAGAGATATTCAGTACAAAAATCTGCAATATAAGGTTATTAAAACTCCGGTTCCAAATCATTATCATTTAGGCGATTCTTACCAACAAACAATGGATAAGATTTATACATATAGTCCTCCAAGTAGTTAGATGTCTAACTCAAAAACCGATCCGGTTATAGCCCCCTGTCTTTGCTCCATAATAAAAAAAAAAATACAAGGTTGACGTAAGAGCAATGCATGGAGACAATATTTCGGCCAATATATTCTGCAATTGCTTAATTATCGTCTGAAATACAATTGTTGCTATGTTAGGTCAAGCGGGAATGGTTAGGCAGTGTACGTTCCCTCACATAGATCTAGGTATAAACGACCGTTCCCAAAATGTATGCTGTTAGTAATCCCTTTCGATGTTTCAAATATCTAACTTTGAACACACCATAAGCTTTGTTAAAACTCTTAGGATATATCTTCCAGGCCTCGAGGGAATTGGTCATACTTAAGCCCAGAAATTACTCATAAAGTGTTGCACATTTTTTCTTTGTTTTATGCTCTTGCAACAAGGACAATGATCCGGTTCTGTCCCGTGGCGTGCTAGGAAGTGAGATAGAAGTTCGTAATTGTCTTTTTAAGCAAGATCATTTATATTCTGTTCAAACTTAAAAGCAGATTTATGCGCTTCTTAGTGTAGGAAGTTCAAGTAATCCTGTAGGTTTCACAGGAAGAGGAACGTTGCTCCACCGTTATTTGCTACGAGAGTTGTTTGATCTCCAAAAAAACTATTTAACGGTGGCCATTGAAATGCATACATGCTGCGTTCTCTCCTAGAAAGATATGGTTTGCGGTAACTTTCATTGTCAAGGGAAGTGCCATTTTGGATTACATGGTACAGAAAACTAAATAACTGAACTCCGCCATATTAGGTGCTCATTTTGGCTTTACTCCGAATATTAGCTCCACTTGCTCCGCACTCACCATCCTGCGGCTGAACAGACCGGTGGATGGGCCCAACCAGTACCCGTTTATCCTGGAGGCTGTAAGGGAAGGAATACCACCAAGGTGTGTACATTCCTTTAATTCAATTGTAAGCGTGAAATAGTAGGACCGTTTTCTAATGAGATGAGCTTGTCTATACTTCAGATTCGAGACCGGTGTCAAGAAGATAAAGTAACCGTTTGAAACATATATCCAGGGTTTTAGAGAATCTCTGAGTATTTCTGCCATCGTGGCGAATTTCAATGAATGAATAAACATTAATTTAATGGATTAATGAAATTCTTACCTTTTCAACTGCCTACATCCCACATCTTGATGAAGGCAGGTGCTTTAACATGATCTGTTTTCCTTCACTTTTAAGTAATCCTCACAAAACCCTGTGCTTTGAAAACAATAGATACTTTTACACATGGAAAAAATCACTTAAATTAAAACACAGTTTTCTCAACTACTAAGTAACAACTCTCAAGTGTTCAATAAAAAGTGAAAAGTGAAAATAATTTCAATTTCAAGTGCATTCAACTCAAGCATGTTCGACCACACCCAATGAGGAGCGCTTATCACTTAACCTTCGATTTGCACGACATCGAACTCGCAGAAGACAAGCCAAAGAAAATCATTCTCGCTGTGATTTAGGATGCCATCGAACACTTTCAAGTTTTACTTAATGCAGCAATTTACGCTTAAAAAAAAATCAAATATCCTCCTGCTGATTGTGAGTTGTCCTTTCAAGAGCGCATTTTACCTCTTCAATCCACTACCAATATTTCTTAATTTTGCCATTCTATTTGTTTACATTTCTTCTTTTCATTTGATTGCGTCTTATCGGCGGTCTGCTTTCGCCTCCTTAGTTGCATTGCTGGCGCTTTGGCGCCACTACTGCTGCTGCAAAGCGGATTTGCATTGTCCTTCAACTCGAGTGTTAACTCCTTTTTAAATATTCGCCAAGAAGCAAATGAACGCTGCTCTTCATCTTGAGGAAAGATGGAATTAAATTTTGATTTTTTTTTCAGCGATTTTCGTTTTCTGCGCTGCCTTTTGCTTTACTGCATACATAATTCAACAAAATTTACACACCCTTTTGCAAAAAGCTAGAGTAAAACAAGTGGATAAAGTAAGTAAAGAAACTAGCCGCAGGACGACCACTGTAGCTGGATGTTTAAGGCGATATTGACAAGGACGATATTGTAACACACAAAAAGCAAAGCAATGATGACACTAGCAGCAACAGCACCAGTGCACCAACATCTGCTGCAAATCCAACATTTGGCAACAAAGTGGAAAATCCTTTAAAATAACAAAATTTTGCGCTTACTCGAGCACTCATGCTTTGGCTCTTTTTTCTTTACGCGTTCTTTGATAAAAGATGTTCCGAAAAATCAGATAAAAAGTAGTTAAGGTATTGCCTTATTTCGTACATATACATACTCAAGACTAATTCGACTGTACCTTGAAGCAAGTAGACGCTCATAAAAACATTGGCAGGCATCCAAGCGATTTATACCAGCGTCTATGTGTGCTCTGTCGCACCTGGTCAGAACTTAGGTAGTAGTTTTTGGTATTGGGAGAGGGTATGCACTGTGTTATAGCTTTAATTTAAAACTAATCGAAATTATTTGAATTACTTAATTAGTGATGCGAGTGGTAATTTGGTATTTTTAAGAATACCAGATGACATTCAAAGTTCAAGAGTTCAAAACTTTATAACACCGTGCGATAAAAGCCAAACAATTTTAAAATACAATCAATGTACTCACATAACTATGGGCCAAATATAGTAAAATCGCGTTTTCAGTATTTTTTTCGACACCTAGTTTCACGAATATATTGTTTTTATGTGTAAAATGTGACATGGTAAGTACCAAGGTACATTGAACAGGTAGTATCAGTAGAGCAGCTGATTTGATTTATTTTCAAATTATTTGGTCTCGAAAATGTCAAATATTTTTAATTTTTTCTCACAAAAATTCTGAATTGTTAAAATCAATTTGCATGTGAAACCTTTTTCCATACAAAACAAGCGATTGAATAGCAGCTTTTGGAACGTTCGCCCAACTCAGCAGCACGACCGCTGTGCTTCGAGAAGCAAACAAATTTACTAGGAAAGAAAGTTGCATCAATTTTTATTTTTTATAATTTTTTGTATTTCACATGGCACGCTTTGATTTAGAAGAAAAAATTCAGAACAGTTTTTGACACTTTCGATACCAGAAGCAACAACAAAATACACGCAAATGTTGTTTTTGCTCTACTGATACTACCTGTTTAATGTGCCTTGGTAAGTACACCTAGTACTCCTCCTACATATATACATACATATGCATCGGCGTAGCCAGAATGAAATTTAGGGGTGGGGGGCATTTCAGGGTACTATTTTATATACATATAATAAAAATTTGAAAGTTAGGGGGGGCTCGAGCACCCCCCTGCCCCTACCTGGCTACGCCCATGTAACATATGTTTGTAAACCGGACTAAGTTCCTAATGCTGAATTTTAAAAATACTGCCAGGGTCTCTTATGAGTCCAAAAGTGTATGGGTAGACCTACTGTAGACGGATTTAAATGCAGATGTATCTATCTTTCAACGCCGGACAATTGCATAGGATATTTTCCGATGTCTCATCATACTTAAAGCAAAACCGGAATATTCTCTCTTTGAATAGAGTAAAGCAGAGTATATAAGAACGCATTCGGTCAGCACTGATGTCGCTCTGTTGAAAAATTTATATATTTTTTTTAGAGAATTTGGTTAATTTCGACTGTCTAAGGTAAGAGTTATGTTCTACGAAAACATAGGTAGGTGATCGTCCTGTTGGAGAAGACACTGACATCTGCTAATCCGCTTGAAAAGATAACTAAAAAGCGCCTTACGAACCATTTTCTGGGTTTATTATTTTACAGATCAGGAGTAGTAACATCTGCCTGAAAATCTGTTAGCCAACTGCCTACTACATTCGATATTTTGTATTACGGACATTTTCTGATTTCCGTTCTTGGGCGGACTGTGTACAGACATCTCATTCAAGGATTTTATATTTGAAATTTGCTAAAAAAGCTGAGAATGGATTGTGCTTATGCAGAGTACAGAAAATGATTAAAGAGCCGCGGTATAAAGTGTTCTCTATGACTCTGTTTCAGTGAGTTAGGCCAGGAGTTACTGTGATCGTTCGATGGATAGTTTTTATTAAATTTTTGACCACCAAACTGCGGAGGCGTCAGCAACAATCCAAAAGACGATCATATTGTTTGTGCACGCTATTAGCCACGACATAACAGTGGGTAGACAGGATTGCGGACGTGGTTGCGAAACCCGAGGAGAGGATGTAGTATTAAAGTTATGGAATATATTCGTACCACTTCAACATTTATTCTAGAGTCAAAGCTAAATCTAAGTTTCTTTTCGGAAAGGCAAAATTTTGAGCATTTTGGAAGCCATCTAACTGATTTTGCTGTTTGGTTGCTGACCCAGGGGCATTACGAATGGACCAGAAATAACCTTAAACCGAAACCTATTTAGCAAAAGTCAGAGGTGCAAAACATTAGGGAAACTTTAGATACTCATTTAAATTCTGGTTTTGACTTAAATATTATTTTATTGATGGTCTATGCTCCATCGGTTTTTTTCCGAATGACTTGAATACACATTGTTCTAAAAGTGCAGTAATAACAAGTACAAGGAATGGAAGTTTTCGCAGAAGTAACTAACTAAAAAATCAGTTAAAATATAATAACTTAGTCAAGATAAAATACCAGCTAATGTCTAATCTACAAACCGAAAAAATGTACTGTTCATATTAGAACAGCTGCCAGAGCTGTCCCACAGTGAACACTGTCGTCTTACAAAAAAGCGCAAATATAAACAGGCGATAACTAAACAACAAAGTACGACAATGAAAATAGAAAAGTAAAACCTCGAAGGCGTCAAAGTGAAATCAGCGCCAAAAGTTTACTTTTAGTATCAAGCGGCTTCCTTAAGCAGCGCAAAAACCAACTGAAAGCAAAGAAATTTAGCAAGCGATAAGTTGAAGCGAGACAAAGACTGAAAGCGCTCACTCTCATCAACGACAATTGTTTTTTTAATTTTCGCTTTTCATTTAGCCAAGCAGGGGATTGGGGCGATGCGCAAGGATTTATGCAAATTTCTTAGCTGAAGTGGCAAAGTGCCTTAAACAAAGGCGCGGGCAAAAAAGCAAGCGTTCTACACAGACGACATTGCAAAAGGGGATATTAAAATTCTAGCATAGCTGCATTGCAGTCAGTTATTGCGAGAACAACAAAAAAAACAAAAAACAAAAACCAACAGGAATAAGCTGAATTAGAATGTCTTCAAATAGTGAAAGGGATTTGTTCAGGTGCTGAGGGTAATTTTCTTAATTGCAATTTGCGCTTAAAATACAATAATATAATCGTTGCAGGTATTTGTTGAATTAATTAGTTGAAAGAGCATGTCAAAAGGGGGAATATCGTTGTGCGCGTCGATTCTTGTTCGGGAAGTATATTAAAAATGTAGGTAATAATGTAAATTTAAGCTGGCAGGAGTTGGGATGAGGATTGAAAAAGGAAAGTGCAGTGTTTGATAAAAAATTTAGAAATTACATAATTTAATACATATAGCACTTTTTTATTTAATAATAGCACTTTGAGTAGCTATTATAGGGCTCAAACTCTGTGAGAGATTTCCTCAATCCTCCCACTTTTTTCAGCTTATTAAAGTTGAATTAAATTAAGTAAAAAGCATTAAATAGAATTTCATACATAGACTCACTTCGAACAAAAAAAAAAATCTCGACTTTGCTTTATACTATGTATGTAGTAGTTCTTAATGGCTAAGCAAGTTGGTTAGTCAGAAAATTAAGCCAAAATCAAGATTTTAGTACAGAAAAGTACGGTAGCTCCAAAAAGTCTTTGATGAAGACCATAAACTCCAATTGAATGATTATTGATATTTTTAATCCGTTTAAGATTTATTTAAGAACTTTAAAATTGAAAATTTAAAAATTTTATGAAAATAGGACTTCAATAAAATGTTTATTATTATTTTTAGTTTGCAGAAGTATTTAAGAGCTTGAAATTGCGGTATCCGCTGATGGTAGCTGAGGTAAAGGAAGGACTTATCCAATATGGAATTTACGCTGACGAAGAAGCTTACAGAGGATTCTTAAGTTTCTCCATAGACCCGACTTCATATTGCAAGCCATGGCTATTATACTGCACACTTTATGGCACACTTGTTAATGATTAGAGCTTTTCTGGATTCGAAATTCTATCAACGGTCCATGCCAAATCGAGTGATGCTTCGTCAAGAGTTGCCATGTATTTTTTACGATTTACGAATATTTTTCAAAGGTTTTTTTTAAATCCATAGAACTAACTTCATTAACAACCTTTTAAAAAACATATTAATTACAATTTAAATGAAAAGAGCCTGCTAACGATATTTGACTCATTTATCTTAATATAGCTTTAAATAACGAATTAGACAAAACAAAATACAGCTTTGCTTAATTTGCCGCACTTGAATTTAACTTTTAAGTTAATTTCACTGCTTCAAAAATTCTAATATTCTCATTGTAATCAATCACACTACAATGACTGCTCGTGCTGCCGCATAATCATTCATTTGCCATGCAAATTATAGTACATAATGGAAAACGAAAGCAACAAATATGTATGTACATAGTAAATATGAATGAATAATAAGGCATTGCACGCAGCTGACGTTTTACTATTTCGCCCATTTATGGGGATTTCAGCATGAAGTTGCAGGCAGTAATGGGGCGCGTGTCCATTTAGCCGCCAGCAATGCGCTTAAAAAGCAACAAAAAATTTCACAGCTGAAGCCGCTGCTCCCTTCAATGACTTCAAATAAGTGAAGCACCGCCAGTAGCTACATACCAACAAATTAGTAAGCATTCCTTCTACTGGCGTATGTACATTCACCCACACCTCTCTTTCGTGTAGTTACAACCCTCTCTGGCGCCCAGCCTGCTCATCAACGCCTAAAACACATCAATTCTCATTTGATTATAATGAGCCTGGGGTATCATTTGCCTTGGCTATTTTTCAAATTCCCTTGACTCATCGCACTTGTGCTCGCTGAGCAGTGCCACCAAATGCGTATTCCATCATTTGCCTCAGCGTTCAAGCGTTCGACCTGCACGTTTTTGTTTTGATGGGCAACTGCCTGCTGCTGAGTTAGTTGTCTGGTCGGTTAGTTGGTTGGTTGGTCAAAATCATTAATAAGCGAATTCCAAAATCTCCATTACCACTTCACTGCCGCGTTCACACGAGAAAAAGGAGTGAGTAATACTTCTCTCAACCTACCAGTTTGCTTGATGTTGCATAAAACATTTAACATCAATTTGAAGCACCTTCAACCCTACAATTTGCCAACGCAACAAACAGATTCAAAATCTTGCTTCCGTCCTGCAGCCGAATGTCTCAAACTTACGTTCATCAGCAGTCGTAGCCGGGCCAAGATGATGCTGGCCTCGGCCTCTAGTTAAACAAAGTGCAAAACATTCATCTCTACCCAAAGCAGTAAACGAGATAAATGAGAAATGTGAAAATGAAACATCACCTTTGCTCTTCATCGTCGTTCCCAACCCATCCGGCGTGTGAAGAAAATGTAACTGGAGCTGAGTATTTGGATTCCCAGTAGCTGCCGTCGTTAATGTCGACATCCTCATTGCCTTGGCGAAGGCTTTTGCTGCAGTTGGGATTACACCTTCGTCTTTCATTTGCTGCTATGTCTGAATGTTGAAAAGCTGAAGGAAGGCAATGGCTGATGAGCGTTGCGGAGCCAAGGCCAGGCCAAATGTGAAAAGTGCAGCCATGTAGCGTATGGACGCGCGCGCAACGCCTCACCGAACTAAGCTCCGCTCGTCCATTCGGCGTCCACTACTTTGTCGTGTCCAGCTTCAGTTTATTCGAGCATCGATTTATCTATTTGCCGTCTTTAAGTACCCTGCCACGTCTCGCATTGGAACATGACGAATGGTTTGAGCTTTTGGATAACATTTTAATATTGGTTTAAAAGCTGTAACAGCATAACATTCACTTCGCTTTCTCTCCCCCCTCCCCGCCACAGCATTCCGCTCCACTTCATCGCTTCGCATACGCCGTGTGAAGCGTACAACGCTTCAATTTGCCTCCAGTCATTGTAAAACAACCGCACAGATAATTTGCTTTTCTTTTTACTTTTCGCTCTCTTTGCCCACACAGCATTCGCTCATTCGCCTGTGTATCCATTAGGTTAATGTGCACTTCAAACGAAATTAAGATAAATTGATTAAAATTAAAAAGACAGCTGGACAAATGCGGTTAGCTAACGCCAATACACAGCATCCACAAAGTCTTACCATATTTTCCACATTTCCTCGTTGCGCTTAAATGCCAAAAGGGAAGATGGAAGATGGTTGAGTGCATTTCCAGTGGGAGTAGCAGTCGTTTTTCATTTGCTGTATGTATGCATATCCGTGTGTTTGTTTGTACGTAATGGGAGCACTTTACTCCATTTGTTTTATATTCTGGTCACCTTTGCCCCGGAAACGGAAACATCAACGGAAGCTATTTGGTTTGCTTTTAATGAAGTGCACTTCGCACAAAATCGCTGCGCAGATTAAATGTTTAATTTGCATTTTGCAATCGTTGGAGGAACGTGGCAATGGAGGAAGTGAGAGCAGCCGCAGAAGTGGCAGAAAGGGCGAGTTAATAGCCCTCAAGGTGCGCTAAATCAGTTTGGAAAAATTGTGTGACATTTTTTCTAATTAGTTTTCAAAAGAGCTATTGGCTCTTTACATAAAAAAGTAAAAAATATATATACTTAGTAACTAGTGGCATCTGAATTTAAAGAGTGACACGATTATGATTAAATATGACTAGAAGTTGAGAAAAACAAAGACTTTGTAACGAATTTCTCACGCAGACTTTTGCTTTCTCGTTTTATGAAAGTTGTCACACTCTTAATTGCTCTTCATCATCATCTGCATTGCAACTCGCTGAAATCATATTTTCAAGTGCCTTCTTGGTCTGAGTAGAGAATCTAGCGAGACAAAACTATTTTAACAGATTTTGGTAGTATTTGCAAAAGTTGGCTATAAATTTCTATGTTAAATAATAACAATATGTCAATAGATTTTTGGCAAAATTTGTTATAAATTTTTTCTGCAATTTTGACATTTACGTCTACGGAAGCAAAATGCATTGGACATTCATACAAATCCTAGAGTGGAGGAAGGAGCTTTCTTTCTAGACATTCCTAAGAATTTATTTTCGGTTTTAGTACCAATTGAAACACTTTAAATTTTTCTGTTTCGTAACGCTAAATTCTCCAATCAGATCACTGTGGTACATAGGAAAATATAATCGAGACGTTTGAATTTCAATTTAATTTACAGTAGTAGCGGAAGGAAGTTGAAGTTATGTTAAGTCTAACCACATGAATTCCCATCAGACAGTAACCTGTTATATAAATCACCAAAAATATCGTAAGTGTCAGCGTCGCAAACCGGGAAGCTGATTTAACCTTCTTTAATTACTTCCCGGGCAGAAAAATTTAGTAAATCTGTATGATAATTAGACAAAAGAACTTCCACACTGTGCTTGGTCTGAGACAGTGGTGCCTTGCCTTGCCATCTCCGCAGCCAAGCAGTCCAGCATAGTTGTGCTGTACTTAAAAAAGTTGAATTCAAAAGTATTCAAAGAGCTTAACGATAATGTCTTTTCAGAGAGTGTCGCTAAGTACAAAAAAGAAAAAACGCCGAGACAAGTAAAATTAATTTTGGGTCGTGGATTACGAACGGTACGAGAAACGGTCTCTCTAGAGCAGGTCATTTACCAAAGAAATCTTCATTTTAAATTTGCATTGCGAATAAAAAATGCAAACTTTTCATGGAAAATGTTACTCATACGCCATGTACGAGTATGCACGACTAGGGTCCTGTACGGAATGGCGAATGAGTAACATTACTTCCTGTTCCTATTTCATATAAAAAAATTATTGCAAATTTTAATTTGACCATTCAAAATATGTCTATTTATGCATAGATTGTCATTATTAGTAGCTTGATTTGTTGACAAAAGAACAGGCTTGATTACAAATGGAAAAAAACTACAAAAGATCAGTTCAAATTTTAGGGTTTTTTCATAACAATAAAAAGAATTTCAATCGCAAACACAGAGCTTCTGAATCTTATTCGAAATCGTTAGATTATTAAATATTCTACATCTCTGGTAGAACTTTCCCACCAAATGCATTATTATAGCAAATATCACACAGGGAGTTCGTGAGATTTCATACGGACAATAACTGCTTTCTGAAGTCAATAATCTGACATTCATTCATCCGTTTATGGATGTGATTTCACTAACACTTGTAGAATGAAGCCATGCAATATCGTAGGATGAGCTTTTTGGCAAGATAACTATACGAGTTTGGAACTAATTTGAAATATATTTCCTTTGTCTATGCATCACATAAAATGAGGCAATTTGTCCTCTTCACTTTTCGCCTCTTGTAGATTTATTAATATTTTTTGGCGGCCATCTTTCACCATCAGCATCCATTTCATTTTGTCATGATAACTCAAGGAGTGACTAGTACATGGAAGTTCATCAAAGTGAAAACAGCTGTTAGTTATGCCCAAACGTGCAGCATTCAACCAAAGTTGTACATGTTTGTTTGCAACATAGAAAAAATGCCTGTTTGTGTAACATCTTCTTCAGCCTGCACGTGAGTGTGTAACGCTATAGAAAGCAATGTTAGCATCGCTTGTGAGTCAACTAAAATGACAAAATTTCAATTACTTTAACTATAGCGAACAAAAAGAGGTGATGGTATAGCAGCGAGGAAAGGCACAGTGCAGCTATGAAAAAAAAATACGTGAAAGGGGGTCTGGAAAAGAAAAAAAATTAACCATTATCACAAATTATTGTGCATGCAATCAACAGTGGCACTAGCTTCATTATTCCTAATAAGATTTTTGGGAGAATTTTTTTTAGAGACTTTAACACGCTAGCCTAAGGTTTATTAGAATATTTATTTGAGGACAGGTCTGGTGAAGTCTTTGTTCTTCTGGGTATTACATTGCACTTTTCTGGGCGGGCATTGGCTATACACGCGGAGTGGACCCATCTAACCTATTTTATACCCACACATTTTTTTTATGTACTTCAAAAGAAAGTGCCAGGGAGTTTACTTAATAGGCGTTGCCACTTTCATAAAAATTTAAGCAACATACATACATATTTACATATCTTTGGACCAAAAAATATCAAAAAGCCAGTCTTTTATTCGTATTCCACCATTTAACACATCGAAATGTTTTTTTACTGCCTAAGAGTGACTGATCATATTTTTGTTTTAAATTTCACATATCCCAGTTCCTATAAAATTAAATAGACTTATCACTTTATATAAGAACGTAGATATTAAAACTTTCTTTCAGAGAAGGAACACTTTTATTTTGAAAACTACATTTGTTCATTTATACGGAAGGGTACTGTGCACCCCATAAACTACAATGTATATGTAAATAGTTTAAAAATAAGTAAGGGTGGTCCAAAATTATACAGGAAAATAAATATTTCGGAATTCTCCTGCTGATACGCCAAAGAATTAAGGAAAGTGGAAAAAAGGATCGGTATTTTTTTAATTGAATAGTGTTCCATGCTCCATGTATTTTATCTAGTTTTATTTTGAAGATTTCTGAAGAGAAATATTCTTATAGACCAAAGAATATTTGTTTGTAATGATTTTTAAAATTGTTACGAAAAAAATGCATTTCCTTCTTATCAAAATAAATGGGAAATTACAAAGCAATTGCGCGCCATGGCAATACGATTATATGTTAACCAATTTCAAAAGTAAAAGTACGGGTCTCTTGATTTTCGATATTTTTCAATATTGGAGGATGGCTGCAAAAAAATCCTGTGGGATCACTCTAATGTACATAAATGACACATGCACTCGATTTTGAGGTAACGGTCATACATTGAAATGCAAGCGCGGTACCCATTTTTGATAGCTCCACCCGTTCGGTGGGGCGTATACGCAACCATCTCGTACACCAACATCTAGCTAGTGCTAGCCTGCCCTGATATTTATAATTTGTAGCAGACACATTAATCAAAAAATTGTTTCCCATTGTTGTGGCTGCACGCACCACAAAAAAAAAAACTAAAAACAACACAAACAAGAGCAAACGAGCAAACGAGTACTCTATGTATGTTCTTGTGCATGTATATGTAGGTGGTTATACCAAGCAGTCAGTTTATAGCGCAGTCAAAATATTAAAATTGCTGTTCAACATTGCCACAACGAATCATAGCGAAAAGGGGCTGTGTTCTTTTTTGTATTTTTTTTAAGGTTTAAAAACATTTTATAAAAGAAATATGTAGCCAAGGAAGCTCACTTAAAACCCTAAGGATGCCGCGTATTTAAGATATTTCAGCAAACCTTTTTGTTCAGCGTTAACTCTCCACAAGTTTGATTTGCAGCACAAATATCGGAAGTTACCTATTGAATTTGTGTTGAATCTGCATTGTAAACACGGCCCTCGGAAAACTCTTGTCTCAAAGCTTTTTGCTCGCCATTACAACTGCTCCCAAGTGCACTGGTCCAGCAGCAATTAAGTGCCAGTTCAATCGAGTGTAGGGTTTCAGCACTGGATGTCGTTGAGTTTATAGTTATTATTTTTATTTTCTTGCTGCATACTAGCAACTAAGTTGCTGCCGCATCCATGGCATTGTTGCTGTTAGCCAGTGTTGCCAACGTTGTTCTGTGTGTGTGCAGTGGCAGTACTTATAATGGTAATGGTTACGCTGGCGGTGCTGCAGATGGTGTTGGCGAGATAGTGTGCACTTATTGTGGTTGTTATTTTTGTTGTTTTCATTACTTCTATTGCCGTGTTGCTCTTTGTATTGCTTGTTGCCGCTGCTGTAGCTGCTGCTGCTGCTACTATTGGCCCTCGTCTGGTAGTTAGTGCTAATGTTGTAGTTGTTGTTGTTGTTGTTGTTATTAGTGGTGATGGCGGTGATGGTTCATCAAGTGTTGGTGAAGGTAATTTAAATGTCAGCGGAAGTGTTTTCGGGCGAGTGCTGTCTCCGGTTTTCAACCGGTTTTTTCCGTTGTGTGCGCATGTTGCATGCAACACGTACCGAGCATACAGACCATACGCACATACATATGTACATACAAATACGCGGAGACAGAAGCTCTGAAGCACAGTGTAAGCACATTTGTACGCTCGTTGCTTTGGTTATGGTTATTGTTGGTTTTTATCATTTCTCCACCTTCTTGTCTCGCTAACACGCATGCCTACTTGCTTTATGTATGTTTACGTATGTGTGTAGATATGTACATACCGTACAGGAAAAAATTATCATTTGATAAAAATAACCTACTTGAAGTTAGGTTTTTTGTGGGACTTAAATCGAGTTGTAAAGTCATGCAGACGTTATTAGGAGTTTGTTTTCTTTAAGCAATTTATACAATTTATTTAAATATGTATCCTCATACAAAAATCACTTGTGTGCACTTTTTTCTGTACTTCATAAATTCTGTTTTCTAATTCAGGACTAATAAAATGAAGGACGAAATTTTATAGTTGGTATCATTTTGATATTAGGTCTGACGGAATTGGAATATGATAGCACCTGCAGCAGAAAATGTAATAAAAAAGATTTAAAAAATAAAAAAATATAAATTTTTTTACTGATGTTTTATGTGTAAAAGTAGTTAGTTACAAATTAGTTGAGTGATGTTTTACTTATCAGTACTCCTTTGAGTGACTTTTCCTTATCATGTTGGTGGAATACAAAACTTTGCGCTAATAATCAATAATTTGCTAAAATGCTAATGATAATTCGTTGGTGCACTGGGGCTTGACTTTTTTGCGGCCATCACCCCACAAAAGTAGTTAGCTCTTTTCGAACAAAATATGCAGTTTGAAGTTAGCACTAGTGTCCGCGTGAACACTAAACTAAAGTAAGGTATAAGCTAACGTCACTCCTGCAGGGTATGTACATATGTATGTATGTATGTATGTACACAATATTTTTTTGGTGTTCTCTTCTTTGGTGCATGCAGCATGAAAAGCAATTATTGCTACCATTTTGTAATTAAAATTGCATGTCGTTGTTGCTGTTGCTCTGCGCCTTCACTACTTCGTTCGTCGGTGGTCGCAGCTGCATGCATATTTATTCACACATACTTACACACATGTCTTTTTCAATGAACAAGCACGACATGGCGCTTTTCATGAGCATTTGTATGAATGATTTTTTTTTATTAAATTTTTTTTGCTGTATTTGTATTGAATTTTTTTTGCGTGCGTGCTGCATGTTGCCTTTTGTATTTTTGTTATTTATTATTTGGCTTTTTTGCATTCAAATGCGCATCTATGAATCAAATGTTCTCATGTCATTTGCTTAATCGATAAATGAATCGCAAAGCGTTGAAGGCATAAATTTATGATCGCAAATTCACCAATGTCAATTGTGTCGTTGCATAATTATGCGTTAGTGAGATTGTGTTTTTCGTACGTGTTAAAAAAAATGATAATTTTATTTCGAATTTATTATTTTCATCGCTTGGTCGTTTAATATTTTCAAGCTGTAAGCTTATCTAAAAATTTCAATATGTAAATTTGGACGCTTTTATTTAATTTATTATTTTTACTACACGAAGCTACACTACATAAATTAAAATACTCTACAGCTTTAAGTCTTTGGTTATTGATTTAAGATATTGTAATGGATGTGTGAAAGGCTGAGGCCCAGCATCAACGAACTGATAGGGTCTTATCAGTGTGGCTTTAGACCTGGTAAATTCACCATATACACACACGCCACAAGCGAACAAGTGGTGCGAAATAGTGACGTAAAACTAGGTAGAATTGTACCCACTCTTCAGCCACTTAAATTTGAACGTGCATTCGGTACAACTATATTATTTAACTGCCTACATTTGGAACGTATCCAAATAAGTTATCAGCAAATTTTCACTAATTTTCCAAGGTATTTCAACGCTTTTCCAGTGTCGAAATTCCAATAGTCTTCCTCCTTTGTAAAGGGGCATAAGTATTGGTTAAACATAGGTTTGGCTTCAAGTGCTCGGAGAAAAGCCTTTCATGGCCATGCTTTGTAGAAAATATTGTAAAGCTAGATATTTACTCTTAGGTAGCAATTTTCGGCAAATAGGTACAATATTGATCACCAGTGCGAAAAAAATATTGTGAAGTCAACGAAAGGGTGAACAAATCGACAAAGAGAGGACTAGTGGTCCGCGGAAGGCGCCACCTTTGTTTCGCAGCATCGTGAGTAAAGTCCGCTTTTGTCACTCTATAAGTCACTCATCGTTCCCTTGCTGGCATTTGGCGCTGAATAATGGATATTGATTGGAATTGCGAAGTATTTACGGGCATTTACGTGTTGGCGACACCGGATACCGCAGGCGATAGAACGACGAGCTGCCTAAGCTCTGCAATGATATAGACATAGTGCGGGGAATTAAAATACAGTGGCGGCGCTGGCTTGGTCATGACGTACGAACCCACAGAGATGCTCCAGCTCCGAGAGTATTCAACGCGTAAGACCTCCTCTGCGGTGGAAAAATCGGGCATATTTTTGTAGGCCTGTTAACCACGCCATCGTTTTATTCGAGCCAAAATTCTTGAAAAGATCAGGAAGATCAAATGAAAAAAAGTTCAACTCATGATGCATCATTTGTGCAACTTAAATTACGAATAGTTTTGATTCTACGTAGAGAATAATCAAAACAATCAGGGGTAAATATTTTGGTTCATACGCCAAACCAAAAACTCAATTTTGATTTAAAAGAGCGATTTCAAGGAGAATGTTATTTTGAAAGCACACAGACATAACAAGACTTTGTGGAAGTCTAGAAAGAAGTCGGTGATCTCCGAAATAGCAGTTAACAAATTGACACTTTTTGGAGATCGATGCGCCCTGACACCGGCTTTTTAACATTAGGCTTATTTGGAAACTTTTCCAAAAAATCATGCGACCTTTGCTCCTTTTCTTTGATTTAAAATTCCATATACACATTTTGACAATTTCTTCATAAATTATATTTTCCTTACGTGTTTAAAAATGTTTTAGTATTTACTTTTCAAAGGCACTTAAGAATTACATCTCTGGCATTTGTACTGATTTCAACCTTTTTATTATGTCAAACATTTTCCGAATAAATGTCCAGAAGTAGAATGAATTAATGCCCCGTTTTTGTAGCTTAGCATTTCCCCCAATTTAATTGTGTTAAATTTATTATTTATTTAATGATGTAAGTACTTTTTAACTGCAATTTTGTTTTCATGTTAAATGCAAAATGTGATATGTCCTTCATCAATGGGTTATTATTTTAAGAGAAAAAACTATTTTTGGCAGAAAATGATGATGGGGCATAGTCACAGATGAAATAAAGCCTACTATAAGCAGCTTTTTTGGCAGATTTTTCGTTGAAAAAAAGCTAAAAACAACGTTAGAGTCGATTTTATTTCCATTATGAATATGCCCTAATAAGTTTCGAAAGGTAAAATAATGAAAGTCTTTACATACAATGGTATAAACGATTCGACTGACTTGAAGACACTTTTTTTCGGCTGTGACACTTTTTTTGCCACTTTCGAAAAATTTTCAGCGGTAACACTGACGTTCACCCCAAATAGGTTTAGAACTTTATTTTTAACAAAATTGCATTATCAACTAAGCGAACCTTAGCAATATGGCTTCTTTTTCGATTGCCAAAAGTAGCTTGGCTTTGAATATTTTCACATCAACACTCGAAATTTCAGTGGAATTTAGCTTTCTAATAACTTGGAGCCGAAACTTTAACAGAAGAAAATTAGTTAAATATAACTAAAAGTTGCAGCAAAAATCTAAGCAGCGAGGATTCTATTATAAATTACATAGTGACCAAATTACAGAGAGAGACTTCGGGGCTCTACATTGCTAATGGTTGAGGCAGAATTTAATTGCATTTCGTAGACTCTGGCTGAACTTTGTTAATAATAATATTTTTCATCATTGTCGCGCTGAGATTATTTAAGTCGAAAATGCTCATATTTTAGAGGTACTCTTGAAACTTCTATGAATAAATGATTGGCGCGAAATTTTGCCAAAGAAAAAAAAAATCTGTGAATTACGAATTTTCAGCTTTAATGCTTTAAAATGCCGGCAAATGCTGACAGATTTTAGATTTTTGTGATAAGCTTTTATTTACCTACCAAATCGGTTGCGCGCTGCTAAAAGTCAAAGTAGATCACAAGATCCGAGAATAGTCAATTAGTCAGCCATTTTAGGAATGTAGTTGTTGTTGACAACATTTCAGTGTCTTAGTCTGTCAGTTTGTTTGCCGTCTGCTGAATGCTGGCACTTTTGATTCGAAGTTTATGAACTGACAGCTGAGTTCTTGAAACTTTCCATTCTAATACCGCTTTGCACACAAATCTCATTACATTTACCGTTGAAAGTGTTTTTGATATTTAATTGTTATTCTTTTCGCCCTTTGATGTTCTGCCAACGTTGCTGTCACTCTTACTGATATCTAGGTATTGTTGCTCTCATTGTCTTATTGTTTGTTGCCGTTACTGTTGCTAATTACAAGAAGTCGCGCGCATTATTAGGCACATAATTTGTCCCTATACTCTTCGCCCCGCGCTCACGTCGCAATGTGGGTTCCTTTCCAGCGAAGCCACTTGCACTTTCGCCAAGTTGGCAACACCGGTGCGCGCGCGGCTCAAACTGGCAGCAAATGTCATGCAGCGAAATAGGAAAACTTTTTTAATTATAACCTCATTCAGATTTGACGTCAGCTAATGTTGGCTTAAATGTGTCTTGATGTGTGTTTCTGTGTAGGTAAGTATGTATGTATGTAGGGATTTTCCCTTGGCAGCAAATACAGTTGCAAATGTGTTGCTCTTATTTGTTTTGTTTTCTTTACTTTCTGCCATTTCCTGTTATTGCAGTTTGGTTGCTCGGCTTTTCACTTTCACTTTGACTTTTTGTGTCAGTTTATTTGTTTGTATTTAAATTTTTTTTATTTTCATAATTATTTTCCATTTCTTTGTAACTTTTACTTTCTTCTCTAAATTAAAAAAAAAATGTATGTATGTATTTTAAAAAAGTATCAGGAAACTTTGCTGTAAACAAAATTTTTAAGAGGCTTTAGCGTAACGAACGAAATAATTGGAAAAATCACAATAAAAGATATACATACATACTTACTATGTACATACTTATATACACATTCGTATGCGTGCAGGTGTTATTAAATTAAAATTTAAATAAACAAATGTCAAGAGTTTGAAATTAATAAAACGTAGCAGGAAGTAAGAATAACAGCTAATTACTTTCTTTACGGCATATTTTTTATATATAACAAATTTTTTTTTTGCTGAAGTTTGGTTACAGAGCTTCGTCAAGAGCTTATTTCAGAGAAGGGTAAAAATAATATACTAAGTTAAAGTTATTGGAAATTAGCCTTTGCTTCAAAACTTGTTTGTTTGAATAAAAGGATACTTTAAAATCAGCTTCGCTTGCATTAGTTTTGCATACCTTAGTACTATTTTCACAGAGTTTCAAAGAAAGTTTGCTATTCCTGAAGTTTTGATGAATATTTTTTTTCTAATTATTTCGTTGCCACACCCTAATTTTTTGGAACTTAAACCACTGAAAAGAGTTTTCATATTGTACTTAATTTACTTTGCTATGTAAAGCGTTTTAAGTGGAGCACTCACATACTATTCTTTCATGCTTCATACCCCCTCAGTCTCTTACTTCGTCGCTTATTTATAAGCTGTTGCTATTGACGCTGACTCTACGTCTGAATTGAGCTTTATACATCCTTAGTGGTAGAGGTGGTAATGACAAGTGCGTATAGTGCTTATCATAATTATAGGGCACTCACATATTGACAAGTTTATTTTATTTTTATTTATTTTATTAGTTTTTCATTTTGATTATTTTTTTATATAAAATCGGTTTATTCTTTAACAAGAACCGTTCAAAGTTGTTGCAAAAACTTTCGCAAAAAATTTCGAGATTTTTAATTAGATCTCTTAGAAGGACTTGAAGTATGCTTATGCTGACCAGATTGCTGTGGACAAAAATCGGAACATATCTAGAGCATCTAATCCGAACATGCAATTTGTTTTTTAGAAAAAAAAAACATAACATCTCTTAATACAGTTTTATTTAAAATACAGCAAAAAGAAAAAACTCAAAAAGTTATCTCAAAAATATCTGTATAGACCTTATATTTTTCACATCCATTTTTTTAGGGAAATTTGTATTATTTCTTAACCGACTACAAAAAAGGAGGAGGTTATCAATTCGTCGAAATCTTTTTTTTTATACATATACATATGTTACCGCATAACTTTGGACCACGTCAACCGATTTCTATAATTCTTTTTCAACAGCAAACAGTGCTACTTCAGAGGTGGTCCCATAGTAATTTGGTTTAGATGCGATCACTATGTAAATCATAAAGATATTAACAGAATTCTTAAATTTTTATATGAGAATTGTAGTCGGTTTTGTTTTTTATTTTTGCATAAAAATCACTTGTTTTAATTTCGCAAATAATTATAAATCCCTTGCAAAATGAAGCAAGAATGATAGACTGCAATATAGCGAGAGCACCAGTTTGACAGAATAAAACCAAAGACCAAAGAAAATTTGTATGCTGGCTGTGTTATGGCTCCCTTTTATTCTATGTTTTTCGTGGTAACGGAAGTGCCGCCACGTTTGTCCGAAAAATAGTTTTTGGGCCAGAGTATAGGGAGACTATTTTTTTTTAGTTCATACATAAAATACTCTAAATCGGGATTTACTTGATGCCAATATAAAAGTCCAGACTTCTAAAAAATATTCAGCGTGACAGATTTTTCAAAATGTGTACTGCACTGTCAAAATCGGTCAATTCATTATAAAAAAAAAAAAAATAGTGCATTTTCAATAAATGAGTCCCTTTAATATATTTGGAACTAAAAATCTAAACACTCGACTTCTCTTAAGCCGATTTTAAAAATGCAAAGACTGCCGAAAGGAGCTTAACAAATGTAAAATCGCGTGGTATGTAGACTTTTAACAAAACAACAGCAAAAAAAAAAAAACAAAGCAAATAGCTTAATAGCAATCATCAGTTACCTATGGCGGAAACAGCTTCTTAGCAAAATCAAAATTTCAGTAAACTCAACCGTAGATCATTTCCTTTGCTTTGATGCGATTGCAAGCATAAATCATGCATTAGATACTTCCCTACTGCTGCACAAACATATTTTTTTCTCTCAAATACGAATGTCCTTTTTTACCTACAAATATGCATGTGTGCGTGCTTGAGTTAGATAACAAAAAAGCTGCACATTTTTTTTTGGAATGCAAATATTTAAAATACAAATTGCAGCATAATCTAGTATGTTTATTTTTCTATTTGCATGCATTTTTGTACATACATATATATATATATATGTATGTATGTATGTATGCAAATGCAGACGCTGATTTTCTGTTCTATTGAAGCGTAAGAATACATTTTTCCTAAAAATAACGCAAATAACGGTTGCCTTGCAACATTACTTCGCTTTGAATGCAAGCATATTCATAAATACACATATATGTATGTACATATGTATGTGTGCTTGCCGGTGTGTGAAATGCATGTTTATACTGTATTTTATTCAAAAATTATTCATTTCAAATATTTTGCATATGCATTGGTGGCAACACACGCACGCACATCCAGATACAGCATGCAAATATTGCAAATAGAATCACATGCACTTCCTTTGGCGGAAGGAAAGGTCGGCGGGAAGAAATTCTTAGGAAAGATGCACGAAACGTATAAGGAAAAAGGTAAGCAGTAGACGGGAGTCATTCAAAGTAGTAGTTATAACTATATCAGTAAAAATAACAGCAACTCTTCTATTTGTGTATGTGTGTGTGTGTGTGTGTGCATACATGCATGTATTAGTAATGCAATCAAGCGAAAATATTTTTGATTTGCATTGATGATGTAAACAGCAGTTACTCGTCGAAAGAACACATCAGACGGAAAATTTACTAACTTTTACAGTTACTTACAATATGTTTTTTTTGGTTCAATTAATCGTAAAATTGGTTACTTCTGCTGCTTTTGCTACAAATACTTGTTTCCTTAAGGTTTCCACTATTTTGGATTTTCTTTTAAATTGTGCACAGAAGCGTGGTGTTAGTTTAGTAAAGGGTGTGTGTGTGTGTCATTGCCTATACTTTTCTTACTCAAAATTTAATATTTAAAATAAACAAATGGGTAATAGTTAAGCTTTTAGATATATTTATATCACTAATCACGAAATCAGACTGCCAATAACGAAAGAACTAAGAAATGTATAGCAACATATTTTTATATGTCAAGGTTTAAATAACATTTGTCACTTAAGTTTATAATCGATGCCCATTTTCCATGAAACCAAATCGACTTATATGTACAAACTCTTTAAAGCAGTTAAACAATGTTGTGGAGGTGTCGTATTGTTGGCTGGATGTTATCTACAATAACGAATAAGTCTTCAGGGCTTGGAAAACGTTCACAAATGCCACATTTACTTTAAGGCTTTCAGGCTAATAAAACCTATTCGTATGTGCTCAAGAGTTGGTTGCCTACAGTGACGGATCCAGCGGGGGGGTTTGGGTGTTAAAATACCCCCCCGTGTTTCCGCTACTGCCTGACACGTAGTTTAACACCCAAAGCCCCCCCGCTGGATCCGCCACTGGTTGCCTACAAGGAGCTCAATATGCATCAACAGTATGTTGGTCTTTACACAATTTGTAAATTCACTATACCCATACGATTTGATCAAGCAGGTAATTGAACCTGGCGACTAAGGGCTCTGCGAACAGTGGACGCGCTTTAAATCCTAGTTAGGATGACAAGAATTCATCTTGTTACCTAGGCTGTATAAGATAACCACCGCTATTCTTGCCTCAATGCTTTCCAATAAAGCCAAGTAGCTGAAAAGCTATTGTGGAAACCTAACAATGACTGGTAAGAGCTAAAGCTTATCTCCTAAGATTATTTCATGATTCTGAAAAACCGTGATTATGCTAATGATGTTTTGTGGAGTCTCATTGGAATCAGACCACTTCCATCGGGGCTTTCAACGAATGGTGCACTAGGGCTGCAATCGGACTCAGAGGCACCGGGTGCTTGACTGACTTAGGATCTGGAAAATCTAATACGTATGTATGGTAACTCACTTTTATGCACGAGGCCCTAGATAAGACGGATGCCTTCGTGGATAGACTGGAGCCGAATAGTTCATTCTGCTGGAAACTCCCGGATAGATGAGCTGCCCAGGAAAGACACCATCGAAGCGATCTCACCGAAAGTAAAAGAAAGAGGGAATATAAACAGGCTTCATGCCAACTTAGAGATAGCTGGGCGGAACATGTGCTACTGAAAGGTCTTTTGTCCGAGGGTGGACCGGAGATGGTCGATTGAGTTCAATATCCCGAAGCTGCAGCTTTTAGTTGTGATGGTTATATTGGCAGAAAACTGTCGAAATAGAGTCCACGTGGTGAGATGAACTATCGCACTGGTTACTCACTGTCACAGCTTCCCCTTAAATGTCAAGTTTTTGCAAATAATTTGTAACCAGCCGGAGGAGCTCTCCTCGCTCTACCCTTCTTAGTACACAGAATATTTTGCTATAGCTTATAATTAGCTACTGCAGTGTTGCGGCTGGAAAATCTTATAAAGATATATATTATAGATATAGATTTGTATATACATATGTAGCAAAAGGGCTACACAATTTAAGATATATGAAAAAGCAAAACTCGAACTCAAAGAAATTAAGACCCTTTAATCTTTACAAAAAAGAATCATGACGCTCCGCAAGAAAACCAAACGCTAATACAATTAAAACTGAACTAAATACAATAAACCCACAAAATCACTTCTCTTTTTACACAGACATTGCAAACTTGAAAAATTCAATTAAAAATTGCGCCTGAACGAAAATATTATGACAGGCTTGCTAACTTCGTGCATAGCAGCACGCCACGGTACTGAAGCTGCATATGATGGGTAAATCAGTGAGGCGCCCGCGCATCCAATTCTTCAAACAGTTTTCAAAAAATTATCAGCAAGGAAAATTTCACATAATTTGATTAAAAAGTTGCACACAGCGCACGCAAAAAAGGGTAAAATTGGAAAGCATGTAGGATCATGTTGCGCATTGAGGAGAGAGAGGAGTGGAACTTGTGGAAATGAGCGACAGTTTTTCGGGGGCAACTTTGTTTCAGTAAGTATGAAAAAGTGCGAAGGTGGGAAGAGTTTTTGGACTGAAAATGCGAAGGCAGCGGCATTGCAAGCGCCACCGCGAAGTTGTTGCTTACGGTTTTTGCATTTACTGCTGTTTAACGCTGCAAGAATGTGTTGCAGAATAACTTTGATTGCGCGTTGATGGAGTTGGCACTCGCTTTTATGCGACGCCGCTCAAGTGGCTGCAATTGGGGCTGTCACAAACATGAACACATAGCATCACAAAAAAAAAACCCGGAAGGAAAACTTAAGGCCAAGTTCTTGCCTAAAAATCAGAACTATTCTGGAAAACGAAAGGTAGTCGGCGCCAACTGAAGATAGGCACAAATCGGGTTACTAAACTGGGCTTTGCAGCGTGAACATACAAAAACTGCACAAAATAGGTTATTTTTTTTTAAATTAACTAAGGGTTTAATTAATAATGTATTTGGGATCCAATTTTTCTTCATACCTTGTAAATTTTTTTTTTTTTGAAGACAAACCGGTACCGACATTGTGGCGTCTTTAATGTCATTGGTTTTTTCGTTCTGTTTGATAAATCTTCACATATGGTTGTTATTTTGTACATTAAGCCAATCAAATAAATCAAAGAAGTTGTTAGCATACTACACACCACTTGATTGAAAACCTTGTAGTTGAAACTCATGAACTAAACTGCTCAGAAATTCATCCAATTCGAAGCCCATACATTTCTCTGCAGGGTTCTTCCCAACAAAACACATCCCCATGCGTCGCGCCCCCATTCGCATGCCAACTCGACACTCAGGCACATTAAAGACACTCAGACGCGCATTACTGTCACATTTGACGCTCGCAACTTTTCGCGTTGTTGTTGCTGTGGAAACTTATGTAGCTGCTTGTTTGTGCCGTTGAATATTGCATGTCTGTCATTTGGCGGCTGCTGATGATGATGATACTGGTTGGTTAAATTGTGTCGCAAAGTATTTTTAACCGCAGACATGTTTGTTGGTGTATGTAACTACTCGCTTGTCAGTTGGCGTTCGTCTGCTCGTCCTCGTTCTGTTTAACGCGCGCACGTACATTTAACTAAGGTTATTTGTAATTAAGGCTCTGTTACATTTTTTGTACATAGCTACCCAAATATGTAGTTCATAAATGAATTTTTTACCAAGAACTGTTCAAATATATGTATGTATTTCCTCCTGCTTTTTGTAAAATCCCTAATAAAATTCAATTCGTTTTCCCCAAGATTACAAGGCAAAAAAATTTAGGTGGTAGAAGTTAAAGCTGCTATTTCGAAGATCACCACATCATACTTCATGATAGTTCTTTCTTTGGTGTCAACAGGGATGTATAAATTCAGCAAGGCTAATAGTTGAGACAAGCCCAGCTCCTAAATTCCTGTTACTCAATTCATTTTATTAGAAAGATTTAGCCACCTGCAGCAATTGCCAGTTCCAAGACTACCGACTTTTGGCCACTTTAAGTTATAGTGACATCATATGAAATGTTTTACAGTACTTGATCTTGGAGTTTCTAAAGTAGGGAACCAAGAGAATGACGAAGGGAAGTGCTTCGCACTATATTTATGGAATTGATTGAGAGTTCTCAACCTTTTAGCTCGGATAATAATAATAATGGATAATCTTATATATCTTCAACTGATGTCTCTGGTCTGACATACTGGCTTCCGTTGGTTGTATAGGAATGCAGAGAAAGACAAAACAAAAAAATGGCGCTTACACATATATTAGTGTTTGGCTGATCTTCTCCTCCGATTTGCGGCGATCGCCTTGATGTTGTAACCCACAGAAAGAAGACAAGCTATCTCTTTAAATAATTTTTGCTTCAAAAAGTGCGCTTTAACTTCCTGGTGGTTTCCAACTCCAAGATCTAATGGATTTTACTTAAATCACTAAATAGACTAGCAAAAACACCAGAAAAGAGAATAAAAGAAAAAATATTGGTAAAGTATTCCTTGGGGGAGCAGCGGTGAACATATGTGGCCCCTAAGTCAGACCTTTATGTGCACCACATGTAACGTTATCTAACTGGAGGAAGGAACAGTTTTTCATGTTACAGCTACTATAATTAACCTATCGCACCAAAACGCTATTCGGATCCACGTGTTATTGAGAAACACACAAGGGCCCTTACATAACACCGCGTTTCAGTGATTCGCATCAAAATAAATTCATTCCTGGAAGACAAGTCAGTAGCAGATAAAAGCTTGGCGGTGGCATATTATGTGATCTGCTGTTATTGCTCTTTGCCATAAGGCCTGTGCCAATGGAAATGTGCTACATCCGGGTCCACGAAAATATCCTTCTGATCTTTCGGTGCTTTGTTATTCTTTTAATTAAATATGTTTGAGAATAAGACTTTGCTCATAATGGATCTCAAAGGTATCAATTCCACAAATTTCACCTTAATCGAGTTAAAAACTATCGTATATGTTTTTTTTTTTTTAACCCGACTCCAAGTATAATTGTGTAGGAAACAGTAAAAAAAAAGTGTGTCACATGGTTGGAAACACAATTTTGAGTGTTGTTTATCATTGTGAGATCCTTTTACCTTAGAATGCCTCCTTAACGTATCTAATAAGTACAACTAACTCAATTTTTATCCCATTAAATAAAACTTTACTCTTCATAAAACTAAACATTTTAGAAAGCTATCCCCTCGAGGCGAAAAAAATAAATTAATAAACAAAAAAGTTACATTGACCTTTTAGCTTTCGCCCGAAGTAAATGTTGATGTTGATAGATAACTCATACGCCATGGCATGCGATAAACATCGGCCGAAAGGCTAACAGGCCAATACTCAAGTGCATGAGTTTTTAAATGCGAGTTTAGTAATAATGCTTTTAAATAAAACAACAATAAAGCCCATACCGATTATGCCTCTAAAGAAAAAAAATGCATCCCTTACTACAATATTTAGTTTGATGAAGAGTAGAGTTGTATTTAATGTGGTAGAGATTGTGTATATTTAACTTAGTATGGGCACCGACCCGGTCTAATGTACACCAAACATAATTTCATTTGTAAATATATAATTACACATTATCGTCCTTTTATGTGACACTGAAAGTGTCTTCGCTATTTCTAAATGTTGCCAGATTCACAGTTTTAACTGTAAATTACCGCTTTTTAGTTTAAAATGGTTTTGAATATTTAAAATACCACCTGATAAAGATTAAAATTTTTCCCGAAATTTGCAATTTGAACGAATGTATCTTTTTTGTAATACCATTTTTTAAATAAAAGGGGAGCTTAAAGGACCAGAGTTTCCGCAGTTTCCTCATAATTCATTTCAGCAGCCCTTTGCATTCCAGTCGCCACAGAAAATATCGACAGAATTTGTTCTCAAATGAATTCGAATTAAACGAGATATAAATAAGAAACTCCAGCACTCCCTGGCAATTTAAGGAGGTACTTAATTTAAGGTTTCGAATCAAATGGTAGACAAAAATTAACAAAGCAAATTAAATGCTTTAACAAAACGTAATTTAACTGTTCCATTTTATAAAGCCAATTTTTGGTCAGTTTAGTATAATTAAAAGATTTTTATCGTTTTACTATAAATGAGTCGTTTATTGTGTCTATGTTTTTTTCTGAAATTTACAGTTTTTTGAGAAAAAATCTGCCAACACTGCTCCATGTATGTAGTATAGTTAGTGAACCGACATCATTAAACTGATTTAATTTATTTTTTGTGGTGTTGTACGAGTACATCCTTATGACTAAAAATATGCACAGCTTTTGTTATCCATCCGTTATTTTAACATTTTCCGCAGACAAAGTGCTCCAAGTGTCTATATTTATGAGTGCATTCATCAGTCTTAAAATGATCGCATGTCTACTAATTTTTGGACAAGTATGTGTGAATAAATTAAATAGTGTACGTATGTATGTGTGCAGATTCTTTGTGTCTGCGGCATGCGCGCGATATTAAATTAAAATTTTGTAATGGCATTGTGGCTTACAAATTTTGGGACTGTCTGCATTTTTCACTCACTTTTTAACGCATACCATGCGGAAAGACATTTATTTTGAAAATGTAAATCAATTTCCTGGTGCGTCCGTGCGTGACACGTATGTATGTACATATGTATGTAAGCACATAGTCACATTTACGCTGATTATGCAGATACTAGGAGCATGACGAGCATCATTCTTCTAAGTGTATTCTCTTTAAAGAGTTTTTTTTTAAATATACATATATGTACAACTAATACTTGACACCGTAGTGTCAAACTGAATCTTAAATGTAGACGGGTACATATTCTCGCGAAGGAAAACGATATCAACATGATGTTGTAGGAAAAAGTTAGCCACAAATTTTATCGGTCAGAAGTCGACATTTGGTCTATACTCCCTGTACAGAAAATATCAAGATATCGATTAACAGCAGCCTTAGAGCTTATAAAAAATCGTTGGTAATTGACTCTTCTAACATTTTCAAAGAAGCTTCAAGAAATCTATTTTTTGTTATGAATTTTCTTAGTCGTAGTAGAAAATACTCTTGCTCAAGTAACGGCTAGACCGACCTATTTTACCTTATTCTCTAAGCTAGAAAATGCAGCGCTTAGTTGAAGATCAATGACGCCAATGCCACCTGCATCGGCATAGCGCTTTTGCTGTATATGGCGTCGCTGTGATTCAGACTAGCAGTTCATATAAAACTTTCGATTATCAGATTGAAGAAATAGCAAGAGAAAGAATCGTCTTTTCTAAAACTGGTGTCAATTTGAATGGAGCTACAAGTTCATATGATACTGAACATATTTTTGAGTTGGTGTTAATGTGTTAGTGCTGCGTTTCGTGCTGCGGCGAGGTCGACCAGCCTCTTTCAGTTATTATCTGTATAAATTCACAGAAATTTTTGCAAAGCTTTACGATTTTTTTTTTTATAAAAACTATAATATTATTTCATAAAATTATTTAGTCTTTCAACACAATATTTGCAATGAAAATAGCAAAAAGAATATCTTTGAGGTGAACAAATTGTTATGAAAACACAAAATATTTTAAATATGCAACTCTGACTTGTTAAGATAAAAGTGGTAAGAGTTTTGGTATGTTGTATCCGCATGAGTAAATTTGTGCTTTTTGTGAATCTTTTATAAGCTATTTCTTCACAAATCAAGAATCGCCTTAATTATATATATATGTATGTATAAACATAGAATATGACACACGTCCTAAAAGTATCATAGGAAGTAAGTTTACGTCATTTGGTTGCTATGTACATAAATATGTATTTATGTAGTATGTCATGAAAACATAGAGCTACATATAAATAAGTATTTAGTGCAAGAATATTCTTACATACATAAATGCATATGTAGAAATTAATTTTTGGCAAAGTTATTTAAAAAAAGACCGACAGATTTGAGCAACTGAGCTCCTGACTCAAATAAATGCTGGTGCGAGAGTTTGTGCGCAATCACATGACATTTATACACTTATGCAACGTAAAACGTCATTGTAAATGCACTGAACTTGTCAGCTTCTACAACTCTTGTCGATCCTCAGTAAAATTGTACAGTGTGTATGTATATTTAATCTTTACTCACTTCCCATTGCTACATATTTTTGCAAGTATGTATGTAAAAACATACATATGTGTGAGGACGCCTGCGAATTCTTGTTTATGTATGTATGTATAGAAACACAACAACGCACTTGTTTGTGCGTCTGGTTAACTGATTGTATGCAAAGTTTGTTTGTTATGAAAAAATCTGAGAGCAGCTAATCAAATATTTGCAGCAACACCAATGCACTCGTGCATATTTCATCAACTTTTGCCCCTTAGTTTACCGAAAAACATATATGTATATGTGTATGAGTGTTTCTACGCACTCTTGTTATTTCATCAGCCCTCAACTCGCATTAGTTGTAATCCTACATTCATATTTGCCTACTTTTAAATCCTTTGGACACGTGCAAAACATGTCCTTGTCAGCTAGCTTTGCAGCATACGCACTTCCTTTTTTTATACGTATGTACATGTTAGTAAATATGTCGTCCATCACTTGCAGGCAAACTTTATGTCGCCCACAATTTTCATTTACGCATGGCCGCACTCAAACACATTCACACTCTTGTAATACATACATATATTCCTTGCGCAGTACACACGTTTGCATTTTATTATTAAATAAAGTAGATTTACCATCTTTGGACTTTAGAGCACTCATACATTCTGTGGGGGTTGCAACTGTTTTATGAAATTTTTAATTGAAAATTCAGCAATGCGGTGGCATGGTTAAAGTTATAATATCCTTGAGCTCATTTGAAACCCTTTTGTGTCTTATTAGCTTGGTCATTGGCAAGCATTATACTAAATATGATGTTCATATTGCTCGTTTTAGATGGCTCTGCCAGCTTTGATGAGCCATTACTGTTTATGTTTTCATGTTATTGAAGTTGAAAATTCATATGGAAGTGTATAATCCCCTGTTTACATATGCAAATTCTTGTAGATAGTATCTGACTTTAATGTTCATGTTCATGTTCAAGTTATGATGTTATTATGTTTCATTAAAATTTATTAAAAGAGGTAGAGCAGTAAGGGCTCAATGACCTAGTTGGTAAAATATTTCTACTGGCAATTAAATTTGATCAACAATTTCGTGGTGTTCACAAAATTTTATAACTAAGTGAATACGTATCACTAGCACCCGCAGTAGTTTGGTGGTTAAAGGTGCGCCTTATGATTCGTGAGGACCAAGCTTCGATTCCTGGTCCGACCATCATTCCAAACGTTTTTCTAATAGTGGTCGCTCTCGGCAGAGAATTGTAAGGCTTAAGGCAACTGTTTAGGACTTTTATATCATAAACTTTAGGGTCTGACTGCGTTATTGTAGAAATCATTTTACTAACCCGATTTTAAAAGGAAGAAATAACGATTCTTCTGGTCGTTGTTGAAAAAATTTGTTTTCGAATAAGGCTTAAGCGGTAAATATGAAATAAATCAAAATCAAAAATAAATATATTCAAATATCATCCCCTTTAAATTTTCGATAGATCCTTCTGCCTTCGAACCCTTGTCTAATTGCGCCGAAAAAGTTTTGTCAGTCAACAAATTTTATTACTATTTGCCACCGTACGCGTCACGTGTTTTGAGGTAAATAATGAAAATAAAAACCAAACACACGAGAACTTTAAATTGAAAAGTTGCTAATAAATAAACACGTTTGCACCCCCAAAAAGTGTGCAAGGGTGCGCTAGACTCAAAACAGCTCGTTATAATATACATATATACATATATGTATGCATGCACCTATGCAAGTATGTATTCAATTAAGTGTGTGTGTGTGTGTGTATGCGTAAGTGCAGCTACACTCGCTCAACACACAACTTCAGTGCCTTAAGTGACCCTGAATGATGATGTTACAACTGCAGATTTGTTTATGTTTTCAGTTTTGCTTGAATCAACGAACTTCTTGTTTGCACACACACTCGTACACATATACATACGTATGTATGTTTTTACGTATGTGCAGTTACATCACCCACAGGAAGGTTTATACATAGTAAATTGTCAGACAGCCCCAGTCAGAGTGTCGTTCTCACCGGGGAGCACTCAGCCATGACAGTCAGCCAATTCATGTATTACGAACATCTAACGTCAAAGCTGGTGTTGGTGCTGGCGCTTCCATTTGAACATACATATCTATGTTTGTTTGTCACACGCTCGCAGCGCTGCATCACTCTCTTGTCAATTGCTTACTTATTTGTTTTGATTTATATTTATTTTGTATGTAATCAAATAGTCTGACGGTTTGACAGTCCGCCGCCTGTCTTGTCTGTCGTTCAGGCTGCCTGCTGGAGTACTAAGTATTGAGCACGTTTTGAGTGATAGTTGCATTCCCTGTAGAGTCCTCTGCTTGCCGAACAGTGCATCTTTCGGTGGAAGTGCTTCAGTCACTCACTCGCTAGCTGTGAGCTATCACACTTGTCTGGTGGTTGTGTTGTTGCCAGTAGTATACCCTTTATATGTGGGTTGTTTCAAGTGTACAACAAACATTGCTTTCACGTTATAGATTTTATGATTATTTTTGCTATTGTTGTTTTTATAGCCTGTAGATATTTTTGTTTTATTTGTTTAGTACAGACTGCTTGATTGCTTGTGTATTTGTTTATACAAATGTGGCAAAGAGAAGATTGCAATCCATTTACAGAACTCTCAAATCGATTCTCGAGTGGTATACATATGTACGTAAGTAAGTGTGCATGTATATTAAGCAATAGGTGGCGCCAGTTAAAAGTGTTGGTAAAACTAACTGCTTTTCAAAAATCTAAAATGTTGATTTTATTGCAAAAAAACATCGGCTAAATTATTTGCATATTGCAACCCTATTCAACAATGTCTTTGCGTGATAATTATTTATTAAAAAAAAATACCTTATTAAACAGCTGAGTTGTAACGTTTAACTGTTACATATGTATGTGTGTAGTATTTTTTAAAATAAATTTCCAATGAAATTTGGCCGCGGACAAAGGACTACGATTTAAGAATGTACCTCCGCCGGCTGGTTCACTAAGTGAAAGGCACCGTCGCCATTCGAGAAATGCCCTGGATGATGAAAGGCCAGAAATATGCTCGGCGTCATGTAAAGAGGGTATATTCGGTGTCAGCCAGCCACAATCCGCATCACGCCCCAGCGGAAGAGAAGACGATGTGACCAAGGGTCAAACATCAACTCGAACCAATATCCCGTTTCCTCCAATATACGCGAACGCCTCTGTGCAGCAAGAAATGTGCGACCAAGAATGCAAGGAAAGCTCAACATCGACAACACCCGACTCCTCCACACCTCCTCTCATAGAGCGCTCTTTAACAATCAGATATATGAGAACAGTGGAACCCCATTACCGAAGCCCAAGTAGAAGTCGAAATTATGCGAGCCCAAAGGAAGTCCGGAATTTTTATCAGAAAGTCCATCAGTGGACAGAACGTACTTAAATTTTGGAGGGAAGACTTTTCCCTTCTATTGGATAGTAACAACGCTGAAACCGGTGGAAATGCAAACCCGAGCTCGAGAACTGGAATTTGAGTGTGTTCTGCCCAACACACAAAGAAGGCGATCCCACCACATACGCCAACTACCGCGGAATCAGCCTTTTAGCACAAACGAAAACCTATTCTCTATAGATATACAAAACGCTTAACGGACATAGAATTCTGGCAGTATCCTCAGGGTACTTGAAGCCTATAAACCTGTTTTCATTAACCTCGTTATATTTAACTCTGTTTATTTCCATATTTACTTCTGTTTCGTTTTATCTCAATCCATTTTATCGTTAAATTTTAGACTTATGGCATCATTTTTTCTACAAAAAAATTTTGCCCTCTCATTGCCCTCTTTGCATAAACACTAAGGAGAAGGCAATAAAAAGCAGCATTTTTTGTAGAAAGAAAACGTCATTACTATTTCACTTCAAAACGTCACAGAAGTTTATACAATACTTAAATCCTAACCTTCGTTTCCTTTTAAGCTATTACGAGCATTACATCAATAAAATTGTGTTAAATAAAAATTTTCGTATAAGAGAAAATGTTAAGAAATCATCTCGTTGCGATTGCCAAACAAAGCAGTACGAGGTGGAAAAGGCATTTCACGTTTTCATAATTTCTGTTTAAATAAAAATGCACACAAAAAATATGCAGTTTCATGTATACAAAGCTCCTTCTGCATTGGCATTAATTATGTTTCAAGTAAAATTGCCAAGAAAAAAGTCGATTATGAATTTTTTTCTACGCAAACTATTCAACTTTGTCCTTTTACTGTCCTTTGATCAGCGCAGCGGCAAAGCGGCGCCTTTAGTCTAGCACAATTTTGGCATTATTGAATGCCTTTTTTTATTTGTTAATAACTAGCTTTGGGGGTTCAAAGACATTCTTCGCTTCTAGCGATTTTCATTTTTTAAGTTTTCTACTTTTTTTTACGTGAATTTAACAAAGTTTTAATTAGTCTTGTCTACAATACATGGATCCATGGTTGACGCGCGGCATGGATGATTAATTAAAAATTTTCTCAAAGGCTACACAAACAAACCAATTACAAGCTGAAGCGCTTTTATGAGCAGCCAAAAATGCAGTAGTGCAGATGCTTTATGGGTAAAAGTACCTAAAGGAATTTGGATAGTAATGAGAAGAAATTTTGTAGCACCTTTTAAATAACACAAACAAGTCTGCGAAAATGGATGGAGTTTTATTAGCGAGCATAGAAACGGTAGCTTTACTTTTTAAGAAATTTAGTTTTTATTTCTTATGCTTAAAAAGTCCAAAAACCTATTTTATATATTTATTCAAAATCGTAAACCCGTCCAATAAACAATTTAATGCCTTTAAGAATCAAAATTACGGCAGTGGCATTGCCAAGGTATTTGGCGACAATTTCTATACCCGTAGGCACTTGTGCTCAATTGTATATGTATTAACTTCCTTCGAATTACTGTTATTAATAACAGCATTAAGGATATGTACATAAGTATCACTGTCACTGCTAAATTCCTTGAAGTGTTCTTTAATTTTTGGGTCTGTGATGGAACAAAATATTGGAACTACCTCTGAACATGGTAAGGCCGATTTTAAGTTTGAATGAATAACTTTTTAACGTTAACACTACGCAAATTATCACAGCAGAAGTAACAGTCATGAAAATGATTTTTCTGTTATTTCCATTGTATAGGCCCTCCGAACCTCAAATGGGTCCAATATCTCAAGTATTCACAGCTCAATTTTCGATTTAAAGTAGAAAAAAAAACGCTTTTTATGAAATCTGTTTTAGGTTTTTTTGAACTTTTGAACAAAAAATTAATAAAATACATTTGGCTAATTTAGACAACCTCTAAGATGCATATATTTATATGCATTGATACATATACATATAACCGTACCGATAAGACTTTGAAATGCGTGGAAGTATTGATTGCAGCCAATTTGCCAAACTGTTGTTAGCAAAAATAACACGTAGGAAAAAAATAACAAACCACTAACGATAACTCTGCACCAATTTTCTTTTTTCAATTGTTGACCTGTGTTACTATTCTAAATTCAATTCAACTTTGCCAAAATGTTCTGCGGAATTCCAAATTTAAAATTAAACTTCGCACTTTTCACTTTGTTGGTTTTACCATCGGTTTACGAGTGAGTGAATAAAAAAAAAAAACAGCAAATACATACACTCACCAGAATTTGTTTCCATACAGTGTTTTTTTTTTTTTAATATTTGCAATGTTTTTCGTAATGAATTTTTTTCGTTAATTTTTAGTAGAAATATAGTTCGTTCTGTATCAAATGGCATATATTTAATTAATGATTCAAGGTTTTATCAAAATTTTGGAAAATTCGACAAATTCTCACCAAAATTTTCAACAAAATTTTTTTTTTAAACAAAATTTTTTTAGAATTTTCTTTAGAGTGCAGTTTTGTAGTTCACTCAATTTCACAAGTTTTCAGAATTTCTTTTTGATGATGATGTTACTCATGTTCTTCATATAACGGCTGCGTGATAGTTTTTTTGTATAGAAAAAAATACCGAAGAGCTTCAGGAAAAAAATTCTCAAAAATCAACGCTAGATTACAGCCACTTAAAACTTGCACTCTATTCTACTGAAATTAAGTGAGCTACAAAACTGCATACCCCAAAAAATTCTAAAAAATGTCGTTTAAAAGCTGAAAATTTTGGTGAAAATTTGTCGAATTTTCCTTAATATTGTAAAAACTTTGAATCATTAATTTATATGCCATTTGATGCAGAATGAACTACACATATTTCTATTAAAAGCTAACGAAAAAAAAATTATTACGAAAAACATTGCAAATATTAAAAAAAAACACTGTACGGAAACATATTCTGGTGGGTGTACATTAGAATGCATTAGGCTGCAATAATATATGCATAATACACATATTAAGATACATACATATATATGTCTTTATGTAAGTATATAATATTTTATTGTAAGTATATAATGTTTAGATAATCTACATTAATAAGTACCACTTACTTAATTTAGCTGTTATATAAAAACAATTCATATTTAATAACACTAATCATTCACTTGCAATTGAACACAACTTTTTTTAATTTCTGTTTTTTTTTTGTGAAAAAAGTATATACATATATAAGTACATATGTATACGATCTTTTGACATAAAATTGAATTAACCGGAAGCACTGAATAGCGTTAAAAATTTTTGGCAATGTGTGCTTATCAAATAATGCATAAGTAAGTGATTAGTGTAAAAAGTCACAAGTATTAAGCAATAAAATATTTAATGAATTTTGGGAGCTATTAAATAAGTACGATTGTGGTTTTCCACTACAACAATCTATATATATAAAATTCAAATTATGTATGTACCTATAGACACACTTGGCTCCTAAACGAATAAGCCGATCGTAACCAAATTTTACACACGCACTGGATATCTTCCAGGGATGGTCACAGGGTAAAAAATATTTTGATATATAAAGGGGGCGTGGCCCCAAAACGTGGACCCGGGTAACCTTAGGATGTATTTGTTTAATATGG
>NW_023458561.1:66606160-66621030 GCF_013731165.1 Rhagoletis pomonella | reverse complement strand
TTCATGAATGCTTTAAGATTGAGCACTTTTCATATAGCTGGGTGACTTGGGTCACGAGATACAGACCAAAACGTGGACCCGGGTAAACTTAGGCTGTATTTGTTTAATATCGGCATAAAATGAAAGCTGTTATGTCAAAAGTATGCGGAAGCAAATAAAAAAAAAATTAAAAAATTCATGAATACCGTTTTAGTGAAAAATAAAATTGAGTAATGCGGACAGTTCTTTAATCTTCTTTAATATAAAAATTAATATAAAAATAAGTAGGGTTTTCCTTCCTGACGCTATAACTCCAGAACGCACGAACCGATTTTCACGGTTTTGCATTCGTTGGAGGTTTATAGCTAGGAAAATTCAGGAAAAATTTCAATAGAAAAGTATATGGTGTGTGAGTATCCCCCACGAAAATAAGTATGTTTCATTTAAAGTAGATGGTGCCATTGTTTAACAGCTATTCATTGTACTTTGCTCAGTTAATTTCATGTGACACTAGCGAATACCCGGCGTGCTTCGCTGCGCCTTAAAAGTAATTTTGTTTTGTTACTCCCTCTCACAACATTTGAAAATATTATTTAATATTGCTGTACATATTTGTATAGTAGGGAGATTTTTTCAAATTATATAAATATACGTTATTTGAATATTGAATCAATACACGTTTGAGGAAAGGGTGCGATAGTAGACTCCAGTTATAAGATTATAAATTAAATTTCCAAGAGAAAGTCGGTTCTTTACATATTTTCTAATTACCTTCGAAAATATATTAACTCAAAAAAAAAATAAACAATGCTTCATAGATCGATTTTTTTAAATCTAACTTCATAAAGTTCTTTAAAAATATTTTGTAAATGAGGCCATAAGAGCTTAGGGGGAGAGTTACAACACAAAAATACATTTAAGGCGCAGCGAAGCACGCCGGGTAATTGCTAGTTTGTAAATATAATTAAGTTGCTATTAATAAATAAAATGGAAGTCATCTAAAACAGCAGCGCTCACACACACACACACACACACACATCTCTACATACATATGTATTTACGTACATGCATTGCCACACAGCGGCATACAATGGTTAACAATAGCTTAATTTGTTTGCAATTGAATGAAATGAATTTACATTCATTGAACGTTTTGCAATCTAAATCGCTAAAATCATGTATGTTATACAATTTTAGCTGCCTATTGTTGTTTTTGTTTTTTTTTTGTTCGCGATTCGTTGACTATTTTTGCAGCCTGCATACATATATACATATTTAGTTAATTACGTTACAAAAGCAAACAAATAAATCGATGAGCTCAATTTACTAGCGAAAATATTAATTATTGTATTTACGTAAGTGTGTATGTGTGCACATATATATATGCATGTGTGTACATTTGTACATAGATATGTACATATATACAGTTACTGCCACTCAAAATGGCCCACTTTAAAAAATGTTTGTTATCTTTTGTAAAAAATTTTCTTATTGTACAAAAAAAAAAACCCCAAAAAACCAAAATTCCAAACTTCGTACAAATACTAGGAAAATTCGATAAAAGTTCCATTAATTTTCATAAAGATTTCCAACTTTTTGATTGATGTGTGATTGAATTTATTTTTGTATGGGAGAAAGTAAGTCCCCAAAAAAATTTATCAAAAAATGTGCACCAACTTCAAACTTGCATCTTATTATACGAATATTTAGTGGGCTAAAAAATTGCATTATCTAAATATTTCTAAAAAATCTGATCAAAAATGTGGAAATTGTCATGAAAAAATAATGGAAATATTATCGAATTTCCTACTTTTTGTACAAAAAATATATATATATATATATATATTTTTTTTTTTGGGTGGGCCATTTACTGGCAGTAGATAATTTCTGGAGCTAAAAGTCACTCTTGAGAGCCGAGAGGCCTACCACTCTGTATTCCCATCTCCTTTCTTTTTTTATAGATGGGCACAAATTGAAGGCCTCCAGAAGAGCTTACTCTAGCTCATATGCTTACTACAACCGATATTTATTAAATATGTACAATATTTTGTGACGGCTAATCGGATGCTGGTTAAACGACGATGATAATGTGTGAAAAACGTTAAGTACTTCCAAACGAAAAAAACATACATACATATAGATATTATTTTAACTTCTCACCCTCAGCTTTTCATAAGTATGAAAATAAATAAATTTTGAAAATAATTTGTTGCTTGTCAACACTTAAGTGAATTTGAGGTCCACTCTGTTGCAACAAAAACATCGACAAAACCAGAAAAAATAACAAACAAGTAAACGAAGTGTTACATTAAGTTAAAAAATTTGTGAGTCCTGCTTGGCCGCTGTGCATATCCATCCTAGTGTGCGAGCATCAGTGAGAGTAGCCGCCTCCACCGAGACTACTGAGTGACAAACTGTGACGACTGACTGTGCAAATTGTGCAAACGAAACGAAAATATGTTTGCGAATTTGTAAATAATTCTTGCATTTATTCACAGTTATTTTTAGATAAGTATCAACTTGATTTATTTGCGCTACACTTGGGCGCACGCACAGCACTCACAAACACACATACAGATGAACATTGACTAATGCGCGTAAATGCATGCGCCGACACACAAGCGAATCCGCATAGTCAGCTTGGGCAAACAAACCATTAAAGCTGGGCTGGGCTGGGCTGGGCCGAGTGAGAAGTCCTTTTTTTCATTTCCGTTACGTTTTTCAATGAGCATTCGTTCAAACGTTTTTTTGTGTGTATTTATTTTTTTTTTACACTTGATGCATGAAAATAATTTACATAAGGATAATAGAAAAAATTAAATTGATTTTAAATCATCGTACAGGCGGCGGCAATGGTGACAACTGTGCCGGTGTGAGAGCGTCTCTTTTGTGTGAAAAAGAAACTACTAGGAAATAAAATACATATATATTTGTATATTAACATATTAACAATGGAAAGCGGCTGAACAAATACATTTCCATATAAATAGGCTGAAGCGCGTGCGGAAAGTTGGGGGGGAGGGGGAGGGCGCTTGTTGCAGGCTGTTGGCAATCCGTGTATGTGAATAAGTACGGAAGTCGTGTGTAAAAAAGCCAAACTAATAACAACAAAAGGAACATTAACGAGCATTCAAAAACAGAATTAAAATCTGACGGAGATGTTGGCGTGCACACTTACACATACACGTCCTTTTACCAACTCAGAAACATTTCGCTAAATACCAGTCGGCCAATTGTGTGTGTCTGTGTGTGCGACAGCGGATTTTGGTTTTTTCCTTTGCAATTTTCAAACATTTCGATTTTCAATTTTCAATTTATTTGTATGTGTGTGTATGTATGGCAATTGTCGCCCAAACGAAGCGCTTCAGCAAGGCAAATCGCACATCCACAATCACTGCCGCGCTCTCTCATTGAGTGGACTCAAAGGATGACTGACTGTCGTTCGTGTGAATGGCATTTAAAATCCACTATGTACACGAAAGTGTTTCTGTGAATACGTACGTACGTATGTAGGTGTGTGTTTGCCTGCGCATTGTAATTTACCGCAAATGTCACAGCACTGTCACACGTGTGTCCCTTTGCAAAGCTATGTGGGTATTATTTATTGTATGGATGTGGTGGCTCCTGCTTGTGTATCACTAACTGTTGGCGATTTTGAATCACTCACTTGTCCATCGTTTAAATCCTTTGGCAGCAGTTGCAATTTAAAGCGAATATTCGTCAGCGAATGGGAACAAATATGGTCTATACATAAATGCATATCGTAGATGTTTTTTGCAAAACCGCCTAAATCGTCTTTGTGGCAAAAATGAGATTTGGTAACCCTGAACTCCAGGCATCGAGATTTTTTAGCTCTCCTGTAAAATTTGAGTGCCGTAAGATAGACGGTTTTGCAACTGGGCGATGGGCGGTTTTGCAAAAACATCGACGTTATGTATGTATATACAGAGTGCGCAGTTGCAAAAATTCGTGTTTACAGTAAACTCTGGGTGAAGAAGAGATAAATTTTATAAGCCGCTTGATAAAAATGCTCATATGCTTGCAAAATATGGAAAAATAAAAACTCGTTTAATATAGAAACTAGTACTTATTTATTAGTACCAAAGCCCTAATTTGGTGTTAATTTTTTTATTTTATTTATTTTTTTAACACATAGCAACTGTCCTAAATACAATTTAGAAATAAATTATTTTCAAACCTATTTGGATTGATGCCCATCCTTTGACAATCCGTTTAACTTATTGAGTAATTTTAATAAAATTGTTTCAACAATCTTGCTTCTGACAGTAACTAATTAATAAAGTTGATCAATACGTTGGAATATTTTGTACCACTTTGGAATAATTTTGGACCACGTTAACAGATTTCGATATTTTTATCGGAAAGGTAATACCTACCAAAGGGTGGTTACGTATGAATTTGGTTTAGATTCAATTATTCGATCATAGCATAAAAATTACTTGTATCGACCAATTTTTGATTGTTATTATAGATTTTCATTTAAACGTTATTTTACTACACTTGATACTAGTATCTTGAGTATATTGATTGTTTTGTGTGTAAACTTGATTGTCGCAGGGTGTTATATCAATACTGTGATATTCTTATGTTCCTATATATGGCTCTATGGTGGTATACGTCTTTTGGAATGATCTTCAAATAGAAATGGCTAAACGGCTTCCAAATTCAGCCAGTAATTTCACCTTGAAACTTGTGATAACTGCATAGCTTGTAGAGGAGTTGTATATTTCAGAAATTGACTGAAAAACGCCCTATCTCAGAAAAATTTTTCAAAAACACCCTACCTCAGAATTTTGTACAAAAATGCCCTATCTCAACTGAAAATATATTGAAAATATTTTGAGATAGCGAGATTTGAAACTGGCAGCTCATATATGGCATTTTGAAGCGAATTCTGAAGTAAGGCGTTCTTCAAACAAATTCTGAGATAGGGCGTTCTTCAACAAAAATTCTAAAGCTGGGCGTTGTGAAAAAGTTCTCTGAGATAGCGCGTTTTCGAACTGGCTGCCGAAATAGGCCGATCTTTCACTCAGTCGTCGATATGTAAGCAAGTACAGGCTTAGGCATACATACATACATGTCATATTGTTAACGCTTGAGCATCAACTCGTGGCAATAAGCCAATTATCTTAAACGCACTGTAAGCATAAATAAATACATACATATGTACATATGCACATGTACAGTGAAGCAATCCCTCAAACGCTCATCCCATCGATCGTCATTCCTTTGCAATGCCAACCGAAACAGTGGCCAACAAAAGCCATTCGTCGTAACATTCGCAAAAGCTAAAGAAGAATTTTAATACATCGCATTCTTCGCTGCGGTTTTTGCCAACATACCGCATCAATCTATCGCCACCACAAACATGCGAACAACCACATCGGCATAGGCATACACTCAGAGATGTTTGCGTGCCGAATGTGCAGGCGCCACAGCAGTGCCCGAATGTGCCCACTCCATACATAAAAACTTGGGCATACACAGATGAATGCAAATCTACAAATATCCTGTCATATCCTGTGCCAGAGCTGGGAGTTGGACATCGAACCAATGTTGGCGTTGGTGCTGGTGCTGGTGCTGGCAACGGCAAATTGAATCTATGGCTGAGTGAAAAATATGAGCCTCTTCGGGGAAGATGGGTGTGAGTGTGAGCATAGTGGGAGGAGGGTGGCGAGGGAAAGTCAACTGACAGCAGGAACTACACCGGTCGCATGTGTAGCAATTGAAAGACAACAGCACCAGCACCGTCAACAAAACCAACAGCAACAACACAGCAAAAAAGATGCACGAGCTAACGAATGTGGCCGGGATGGCTGCACGATTGTGACTGTGACTATGTCCTGGCCTGGTACAATTGCGCATTTTTGCATACATAAATATTTATGAATTTATTAAAAGTGAACTTCAGAAAACGGCAGTTGCCGAAGGGAGTCAGTCACTCCGTTGTTCCAATGCTAAATGAATGAACAGTCAATGCGAAAAAACAACAACAATAATGCATTTACGAGCAGATAGGTGGCAGTTCGTTAGCTGTTGTTCGACGCTAACCGGCCAGCGCTTTGTTGCCATACCAAACCGGCGAACCATTCATTTCACACGAGCTTGTCGGCCGGCCGGCCCCACCATGCGCCGCAGCGCTGATCTATGGACATTTTTGGAAAATTCGCACTTTTTGTCAGCTAACCGCGCGCAATGGTATGTTGGCGAGTTATGTGTGCACTAACGTACATACATACACATGTAACTGCTTACTTTTATTAGGGATGCTCTTATTTTAAAGTATTTCTAACAAATTAACTTGGCTATGGCTAAAATAAACTTGATGAGCTTAGCCAGGTTCACATAAATATTGTTTCAAATGCTCTATCTTAAACAGAAATACTGCACATTTGAAGTTAGAAAATGAGTAAATAAATCTCAACAATGAAGGATATCTCTAATGATAAGGCTTCTAACAAATACCACAGATTCTTCAAAATATTTGTGTTCGTGTTTGTGCAATCAAAAGTTGTCTCCTTTAGGATCAACCGGCAATCATTGCATACTTCCAGGCAGTGAACGGGCAATTATTTTCGAAATGGCCCTAACTGTGGCAACGGCTAGGGAGTTATGGCTTGTTTTGTGGTCTGGCTTGAAATGTTCTTGTTTCAACAAAGAGACGAAGGCCACAAGCTGGCACACATGCGCTGCAAGTTCAGCACAGCACTTGAATTTGTTGTTTTGTTGAATTACTTACTTGAAATTGGCACACAGTAAGAATTTTATATTTATCTATTGCTTTCTCTTTATTACCGCCGTTAGCTTTGTTAGGTCAGGAAGATAGTTTCTTTTATTTAGCATTTAAAAAAAAATTATGTTGATCATTTAAATGAATGGTTAGACATCGGTTAGGTTATCTTTTTCATAATCTACGTAACTATGTAAATAGTTCTAGTATGTTTTGAAGTGGGTTTCAATAAATCGTAGCAATATTTTTCTACTGTGTGCGAGTTTAGGATATTTAGACGTGCCTACAGTGGGATTCTGAAAATCGCTTCGCTGATCTTGATCGCTCAAGATCTCTAAAATAACAGCAGACTCTCCTAATAATATGAAGTGATTTTATACCACCTTCTCTTTCTCACTTCACACTTAACCAATCTTCTTCCTAATCACTTCTTTCGTTGGGGCTACTTGAAGTCGCGAGTTTATGCCAACAAGCCTCAGACAATCGCAGCCCAAAAGGACTGTCGAACATTAGACAGGAAAGCGAACAGTTAAAGGTCCAAATAAAGATTTCCATCACTCAAAGTCTTTTTTTTATTTACATAGTAAAAATGTTATTCAAAAATGAAATTGCATAATTCATTTTGCCTCGCCTTGTATTATTCAAAGGGTACAAAAAGTGAAGATTGTATGAATTGTATTTTTACGCAAGGATTTGAGTGCATATTTCACGGACTCCAACAGGGTAGTTGAATAAGTTGAGGCCTTTTTAGAATTCATAAGTTCATTGCGGCGCACAGTAGTTTGAGAGTGGCAGAAATTCCTAAATTCGAAATGTCTGGAAACATTCAACCAATTGGTCGACTCGATACTTAACATGTCTATTAACGGGTTCTTAAGGATATTTTCCTGAGAAAAACTACTCTACACAGGAAGTTGGTGTTTTATAAAAAGAATTTTGCGTAAGAATTTGAATACAAATTTGATGGTATCTGGATTTGTCTTCATCTTCAATATCGAGTTCACTAGTATGTTATGTAAAAAAATACTTAGTACACTTTAAACTCACAGCAAAACAAATTTCAGCTGCGTCCGAAGGCGTCCATGTCGCTAATCTTCCATAGTTGCAGAAAAACGTATCTAGATTTTGCTGAAATTTGCTATTTTATAAGTTACACTATGGGAAGAAAAAGCATGAAAACTAAAAAAAATGGCGAACTGCCACGCCCACTACTTTTGAGTGAAGCTCAGTTTGTAACTTGGATTAACCTAGGAAGACACATGTGTAAAATATAGTGAAAATCGGTCAATTGCCACGCTAACACATCCACACTATTTTTTATATTTCTGGGTTTTTATGAAAAAATCTATCTTGCATCAAATTTTCGCTATATTTCAGGATCGTTACTACTCCTTGCCACATTAGAATATAACATTCGGATGGCTGGTGGGCGTGGTAGATGACAGTTTTTTCCATCTTTCAGATTTATGCCTAGTTAGGTTTATCCAAGTTACAAGCCGAATTGAATTGAAATCAGATAATATTTCCATACACGCATTCCAAGTGTAGTTGGATTAGCAGTTCCTTAAATTCTAAAATTCATAACTAGGCAAAAGTACTCTACGTTACAATTTTCAGCATACTCAGAGCACATTTACTACTTTTTTCACATTTTTTATAGGCCTTTTTCACTGTGCGGTGAAACCTTTTGGGTATAAAATTATTCCAACTACATATATACTATAAATCGCAGCGGCACCATATGCATACAGGAAAAGTATGATACTGCTAGCATATGTGCACAACAACAAAAAGGCTATAAGCAACTTTTCCATCTTAGATAAAGAAAAAAATAAGAAGGCCTAACTGGGAGAAAACAAGAAAGCATACCTACTGGCAACAAAAAAAGAGGAGCTCCGCGCATTGGGGAAAAACGTCACTGTTGGCTGTTGGAATTTCGAAATAGTAAAATACTCTAGCTACCTTAGGTCCAGCAATAACAGCCCTAATATAAAAAGGAGAATTTCGTTTGCCAATAGGTGCTAGTTTGGACTCGGCAAGCAATTGAAGGGCAGGTCCTTTTTTTTAACAACAAATTCGTGATTATTATACATGTATTAAAAACGAAGTGTATATCAGAATTCTCCTATCTTAATATGTATGCCTTAGTAGTATGAATGCCGTTCTCACTTTTTTTTTTAAAAAAGCTTTTTGTAGACCTAGGGTATCTGATGCATAAATTTAAAAAAAAGTGGATGTCCCAGAAAACTTGCAACGATGCATAAAGCTCTGCTCTCTACCATTCAATTTTTCCAGGAATATGAAATGATTACTACTATTTGCATTTTCCCACACTATGTATATGTAAAGGGAGTCTCTATAATCACATTTGCGCTTCGTGCACCTCAGCGATGATGGATGCATTAGTGACAATGTTTACGGGCCATTTAAGTGCCAATTTCTAGCAAAAGTTCCAGGTGCCTAAAGATTTGAGCAGAAAATGCAAATGTGAGTGGAACAATATTAACAGGGACAGAGCTAAAATGCTGCGTTTCAACACTTGCCACACCAAAAAGAGCACAAATCGTATATGGAGTGGGCGTGGTGGCGCTGTGTCAAAGCGAAAGTAAGTTCAACTGGGCGGTTGCCATCGAACACATTTACCGTGCTACCAATAAAACTGTCACTCGAACGAGTGGTCGATGATCCACTCTGCATAATTTCGGCCTGCGTTGCAAATAACAACGAAAACGACAGCTACAGCGACAAGTACAACGACGACGAGACAATGCCAACCAAACGATAGCAATGGTGTTTTTAGCGCTGTTGTTGATGAGCAGAATGACGAAAGGGTTGAACGGCAAGGTTGGTGAGGAAAACTCCCTCAGCCGACTGAGGTGATCGGGATAGTGAAATGGTTGGTAATATTGTTGTCCGCCGCCTTGCGTTGCTGCTGCTGCATGGGGTGCGTGGGGTTGAGACTTGATGGTCAGGATCTGTGCAGTTGATTGCCAGGCTAGGTGATTGGCTGGCCGTTTGGCAGCTCGCTTGGCGAAATGCAACGCATAATGCATGAAGTTGTCATTATCAGAAGAGGCCAATTCAATTGAGTCTTATGTCTAATTTCGCCAAAAATTTCAAAATTGAAATTTGCGAGGACCGGCCGGTGTTCCAACGGTGATGGCATTACGGTGCTTTGGCAATAAGGGCGCTATCGACGTACAGGCGACTGAATTCTATGCTGATGATGACGACGATTATTACAAGGACTATGGCGAGAGAGGGGTGGTAATTATTTTTATGTTAATGGTATCGTAGTGATGGCAATTGCTGGCATCTCTCCTCGTCTCAGGGGCGATTTGCATACATACATACTTAAGTTTGAATGTAGATGTGGTGAATAAAGTGCGCAACCATGCGGATGTGTGCTTGTGAATAATATCAGTGTAATGCAAACAAACCAAATATGCTGGCAATGTTTTCGATCTGGCAACACCGAAGTAATTTGAACTTCATGTCAATTTCAGCAGAAGCATTCATAGAAATTTATGCATAATTTTCTGAAGCATCTTTGTTCAGGCCGCCGGTGTTGATGATATTGGTTATGTTGTTGCTTTTGTTGTCGTAGATGTTATTTTCACTTTTGTTGTAGTTGCTGTTGTTGATGTCGTCAATGGTTATTACTTCAACTGCTGGCATTGATGAAGCTGGACGTGTAGTGGCTCTGGTAATTACCTGAAGTGCTGCGAGGGCTGGTTACTGAGGGACTAAAATTAATGTAATGTTGGGTTGATCACGATGCCAGCAACGGTGATGATGATTAAGTCGAATGGTTATGGTTAAGGTTTATGGTGGTGGGTAGCAAAAAGTATACCGGCATATGAAAAGTTTCAGAAGGGGGGAATGCCGGAAAGTCTGGAAGTGGGAATTAAAAAGGGAAACGGTGTCATTCGAGCAAATAATGGTTCATGGTTATGGCAACGAGTTTTACCTTAAATGAATGAATCTTAGGCGATACATTCAAGTATTAAGAGAGAAATACTAGAGTGGAACATATTAATGAATACATGGTCACAATTGGGTATGTGTAAGAGATAAAACTCCACCATTCTTTATAATTTTTTAAGTCCTTGCAAGTCCCATGAAAAAAGGGTCGATGAAACTGATATGTCGTTAGCGTTTTCCCCTAAGGACTACTGTTAATTTCTTTATGACAAAATGATCGGAACTAAACCAAATAATTAAGGGATAACCCTTGAGTTACCACCTTTCTGGTAAAAAATCTAATAATAGAAAACAATTCACGTGATCCAAAGTTACCCTGTAACATTCATAAATAAAAAAAATGTTCCAATGAATTAGTAACTTTCTTCCTTCTTTTAATAAACAAATTTAAATTAAGCCGTTTCTCTGAAAAGAAAATGCATAACTTTTGTTGGCATCATTTTTGTGGAATAGACTTTCGGTTAAAATAATGCATTTCCGGTCTGCTTAACACACTTCCGGTCGAAACCGGAGGTAGATAGTACCATCAGAAGAAAGAAAGTCTTCGATTAAGTAGGTAAAATTTTAGCGTTTTTCAATAAAAAAAATTCCTCCATTTAAGAGGGGCTGAACGGGTGGTCCAGAACACCGTGTATCCTGATAAAAGATTTAAACTGGTTTTACACTTCGAACTAACAGTGGTGCATATAAATTTATATACTTCTATGCCTTAACGCAATGCCAGTTAAGACTTAAATGCTCCTCCATCATCATCAATTGGACGTTTGTAAGCGCACACTCTCACTTACATATGTCTGCATATATACATATGTAAGTAACGATGAACATATGGGAACATATGTGTACCAACATAACAGCAAAGCATCTGTAACTACCGCCATAACAACGCTAACTCCAACACCAACACAAACGTCGCACGCACTGTACGAGATTAACATAAACGCATTAAAAATATGAAAATTTGCATATAATATTGTTTTGTGATGCGAGCCTTTTGTTTTGACAACGCCGATGACACAGGCAGCAACATCATGTCACGACCCTGGCTTATGGGTGAGCGCAAGTAAGGACAAACAAATATGTATATATATATATATACCTACACACACACACACACATCCGTACACATGCATGTATTATACATTTATGCGTTTTAGCGGTATTTGGAATGTTTTTCCTATGCGCTCGGGCTGTTTTCCTAAGCTCTGCTAATTCCATACCAAAAGCCAAATAATGTAAAGTGTGAAAAAGTGTGGCGGGTCGTATGCGAAAACATTCGCTAACATGTCATAAAAACGGGCTGAAATGGTTGCCTGCATTAAGCGTGGTTGACTGGAAGGAGGCGGCGAAAGGGGGGCGCACCCATACCGGTTTTTAAGAGCCAGCTTTGTTTGTCATTGTCGAGGGCAACTTGTAGGCAATTCAATTTTGTAATTTCGCTTTTATGTTCTCACTCACGCACACGCACACAGACACGCATACTTACTAATTCATATGCGCACACGCAGTCTTCGGTTGCTAATGTAGTCAAAAGGCAATTTCATTTTTAAGTGCATAAATTCACTTTTAACGACATTCTCCCACTGACTTGAGTCGATCATTTCGAAGGTGCTTAGGCGTTGTTAACTCGAGTTTGCTTTTGGAAAAATTGCGTGGCCCAACATATGTATGAGACTATAATTTCTTCTTTTCAGTTGACTTTGTTTTGTTTGAAAATTCATTAAAATATGTTATGTATGCAAAAACTCTAATGGAATTAAAGAAAGTATAAAAGTATGACAGCTAAGAAGGGGCAGGGCATTAAAAAAACTTTTAAGTTAAGACAACAATCCGCATTTCCTACATCAGCATTTTGGCAATTTGTGTTCACAGATATGTACGCCTTAAAGTAAGTACTTCCCTCAGTTTATGCACTCATTAAAATTTATAAAAATAAGTTTAACGCTCTCAAGCACACGCACACCCTGTATGCATATTTGTAAATGCTCTTGCGTGCTTGGAAAGTCATCGCATCACATCGAAATCATCATAATAAACTCCGTTGTATGATAAAATAAATAAATTTTGCAGCCATAAAATTTTCATATAAAATATTTTCCATTATCAACACATGCAGACACAAAAACAAAACCAACAAGCCCAAACAACGGTGCATTGCATTAAAGCACGCTGCCATCCATCCACTGAACTCTGCGCAAACCCCGAAGTACTTTTGCATCACAGATGCCTCCCCAGCCGGCATAAATCGCAATGTTACTGCAGCAAAATCGACAGCAGCATCCAATAATACTCGTACAATAACTAAAGCCTCATTCTACACTTATTTATTTACTTATCTCTTTTTATTTTCTCCATCTTCTCGTACTCGTTCTGATCGCTTTTTGATGACAATAAAATAAAATGTAAATTTCTTTATTGATTTGCATTTAATCGCTTTCGAGTGCCAATGCAGCTGTGTATCGGACCGCGGCGCCTACTGCAGCATACCATCGTTGTTGGCAGCATCTGTGTGTAAGCAAACTTAATACAGATATGTACGAGTATGTATGTACATATGTAAGTGTAAGTATGCAAAGAAATATTTTAAATTCTCCTCGGCATGAAAGCCAACGGCAGAGTTTTCTGACATAATTGCAACCTTGACATTTGGCACAACTGAGAGGAGCAGCCTGCTATGCTGCCCGTTTAATGGCCATTTGGAAGTGAAAAAGGATGTTTTTAAGCAGACTATAAACTTTAAAATTATTAAACGGATGTTGCAAAGTCATAATTACTTCGGAATCGTTTATTGGGATGACTTCCAAGTTAAAAAAAAAGCTAAATATCCTGTTCATTTCTCTTTTTCTATGAATTTATATAGGCTCTTCCAAATAAGTAAAAATGATTTAATTTTAATATAACCACAAAACTTGTTTCTTTTACTTTACGGAGGGTACTTTGCAACATTATCTATGTGAATTCATGGATTTAGAGCCTTTAGGGACAATTAATCAACGTATATATTCAATTTAAAAATTCAGCAAATTTTGCACCTTCTTGATCGGTGATTGAAATAGAAAGTACATATGCCTATTTTAAGAGCAACTTATAGTTGTAACAAAATTAATTCATATTCCGGTTTAAAATCACACACGTGTAATGGAGATAGAAAAAGAGGGTATACTTTTTGGAGCAATATACAAATTCAGCCATAAGGAAGTTTATATTTTTGATTCCAATTCGGCAAATAAACATTCATTAACGTTGAGGATCTTTAGGCAGTTTATTTATTCGCTTATAGTTTTTTTTTTTTGACATCACAATTTAGCTCAGCGGCTTCTTGAATCCCGCACTTGAACACAATTGTACATACATACAAGCATACAATATACAACTATACATTAGAGTGAGTGACGTGGTTTTTCAAAACATTTTTTTCGTTTTTGGACAGTTTTTTTAAATTGGGATTTTCCCATTATCGAATTAACCGGAGTTTTCATCTAGATACTTTTTACAACTTGATCTTGAAATTCTTCTTTATATTTTCTATTATTGTAACGTTTTTACAAATTTTGCTCTTAAATACAATCAAGTTCTCTTCGAAGATAATTTTTTGTGTAAACATTTGTTTTTCAAATTGGAGCAAAAGAGTATTACGCAGACTCCGAACGGCGTTTGTATTTTTATGAGAAGCTGTTTTCCATTGCATGTTTTCTTTGGTTTTATGAAGCGGCTCTAGCTCGGAAGTCTTCTAAAGCACCAAGGTCGGGCTGAATTCATATGTCATGTTGAAAGCAGACATGCTGAGCCTTTTTTGCCAAAAATTATATTTTATTACTGTCTCTTAAGGCGGATTCATCGTTTTAGTTCAGAACTTTTTCATGTGGCTGTTGTTGTGTTTCGCAGTGATAGCAAAAACAAAAACCATATGGAAGAAAAAGTTCAGAACTACAGAGAACGATGAGAGACGATATTTTCAAAAATGTTTGACTGTGATAATCAGGCTACTAATAGCGCCTTACTATTCGCATACCCATTCATGTATGTACATATTTTAGCATTTTCTTTTTTAGCAATATTATTGCGCTTTGCACCACGATTTGTTTGTTAGGAAAAATTAATTTACAAAAGTGGTGGCATTTCACACACAATACGCATTGCTATTTTCAATTTTTAT
>NW_023458561.1:66580088-66606060 GCF_013731165.1 Rhagoletis pomonella | reverse complement strand
AACAAAGTGAAAAGTGCGAAGTTTAATTTTAAATTTGGAATTCCGCAGAACATTTTGGCAAAGTTGAATTGAATTTAGAATAGTAACACAGTCAACAATTGAAAAAAGAAAATTGGTGCAGAGTTATCGTTAGTGATTTTTGTTATTTTTTTCCTACGTGTTATTTTTGTTAACAACAGTTTGGCATATTGGCTGCAATTAATACTTCCGCGCATTTCAAAGTCTTATCGGTACGGTTATATATGTCTCAATGCATATAAATATATGCATCTTAAAGGTTGTCTGAATTAGCCAAATTTATTTTATTAAATTTTTTTGTTCAAAAGTTCAAAAAACCTAAAACAGATTTCATAAAAAGCGTTTTTTTCCTACTTTATATCGAAAATTGAGCTGTGAATACTTGAGATAGTGGGCCCATTTGTGGTAAGGAGGGCCTATGCAACGGAAATAACAGAAAAATCATTTTCATGACTTTTACTTCTGCTGTGATAATTTGCGTAGTGTTAACGTTAAAAAATTATTCATTCAAACTTAAAATCGGCCTTACAATGTTCAGAGGTAGTTCCAATATTTTGTTCCATCACAGACCCAAAAATTAAAGAACACTTCAATGAATTTAGCAGTGACAGTGATACTTATGTACATATGTATCCTTAATGATGTTATTAATAACAGTAATTCGAAGGAAATTGAGCACAAGTGCTTACGGGTATAGAAATTGTCGCCGAATACCTTGGCAATGCCACGTGAGTAATTTTGATTCTTAAAGGCATTAAATTGTTTATTGGACGGGTATACGATTTTGAATAAATATATAAAATAGGTTTTTGGACTTTTTAAGCATAAGAAATAAAAACTAAATTTCTTAAAAAGTAAAGCTACTGTTTATATGCTCGCTAATAAAACTCCATCCATTTTCGCAGACTTGTTTGTGTTATTTAAAATTTTTTACAAAATTTCTTCTCATTACTATCCAAATTCCTTTAGGTACTTTTACCCATAAAGCATCTGCACTACTGCATTTTTTGGCTGCTCATAAAAGCGCTTCAGCTTGTAATTGGTTTGTTTCTGTAGCCTTTGAGAAAATTTTTAATTAATCATCCATGTTGCGCGTCAACCATGGATCCATGTATTGTATACAAGACTAATTAAAACTTTGTTAAATTCACGCAAAAAAAGTAGAAAACTTAAAAAATGAAAATCGCTAGAAGCGAAGAATGTCTTTGAACCCCCAAAGCTAGTTGTAAACAAATAAAAAAAGGCATTCAATAATGCCAAAATTGTGCTAGACTAAAGGCGCCGCTTTGCCGCTGCGCTGATCAAAGGACAGTAAAAGGACAAAGTTGAATAGTTTGCGTAGCAAAAAATTCATAATCGACTTTTTTCTTGGCAATTTTACTTGCCACATAATTAATGCCAATGCAGAAGTAGCTTTGTATACATGAAACTGCATATTTTTTGTGTGCATTTTTATTTAAACAGAAAATATGAAAACATGAAACGCCTTTTCCACCTCGTACTGCTTTGTTTGGCAACCGCAATGAGCTGATTTCTTAACATTTTCTCTTAAACAAAAATTTTTATTTAACACAATTTTATTGATGTAATGCTCGTAATAGCTTAAAAGGAAACGAAGGCTAGGATTAAAGTATTGTATGAACTTCGGTGACGTTTTGAAGTGAAATAGTATTGACGTTTTTTTTCTTCAAAAAATGCTGCTTTTTAAAAAAATTTTTTGGTAGAAAAAGTGATGCCATAAGTCTAAAATTAAACGATAAAATGGATTGAGATAAAATGAAACAGAGCTAAATGTGGAAATAAATGGAGTTAAATATAATGAGATTAATGAAAACAGGTTTATAGGCTTCAAGTACCCTAGGGATACTGCCAGGATTCTACGTCCGTTCAGCGTTTTGTATATCTATCGAGAATAGGTTTTCGTTTGTGCTAAAAGACTGATTCCGCGGTAGTTGGCGTATATGGTGGGGTCGCCTTCTTTGTGTGTTGGGCAGAACACACTCAAATTCCAGTTCTCGAGCTCGGGTTTGCATTTCCATCGGTTTCAGCGTTGTTACTATCCAATAGAAGGAAAAGTCTTCCCTCCAAAATTTAAGTTCTTTCTGTCCACTGATGGACTTTCTGATAAAAATTCCGCACTTCTTTTCGACTACTTCTTGGGCGGCGGTAATGGGGTTCTGCTGTTCTCACATATCTGATTGTTAGAGAGCGCTCTATGAGAGGAGGTGTGAGAGTCGGGTGTTGTCGATGTTGAGCTTTCCTTGCATTCTTGGTCGCACATTTCTTGCTGCACAGAGGCGTGCGCGTATATTGGAGTAAACGGGATATTGGTTCGAGTTGATGTTTGACCCTTGGTCACATCGTCTTCTCTTCCGCTGGGGCGTGATGCGGATTGTGGCTGGATGACACCGAATATATACCCTCTTTACATGACGCCGAGCATATTTCTGGCCTTTCATCATCCAGGGCATTTCTCGAATGGCGACGGTGCCTTTCACTTAGTGAACCAGCCGGCAGAGGTCCATTCTTAAATCGTAATCCTTTGTTCGTGGCCAAATTTCATTGGAAATTTATTTTAAAAAATACTACACACTTATGTACATATGTATAACAGTTAAACGTTACAACTCAGCTGTTTAATAAGGTTTTTTTTTAATAAATAATTATCACGCAAAGACATTGTTGAATAGGATAGCAATATGCAAATAATTTAGCCGATGGTTTTTTGCAATAAAATCAACATTTTGGATTTTTGAAAAGCAGTTAGTTTTACAAATACTTTTAACTGGCGCCACCTATTGCTTAATATACATACACACTTACTTACTTACTTACGTTCGTATACCACTCGAGAATCGATTTGAGAGTTCGGTAAATGGATTGCAATCTTCTCTTTGCCACATTTGTATAAACAAATACACAAGCAATCAAGCAGTCTGTACTAAACAAATAAAATAAAAATATCTACAGGCTATAAAAACAACAATAGCAAAAATAATAATAAAATCTATAACGTGAAAGCAATGTTTGTTGTACACTTGAAACAACCCACATATAAAGGGTATACTACTGGCAACAACACAACAACCAGACAAGTGTGATAGCTCACAGCTAGCGAGTGAGTGACTGAAGCACTTCCTTCCACCGAAAGATGCACTGTTCGGCAAGCAGGGGACTACAGGGAGTGCAACTATCACTCAAAACGTGCTCAATACTTAATACTCCAGCAGGCAGCCTGAATGACAGACAGACGGCGGACTGTCAAACCGTCAGACTATTTGATTACATACAAAATAAATATAAATCAAAACAAATAAGTAAGCAATTGACAAGAGAGTGATGCAGCGCTGCAAGCGTGTGACAAACAAACATACAAATGCAAGCAAATAAATATGTATGTATGTATGTATGTTCAAATGGAAGCGCCAGCACCAACACCAGCTTTGACGTTAGATGTTCGTAATACATGAATTGGCTGACTGTCATGGCTGAGTGCTCCCCGGTGAGAACGGCACTCTGACTGGGGCTGTCTGACAATTTACTATGTATAAACCTTCCTGTGGGTGATGTAACTGCACATACGTAAAAACATACATATGTATATGTATATGTGTGCGAGTGTGTGTGCAAACAAGAAGTTCGTTGATTCAAGCAAAACTGAAAACATAAACAAATCTGCAGTTGTAACATCATCATTCAGGGTCACTTAAGGCACTGAAGTAGAGTGTTGAGCGAGTGTAGCTGCACTTACGCATACACACACACACACTTAATTGAATACATACTTGCATAGGTGCATGCATACATATACATATATATGTATATTATAACGAGCTGTTTTGAGTCTAGCGCACCCTTGCACACTTTTTGGGGGTGTAAACGTGTTTATTTATTAGCAACTTTTCAATTTAAAGTTCTCGTGAGTTTGGTTTTTATTTTCATTATTTACCTCAAAACACGTGACGCGTACGGTGGCAAATAGTAATAAAATTTGTTGACTGACAAAACTTTTTCGGCGCAATTAGAGAAGGGTTCCAAGGGAGAAGGATCTATCGAAAATTGAAAGGGGATGGTATTTATATTTATTTTTGATTTTGATTTATTTCATATTGACCGCTTAAGCCTTATTCGAAAATAAAATTTTTCAACAACGTCCAGAAGAATCGTTATTTTTTCCTTTTAAAATCGGGTTAGTAAAATGATTTCTACAATAACGCAGTCAGACCCTAAAGCTGATGATATAAAAGTCCTAAACAGTTGCCTTAAGCCTTACAATTCTCTGCCGAGAGCGACCACTATTAGAAAAACGTTTGGAATGATGGTCGGACCAGGAATCGAAGCTTGGTCCTCACGAATCATAAGGCGCACATTTATCAACCAAACTACTGCGGGTGCTAGTGATACGTATTCACTTAGTTATAAAATTTTGTGAACACCACGAAATTGTTGATCACATTTAATTGCCAGTAGAAATCTTTCACCAACTAGGTCATTGAGCCCCGCACCGCTCGGCCTCCTTTAATAAATTTTAATGAAACATTATAACATCATAACTTGAACATGAACATTAAAGTCAGATACTATCTACAAGAATTTGCATATGTAAACAGGGGATTATACACTTCCATATGAATTTTCAACTTCAGTTTAATGATGTCGGTTCACTAGCTACACCCCTTCCATGTATGAAGGAGCAGTGTTGGCAGATTTTTTCTCAAAAAACTGTAAATTTCAGGAAAAAAACATAGACACAATACACGATTCATTTATAGTAAAATGATAAAAACTGTTTTAATTATACTAAACTGACCAAAAATTGGCGTTATAAAATGGAACAGTTAAATCGCGTTTTGTTAAAGCATTTAATTTGCTTTGTTAATTTTTTTCTACCATTTGATTCGAAACCTTAAATTTAGTACCCCTCCTTAAAATGCCAGGGAGTGTTGGAGTTTCTTGTTTATATCTTGTTCAATTCGAATTCATTTGGGAAAACATTCTGTCCATATTTTCTGTGGCGACTGGTATGCAAAGGGCAGCTGAAATCAGTTGTTTGAAATGAGGAAACTCTGCTCATTTAAGCTCCCCTTTTATCTAAAAAAAATGGTTTTACAAAAAAAAACAAAATATACATTCGTTGAAATTGCAAATTTCGAAAAAATTTTAAATATTTAAAACAATTTTAAACTAAAAAACGGTAATTTCGGAATCTGGCAACATTTAGAAATAGCGAAGACACTTTCAGTGTCACATGCAAGTACGATAATGTGTAATTATATATTTACAAATGAAATTATGTTTGGTGTACATTAGACCGGGTCGGTGCCCATACTAAGTTAAATATACACAATCTCTACCACATTAAATACAACTCTACTCTTCATCAAACTAAATATTGTAGTAAGGGATACATTTTTTTTCTTTAGAGGCGTAAACGGTATGGGCTTTTGTTGTTTTATTTAAAAGCATTATTACTAAACTCGTATTTACATAAAAACTCATACATTTGATTATTGGCCTGTTAGCCTTTCGGCCGATGTTTATCGCATGCCATGGCGTATGAGTTATTTATCAACATCAACATTTACTTCGGGCGAAAGCTAAAAGGTCAATGTAACTTTTTTGTTTATTAATTTATTTTTTTCGCCTCCAGGGGAAAAAAAGCATAGCTATATAAAATATTTAGTTTTATGAGGAGAAAAGTTTTATTTAATGAGATAAAAATTGAGTTATTTGTACATATTAGATACGTTAAGGAGGCATTCTAAGGTAAAAGAATCTGACAATGATAAACAACACTCAAAATTGTCTTTCCAACCATGTGACACACTTTGTAATTGAGTAATAAATAAAGGAGTTATGCAGAAAACTCGATTTCGACTGTTTTTAGGACTCGCCCGAAACGAAAATTTGTATGACCCCGAAATCCTCTCAACTTTTACAAACTAGAGGTTGTAGTTGCAAACTTATTTTCGCGACCCAGTCTAGTGTTGATTGATGTTCAAATAATTTTGTGGTTAGGTATTGGGTTTTTCATTTAGTGGCAAAATTGTCAATGCAGTTTGCATGGGTTGAAAAAGATACCGCAAGAACGGTTCGTGTCTTAATTTAAGTTAAAAGAAGTTGAAAATCTCCAAATTTCCAGGAATTTTTCTACTTCTAATTGCACAATTCCAATCAAAAGTTCAACGAGTGCTTAAGGTTTTACTGTTTCCTACACAATTATGCTTGGAGTCGGGTTTAAAAAAAAAAAAACATATAACTCGATTAAGGTGAAATTTGTGGAATTGATACCTTTTAGATCCATTATGAGCAAAGTCTTATTCTCAAACATATTTAATTAAAAGAATAACAAAGCAACGAAAGATCAGAAGGACATTTTTGTGGACCCGGATGTAGCACATTTCCATTGGCACAGGCCGTATGGCCAAGAGCAGTAACAGCAGATCACATAATATGCCACCGCCAAGCTTTTATCTGCTACTGACTTATCTTCATAGAATGATTTTTTGTTATGCGAATCACTGAAACGCAGTGTTATGTAAGGGCCCTTGTGTATTTCTCAATAACACATAGATCTGTAATGGCTTGTAACCGAATAGTGTTTTGTTGCGATAGGTTAATTATAGTAGCTGTAACACGAAAAACTGTTCCTTCCTCCAGTTAGATAACGTTACATGTGGTGCACATAAAGGTCTGACTTAGGGGCCACATATGCTCACCGCTGCTCCCCCAAGGAATATTTTGCCAATATTATTTTTGTATTCTCTTTTCTGGTATTTTTGCTAATCTATTTAGTGATTAAAGAAAAATTTATTAGATCTTGAAGTTGGAACCTCCAGGAAGTTAAATTGCAATTTTGGAAGCAAAAGTTATTTAAAGAGATAGCTTGGCTTCATTCTGTGAGCTCAGCCAAGCACTAATATATAAGTAAGCGCCATTTTATTATTGTCTTTCTCTCCATTCCTATACAACCAACGGAAGCCAGTATGTCAGACCAGAGACATTAGTTGAAGATGTATAAGTTTATCCATTATTTCGCCGAGCTAAATGGTTGAAAACTGTCAAACAATTCCATAAATATAGTGCGAAGCACTTCCCTTCGTCATTCTCTTGATTCCCTACTTTAGAAACTCCAAGATCAAGTACTGTAAAACATTTGATTTGATAGTCTTGGAACTGGCAATTACTGCAGGTGGCTAAATCTTTCTAATAAAATGAATTGAGTAACAGGAATCTACGAGCTGGCCTTGTCTCAACGATTAGCCTTGCTGAATTTATACATCGATGATGAGGGTTCGATCCCTGTTGACGCCAAAGAAAGAAGTATGATGAATAGATGTGGTGATCTTCGAAATAGCAGCTTTAACTTCTACCACTTAAATTTTTTTGCCTTGTAATCTTGGGGAAAACGAATTGAATTTTACTAGGGATTTTACAAAAAGCAGGAGGAAATATATTTGAACAGTTCTTGGTAGAAAATTCATTCATGAACTACATATTTGGGTAGCTAAATATGTACAAAAAATGTAGCAGAGCCTTAATTACAAATAACCTTAGGTAAGTGTACGTGCGCGCGTTAAACAGAACGAGGACGAGCAGACGAACGCCGCCAACTGACAAGCGAGTAGTTACATACACCAACAAACATGTCTGCGGTTAAAAATACTTTGCGACACAATTTAACCAAGCAGTATCATCATCATCAGCAGCCGCCAAATGACAGACATGCAATATTCAACGGCACAAACAAGCAGCTACATAAGTTTCCACAGCAACAACAAAAGTGAAAAGTTGCGAGCGTCAAATGTGACAGTAATGCGCGTCTGAGTGTCTTTAATGTGCCTGAGTGTCGAGTTGGCATGCGAATGGGGGCGCGACGCATGGGGATGTGTTTTGTTGGGAAGAACCCTGCAGAGAAATGTATGGGTTTCGAATTGGATGAATTTCAGAGCAGTTTAGTTATTGAGTGCTGCATTTGTTCAACTACAAGGTTTTCAATCAAGTGGTGTGTAGTTTGCTAACAACTTTTTCCGACAATGTCAGTTCCCTCGACTTGTTCCATGATTTATTTGATTGGCTTACTGTACAAAATAACAATCAGATTTATCAAACAGAACGAAAAACCCAATGACATTAAAGACGCCACAATGTTGGCACCGGTTTGTCTCAAAAAAACAAAAAAATTGACAAGGTATGAAGAAAAATGGGATCCCAAATACATTATTAATTAAACCCTTAGTTAATTAAAAAAAAAAGAACCTATTTTGTGCAGATTTTGTATGGTCAACCTGCTAAGCCCAGTTTAGTAACCCGATTTGTGCCTATCTTCAGTTGGTGCAGACTAGTTTTCGTTTTCCAGAATAGTTCTGGTAAGAACTTGGCCTTAAGTTTTCCTTCCGGGATTTTTCGCGATGCTAAGTGTTCATGTTTGTGACAGCCCCAATTGCAGCCACTTGAGCGGCGTCGCATAAAAGCGAGTGCCAACTCCATCAACGCGCAATCAAAGTTATTCTGCAACACATTCTTGCAGCGTTAAACAGCAGTAAATGCAAAAACCTGAAGCAACAACTTCGCGATGGCGCTTGCAATGCGCCAGTCCAAAAACTCTTCCCACCTTCGCACTTTTTCATACTTTCTGAAACAAAGTTGCCCCCGAAATACTGTCGCTCATTTCCATAAGTTCCACTCCTCTCTCTCCTCAATGCTCAACATGATCCTACATGCTTTCCAATTTTACCCTTTTTGCGTGCGCTGTGTGCAACTTTTTAATCAAATTATGTGAAATTTTCCTTGCTGATAATTTTTTGAAAACTGTTTGAAGAATTGGATGCGCGGGCGCCTCACTGATTTACCCATCATATGCAGCTTCAGTACCGTGGCGTGCGGCTATGCACGAAGTTAGCAAACCTGTCATAATATTTTCGTTCAGGCGCAATTTTTAATTGAATTTTTCAAGTTTGCAATGTCTGTGCAAAAAGAGAAGTGATTTTGTGGGTTTATTGTATTTAGTTCAGTTTTAATTGTATTAGCGTTTGGTTTCCTTGCGGAGCGTCATGATTCTTTTTGGTAAAGATTAAAGAGTCTTAATTTCTTGAAGTTTGAATAATTTTTGCTTTTTCATATATCTTGAATTGTGTAGCCCTTTTGCTACATATGTATATACAAATATATATCTATAATATATATCTTTATATAATTTTCCAGCCGCAACACTGCAGTAGCTAATTATAAGCTATAGCAAAATATTCTATGTACTAAGAAGGGTAGAGCGAGGAGAGCTCCTCCGGCTGGTTAGAAATTATTTGCATAAACTTAACATTTAAGGGGAAGCTGTGACAGTGAGTAACCAGTGCGATAGTTCATCTCACCACGTGAACTCCATTTCGACAGTCCTCTGCCAATACAACCATCACAACTAAAAGCTGCGGCTTCGGGATCCTGAAATCAATCGACCATCTCCGGTCCACCCTCGGACGGAAAACCTTGCAGCGGCACATGTTCCGCCCAGCTATCTCTAAGTTGGCATGAAGCCTGTTTATATTCCTACTCTCTTTCGGTGAGCTCGCCTCGATGGTGTCTCTCCTGGGCAGCTGACTTATCCGGGAGTTTCCAACAGAATTAACTAATCGGCTTCAGTCTAGTCTATTCACAAAGAGATCCGTCTTGTCTAGGATAAAGTCAAAGGGCCTCGTGCATAAAAGTGAGTTACCATACATACGTATTAGATTTTCCAGATCCTAAGTCAGTCAAGCACCCGGTGCCTCTGTGTCCGATTGCAGCCCTGATGCACCATTCCTACCTACGTTGAAATCCTCGATGGAAGTGGTCTGATTCCAATTAGACTCCACAAAACATCATTAGCATAATTACGGTTTTTCAGAATCATGAAATAATCTTAGGAGATATGATTTAGCTCTTACCAGTCATTGTTAGGTTTCCACAATAGCTTTTCAGCCATTTGGCTTTATGGGAAAGCATTGAGGCAAGAATAGCCGTGGCTATCTTATACAGCCTAAGTAACAAGATGAACTCGATTCATTCTAACTAGGATTTAAAGCGCGTCCACTGTTCGCAGAGCCCTTAGTCGCCAGGTTCAATTACCTGCTTGATCAAATCGTATGGGTATAGTGAATTTTAATTCTTAGTAAAAGCGCGAGGTATCCGCTCTTTGGGAATCGCCCGCCAGCCTTTCCTTGTTAATGACTACGATTTAAGAAGTCGCCAGCTTATGAAGCGTTTCTGTTTAAGTCTGCGTGGAATGGTGGCACCGCTTCATTTCACGATCCGCGACTTTTCTATTGCAGAGCCTGTGGACTTCGGGAAAAAGTGAGGTTCTTATAAACTGCAGTATCCTCTATCGAATATACAAATTGTGTAAAGACCAACATACTCTTGATGTATGCATGTTGAGCTCCTTGTAGGCAACCAGTGGCGGATCCAGCGGGGGGGGGGGGGGGCTTTGGTCGTTAAACTACTCAACCTTTTCCACCAACCAAAATCTTTTGTTATACACTTCTTAGTTCTTTCGTTATTGGCAGTCTGATTTCGTGATTAGTGACATAAAAATATCTAAAAGCTTAACTATTACCCATTTGTTTATTTTAAGTATTAAATTTTGAGTAAGAAAACTATAGGCATTGACACACACACACACTTAACTAAACTAACACCATGCTTCTGTGCACACTTTAAAAGAAAATCCAAAATAGTGGAAACCTTAAGGAAACAAGTATTTGTAGCAAAAGCAGCAGAAGTAACCAATTTTACGATTAATTGAACCAAAAAAACATATTGTAAGTAACTGTAAAAGTTAGTAAATTTTCCGTCTGATGTGTTCTTTCGACGAGTAACTGCTGTTTACATCATCAATGCAAATCAAAAATATTTTCGCTTGATTGCATTACTAATACATGCACGTATGCACACACACACACACACACACACACCCATACACAAATAGAAGAGTTGCTGTTATTTTTACTGATTTCATTTATACTACTACTTTGAATGACTCCCATCTACTGCTTACCTTTTTCCTTACACTTTTCGTGCATCTTTCCTAAGAATTTCTTCCCGCCGACCTTTCCTTCCGCCAAAGGAAGTGCATGTGATTCTATTTGCAATATTTGTTGCCACCAATGCATATGCAAAATATTTGAAATGAATAATTTTTGAATAAAATACAGTATAAACATGCATTTCACACACCGGCAAGCACACATACATATGTACATACATATATGTGTATTTATGAATATGCTTGCATTCAAAGCGATGTAATGTTGCAAGGCAACCGTTATTTGCGTTATTTTTAGGAAAAATGTATTCTTACGCTTCAATAGAACAGAAAATCAGCGTCTGCATTTGCATACATACATACATATATATATATATATATATGTATGTACAAAAATGCATGCAAATAGAAAAATAAACATACTAGATTATGCTGCAATTTGTATTTTAAATATTTGCATTCCAAAAAAAAATCTGCAGCTTTTTTGTTATCTAACTCAAGCACGCACACACGCATATTTGTAGGTAAAAAAGGACATTCGTATTTGAGGGAAAATATGTTTGTGCAGCAGCAGGGAAGTATCTAATGCATGATTTATGCTTGCAATCGCATCAAAGCAAAGGAAATGATCTACGGTTGAGTTCACTGAAATTTTGATTTTGCTAAGAAGCTGCTTCCGCCATAGGTAACTGATGATTGCTGTTAAGCTAGTTGCTTTGTTTTTTTTTTGCTGTTGTTTTGTTAAAAGTCTACATACCACGCGATTTTGCATTTGTTAAGCTCCTTTCAGCAGTCTTTGCATTTTTAAAATCGGCTTAAGAGAAGTCGAGTGTTTAGATTTTTAGTTCCAAATATGTTAAAGGGACTCATTCATTGAAAATTCACTATTTTTTTTTATAACGAATTCACCGATTTTGACAGTACAGTACACATTTTGAAAAATCTTTCACGCTGAATATTTTTTAGAAGTCGGGACTTTTATATTGGCTTCAAGTAAATCCCGATTTAGAGTGTTTTATGTATTAATTCAAAAGAGTCACCCTATACTCTGGCCCAAAAACTGTTTTTCGCACAAACGTGGCGGCACTTTCGTTACCACGGAAAACATAGAATAAAAGGGAGCCATAACACAGCCAGCACCCAAATTTTCTTTGATCTTTGGGTTTATTCTGTCAAACTGGTGCTCTCGCTATGTTGCAGTCTATCATTCTTGCTTCATTTTGCAAGGGATTTATAATTATTTGCGAAATTAAAACAAGTGAATTTTAAGCAAAAAAAAAAAACAAAACCGATTACAATTCTCATATAAAAATTTAAGAATTCTGTTAATATCTTCATGATTTACATAGTGATCGCATCTAAACCAAATTAGTATGGGACCACCTCTGAGGTAGCACTGTTTGCTGTTGAGAAAGAATTATAGAAATCGATTGACGTGGTCCAAAGTTATGCGGTAACATATATTATAAAAAAAAGGATTCCGATGAATTGATAACCTCCTTCTTTTTTGTAGTCGGTTAAGAAATAGTACAAATTTCCCTAAAAAAATGGATGTGAAAAATATAAGGTCATATCTCACATATTTTTGAGATAATTTTTTGAGATTTTCGTTTTGCTTTGTTTTAAATCAAACTTTATTGGAAGACGTTATGTTTTTTTATTCTAAAAACCAAATTGTATGTTCGGATTCGATGCCTTAGAAATGTCCCGATTTTTTCCACATAAATCTGGTCAGCGTAAGCATACTCCAAGTCTTTCTAAGAGATCTGGTTAAAGATCTCGAAGTTTTTTGCGAAAGTTTTTGCCACAACTTTGAACGGTTCTTGTTAAAGAATAAACCGATTTTATATAAAAAAAAATAATCAAAATGAAAAACTAATAAAATAAATAAAAATAAAATAAACTTGTCAATATGTGAGTGCCGTATAATTATGATAAGCACTATATGAATAATAAAGGCGGTACTTGTCATTACCATCTCTACCACTAAGGATGTATAAAGCTCAATTCAGACGTAGAGTCAGTGTCAATAGCAACAGCTTATAAATAAGCGATGAAGTAAGAGACTGAGAGGGTATGAAGCATGAAAGAATAGCATGTGAGTGCGCCTCTTAAAATGCTTTACATAGCAAAGTAAATTAAGTACAATATGAAAACTCTTTTCAGTGGTTTAAGTTCTAAAAAAATTAGGGTGTGGCAACGAAATAATTAAAAAAAAAAATTCATCAAAACTTCAGGAATAGCAAACTTTCTTTGAAATTGTGAAAATGTTATTCTTTGTTATTTTTATGGCCTTATAAAGGGTAATTTCCAATAACTTTAACTTAGTATATTATTTTTACCCTTCTCTGAAGTAAGCTCTTGACTTCAGCAAAAAAAAAAAATTGTTATATATAAAAAATATGCCGTAAAGAAATTAATTAGCTCTTATTCTTACTTCCTGCTACGTTTAATTAATTTCAAACTCTTGACATTTGTATATTTAAATTTTAATTTAATAACACCTGCACGCATACGAATGTGTATATAAGTACCCACTGGGAAAATAGGTAAGCACCTTGCGAGGTAAGCCATGTTTTCTTTCAGTTTTTAGTACCAAAATTGTCATCATGGCCAATGTCATCTACTAGTAAAGGGCAAAATGAACACCTCCGAAGACACATTACGTTGTTAGTTGCAAAATAACGTGCAGCCGAAGTTATTTCCAATCACCGAACTACTCCGAGCGACTGCTCTGCATTACTAGTAACTTACTTTGTAAAGCAGCTCAGAAGTATGTCTGATACCAAATGTACATTCTAAATTCCTACTTACATAAAGCGGCCATGCCTTTGTAAAAGTAAGGGACGTTCGGCAGGGAAATGGTAATGACTGCCAGGTGAAGAGTAAGTTGCTAATAAGGTATTATTACGTGCTCCTAATTCCCACTGGGTATGTACATAGTAAGTATGTATATATATCTTTTATTGTGCTTTTTCCAATTATTTCGTTCGTTACGCTAAAGCCTCTTAAACATTTTGCTTACAACAAAGTTTCTTGATACTTTTTTAAAATACATACATACGTTTTCTTTTTTTAATTTAGAGAAGAAAGTAAAAGTTACAAAGAAATGGAAAATAATTATGAAAATAAAAAAAATTTAAATACAAACAAATAAACTGACACAAAAAGTCAAAGTGAAAGTGAAAAGCAGAGCAACCAAACTGCAATAACAGGAAATGGCAGAAAGTAAAGAAAACAAAACAAATAAGAGCAACACATTTGCAACTGTATTTGCTGCCAAGGGAAAATCCCTACGTACATACATTCTTACCTACACAGAAACACACATCAAGACACATTTAAGCCAACATTAGCTGACGTCAAATCTGAATGAGGTTATAATTAAAAAACTTTTCCTATTTCGCTGCATGACATTTGCTGCCAGTTTGAGGCGCGCGCGCACCGGTGTTGCCAACTTGGCGAAAAGTGCAAGTGGCTTCGCTGGAAAGGGACCCACATTGCGACGTGGGCGAGGGTCGAAGAGTATAGGGACAAATTATGTGCCTAATAATGCGCGCGACTTCTTGTAATTAGCAACAGTAACGGCAACAAACAAGAATAACAATAAAAGCAACAATACCTAGATATCAGTAAGAGTGACAGCAACGTTGGCAGGATATCAGAGGGCGAAAAAAATAACAATTATCAAAAACACTTTCAACGGTAAATGTAATGAGATTTGTGTGCAAAGCAGTATTAGAATGGAAAGTTTCAAGAACTCAGCTTTCAGTTCATAAACTTCGAATCAAAACTGCCAGCATTCAGCAGGCAGCAAACAGACAGACAGACTAAGATACTGTACTGTTGTCAACAACAACTACCTTCCTAAAATGGCTGACTAATTGACTATTCTCGGCTCTTCTGATCTACTTGGACTTTTAGCAGCACGCGTGGGGGCAACCGATTTGTTAGGTAAATAAATGCTTATTATAAAAATCTAAAATCTGTCAGCATTTGCCGGCATTTCAAAGCATTAAAGCTGAAAATTCGTCATTTACTGAATTTCTTCATCGGCCAAATTTCGCGCCAAGCTTTTATTCATAGAAGTTTCATGAGTACCTCTCAAATATGAGCATTCTTGACTTAAATAATCTCAGCGCGACAATGATGAAAAATATTATTATTAACAAAGTTCAGCCAGAGTCTACGAAATGCAATTAATTTCTGCCTCAACCAGTAGCAATGTAGAGCCCCGAAGTCTCTCTCGTAATTTCGTCACTATGTAATTTATAATAGAATCCTCGCTGCTTAGAATTTTGCTGCAACTTTTAGTTATATTTAACTAATTTTCTTCTGTTAAAGTTTCGACTCCAAATTATGAGAAAGCTAAATTCCACTGAAATTTCGAGTGTTGATGTGAAAATATTCAAAGCCAAGCTGCTTTTGGCAATCGAAAAAGAAGCCATATTGCCAAGACCGAAATTGTTCGCTTAGTTTATAATGCAATTTTATTAAAAATAAAGTTTTAAATCTATTTGGGGTGAACATGTTTCTATAGTTATAAAAAATCTATAACTATGCAACAATAGCGACAAGATAATAATTAGATTAGATTTTTAGTGCACGACTCTACATTCCGGTGAACAGATACCCGAGTTTCGATTTAAAAAAATTGTATATTATTATTGTGGCCTTATAACTTTTGATATTAACAATTTGTTTGTGCAAAATGTGTAAAGGCCACAAATACGAGACGAAGGAAGTGTTAGCTGCTTTTTCGGAGATCACCGACTTCGTTCTAGACTTCCACAAAGTCTTGTTATGTCTGTGTGCTTTCAAAATAACATTCTCCTTGAAATTGTTCTTTTAAATCAAAATTGAGTTTTTGGTTTGGCGTATGAACCAAAATATTTACCCCTGATTGTTTTGATTATTCTCTACGTAGAATCAAAACTATTCGTAATTTAAGTTGCACAAATGATGCATCATGAGTTGTACTTTTTTTTCATTTGATCTTCCTGATCTTTTCACGAATTTTGGCTCGAATAAAACGATGGCGTGGTTAACAGGCCTACAAAAATATGCCCGATTTTTCCACCGCAGAGGAGGTCTCACGCGTTGAATACTTTCGGAGCTGGAGCATCCCTGTGGGTTCGTACGTCATGACCAAGCCAGCGCAGCCACTATATTTTAATTCGCCGCACTATGTCTATATCATTGCAAAGCTTAGGCAGCTCGTCGTTCCATTGCCTGCGGTATCCGGTGTCGCCAACGCGTAAAGGCCCGTAAATATTTCGCAATTTTTTTTTTCTAATACTCTAAAGGCCGTCTAATCAGATGCTGTCAATATCCATTATTCAGCGCCACATGCCAGCAAGGGAACGATGAGTGACTTATAGAGTGACAAAAGCGGACTTTACTCACGATGCTGTGAAACAAAGGTGGCGCCTTCCGCGGACCGCTAGTCCTCTCTTTGTCGATTTGTTCACCCTTTCGTTGACTTCACAATATTTTTTTCGCACTGGTGATCAATATTGTACCTATTTGCCGAAAATTGCTACCTAAGAGTAAATATCTAGCTTTACAATATTTTCTACAAAGCATGGCCATGAAAGACTTTTCTCCGAGCACTTGAAGCCAAACCTATGTTTAACCAATACTTATGCCCCTTTACAAAGGAGGAAGACTATTGGAATTTCGACACTGGAAAAGCGTTGAAATACCTTGGAAAATAAGTGCAAATTTGCTGATAACTTATTTGGATACGTTCCAAATGTACGCAGTTAAATGATATGGTTGTACCGAATGTACGTTCAAATTTAAGTGGCTGAAGAGTGGGTACAATTCTACCTAGTTTTACGTCACTATTTCGCACCACTTGTTCGCTTGTGGCGTGTGTGTATATGGTGAATTTACCAGGTCTAAAGCCACACTGATAAGACCCTATCAGTTCGTTGATGCTGGGCCTTAGCCTTTCACACATGCATTACGCTATCTTAAATTAAGACCCTATGACTTAAAGCTGTAGAGTATTTTAATTTATGTAGTGTAGCTTGGTGTAGTAAAAATAATAAATTAAATAAAAGCGTCCAAATTTACATATTGAAATTTTTAGATAAGCTTACAGCTTGAAAATATTAAACGACTAAGCGATGAAAATAATAAATTCGAAATAAAATTATCATTTTTTTTAACACGTACGAAAAACACAATCTCACTAACGCATAATTATGCAGCAACACAATTGACATTGGTGAATTTGCGATCATAAATTTATGCCTTCAACGCTTTGCGATTCATTTATCGATTAAGCAAATGACATGAGAACATTTGATTCATAGATGCGCATTTGAATGCAAAAAAGCCAAATAATAAATAACAAAAATACAAAAGGCAACATGCAGCACGCAAAAAAATTCAATACAAATACAGCAAAAAAAAATTTAATAAAAAAAAAAAAATCATTCATACAAATGCTCATGAAAAGCGCCATGTCGTGCTTGTTCATTGAAAAAGACAAATATGTAAGTATGTGTGAATAAATATGCATACAGCTGCGACCACCGACGAACGAAGTAGCGAAGGCGCAGAGCAACAGCAACAACGACATGCAATTTTAATTACAAAATGGTAGCAATAATTGCTTTTCATGCTGCATGCACCAAAGAAGAGAACACCAAAAAAATATTGCGTACATATATATGTACATACATGCATATGTACATACCCTGCAGGGAGTGACGTTAGCTTATACCTTACTTTAGTCTGTTTACGCGGACACTAGTGCTAACTTCAAACTGTATATTTTGTTGGAAAAGAGCTAACTACTTTTGTGGGGTGATGGCCGCAAAAAAGTCGAGCCCCATTGCACCAACGAATTATCATTAGCATTTTAGCAAATTATTGATTACTAGTGTTCGCCCAGCGGTTGAAATTCAACCTTTTAAAATAAGGGGAGCTGAGGTGGGCTGAGTTGAGCCGGGTTGAGTTAATTGAACTGAATTGAGGTGAAATGCGTTGAACAACATAGCAGAATATAACATGAAATAACATAACAACACCACATAACACAACTCAACACAAAACAACACAACATAACATAACATAAGATAACATAACATAATATGACTTAGCACGGTATAACATAACATAGCATAACATAACATTACATAACATTACATAACACAACATAACATAACATAACATAACACAGCATAACATAACATAACACAACATAACATAACATAACATAACACAACATAACATGACATAACATGACATAACATAACATAACATAAGATAGCATAACATAGCATAACATAACATTATATAACATTACATAACACAACATAACATAACATAACACAACATAACATAACATAAAATAACTTAACATGTCATTCTTCAATTGTATCTCTTTCGTTTTCTGTCTTTGTCTCTACCTTTATCTACATATATTATTTTCTATATCTTTATCTTTTAATTTTTATATTTATCATTTCCTTAACTTTTAACCAGATCTTTATCTTCATTCTTTTCTCCATCTACATATTCACCCACATCTTTGCGATGACATATGTATACTATGAAGAATTTAAATTTACCTTTCTCTTTGTCTTCATGTTTCGGTTTCTCTTACTTCTGTTAATCTTTGCTTTATCCTTTCTTCTTCTCCATACTCAACTCCATACCTTCTTCCTCGTTTGAGTCTAATCTGTTCATGTACATACATACATACATACATCTTATTCCTAAACTGCTGCTTAGCACGTTTCTGTAATTCAGTATCAATATAAAAGCATACATTTAGGAGGCATTTCCGCCCCAACCATGTACATGTATGGCATTGGTATTGGTGTGACTTTTGAATTGATTTTTTCGCTCTATTTTAAACTAATTTGAAATTTGAAAAATTGCCTGCACATCAGCATCAAAATACCTTTCTAATGATATCTAATTGTTTATACCTTAGAAGTATAGTTTAGCCGTAAAAGGGGTGTAAAGGAAACATGATTGCCTATTTATATAATGATTAGCGCAAAATTTTGTATTCCACCAACATGATAAGGAAAAGTCACTCAAAGGAGTACTGATAAGTAAAATATTACTTAACTAATTTGTAACTAACTATTTTTACACATAAAACATCAATAAAAAAATTTATATATTTTTTTTTTAATATTTTTTATTACATTTTCTGCTGCTGGTGCTATCATATTCCAATTCCGTCAGACCTAATATCAAAATGATACCAACTATAAAATTTCGTCCGTCATTTTATTTGTCCTGAATTAGAAAACAGGATTTATGAAGTACAGAAAAAAGTGCACGCAAATAATTTTTATATGAGGATACACATTTAAATAAATTGTATAAATTGTTTAAAGAAAACAAACTCCTAATAACGTCTGCATGACTTTACAACTCGATTTAAGCCCCTATAAAAAACTAACTTCAAGTAGGTTATTTTTATCAAACGATAATTTTTTCCTGCAGGGTATGTACACATCCACACACAAACGTACACATACATAAAGCAAGTAGGCATGCGTGTTAGCGAGGAGAAATGATAAAAACCAACAATAACCATAACTAATGCAACGAGCGTACAAATGTGCTTACACTGTGCTTTAGAGCTGCTGTCTCCGCATATTTGTATGTACATATGTGCGTATGGTCTGTATGCTCTGTACGTGTTGCATGCAACATGCGCACACAACGGAAAAAACCGGTTGAAAACCGGAGACAGCACTCGCCCGAAAACACTTCCGCTGACATTTAAATTACCTTCACCAACACTTGATGAACCATCACCGCCATCACCACTAATAACAACAACAACTACAACTACAACATTAGCACAAACAACCAGATGAGGGCCAACAGTAGCAGCAGCGGCAACAAGCAATACAAAGAGCAACACGGCAATAGAAGTAATGAAAACAACAACAAAAATAACAACCACAATAAGTGCACACTATCTCGCCAACACCATCTGCAGCACCGCCTGCGTAACCATTACCATTATAAGTACTGCCACTGCACACACACAGGACAACGTTGGCAACACTGGCTAACAGCAACGATGCCATGGATGCGGCAGCAACTTAGTTGCTAGTATGCAGCAAGAAAATAAAAATAATAACTACAAATTCAACGACATTCAGTGCTGAAACCCTACACTCGATTGAACTGGCACTTAATTGCTGCTGGACCAGTGCACTTGGGAGCAGTTGTAATGGCGAGCAAAAAGCTTTGAGACAAGAGTTTTCCGAGGGCCGTTTTTGCAATACAGATTCAACACATGTTCGGTAGTTGTGGAGAGTTAACACTGTCCAACACTGCTGAAATATCTTAAATACGCGGCATCTTTAGGGTTTTAAGTGAGCTTCCTTGGCTACATATTTCTTTTATAAAATATTTTTCATCCTTAAAAAATTCAAAAAGAACACAATGCTGCCCCTTTTTCGCTATGATTCGTTGTGGCAATGTTGAACAGCAATTTTAATATTTTGACGGCACTACAAACTGACTGCTTGGTATAACCACCTACATATACATGCACAAAAACATACATAGAGTACTGTATGCTCGTTTGCTCTTGTTTGTGTTGTTTTTAGTTTTTTCTTTTGTGGTGCGTGCAGCCACAACAATGGGAAACAATTTTTTGATTAATGTGTCTGCTACAAATTATAAATATCAGGGCAGGCTAGCACTTGCTAGATGTTGGTGTACGAGGAGGTTGCGTATACGCCCCACCTAACGGGTGGAGCTATCAAAAATGGGTGCCGCGCTTGCATTTCAATGTATGACCGTTACTTCAAAATCGAGTGCATGTGTCATTTATGTACATTAGAGTGATCCGACATGTTTTTTTGCAGCCATCCTCCAATATTGAAAAATATCGAAAATCAAGAGATCCGTACTTTTACTTTTGAAATTGGTTAATATTTAGTTTAATGCTTTGAAATTTCCCATTTATTTTGATAAGAAGAAAATGCATTTTTTTTGTAAAAATATTAAAAATCGTTAAAAACAAATATTTCTTGATCTATAAGAGTATTTCTCTTCAAAAATCTTCAAAAAATAAAACTAGCTAAAATACATGGAACATGGAACACAACGGCGGCGACATTAAATATATATCTATCTATTGCTATTCAATTAAAAAAAAAAAAACGAGTATTTTTTCCACTTTCTACAATTCTTTGGGGTATCAGCAAGAAAATTCCCCAATATTGATTTTCCTGTATAATTTTGGACCACCCTTACTTATTTTTAAACAATTTACATATACATAGTAGTTTATGGGGTGCACAGTACCCTTCCGTATAAATGAACAAATGTAGTTTTCAAAATAAAAGTGCCCCTTCTCTGAAAGAAAGTTTTAATATCTACGTTCTCATATAAAAAGTGATAAGTCTATTTAATTTTATAGGAACTGGGATATGTGAAATTTATAACAAAAATATTATCAGTCACTATTAGGCAGTAAAAAAAAACATTTCGATGTGTTAAATGGTGGAATACGAATAAAAGATTGGCTTTTTGATATTTTTTGGTCCAAAAATATGTAAATATGTATGTATGTTGCTTAAATTTTTATGAAAGTGGCAACGCCTATTAAGTAAACTCTCCAGCACTTTTCTTCGAATGTACATTAAAAGAAAATTTGTTAAATGAGTCCACTCCAAGTGTATAGCCAATGCCCGGCCAGAAAAGTGCAATGTAATACCCAGAAGAAGGAAGACTTCACCAGAACTGTCCTCAAATAAATACTGTAATAAAACTTAGGCTAGCATGTTAAAGTCTCTAAAAAAAATTCTCCCAAAAATCTTATTAGGAATAATGAAGCTAGTGCCACTGTTGATTGCATGCACAATAATTTGTGATAATGGTTAATTTTTTTTCTTTTCCAGACCCCCTTTCACGTATTTTTTTTTCATAGCTGCACTGTGCCTTTCCTCGCTGCTATACCATCACCTCTTTTTGTTCGCTATAGTTAAAGTAATTGAAATTTTGTCATTTTAGTTGACTCACAAGCGATGCTAACATTGCTTTCTATAGCGTTACACACTCACGTGCAGGCTGAAGAAGATGTTACACAAACAGGCATTTTTTCTATGTTGCAAACAAACATGTACAACTTTGGTTGAATGCTGCACGTTTGGGCATAACTAACAGCTGTTTTCACTTTGATGAACTTCCATGTACTAGTCACTCCTTGAGTTATCATGACAAAATGAAATGGATGCTGATGGTGAAAGATGGCCGCCAAAAAATATTAATAAATCTACAAGAGGCGAAAAGTGAAGAGGACAAATTGCCTCATTTTATGTGATGCATAGACAAAGGAAATATATTTCAAATTAGTTCCAAACTCGTATAGTTATCTTGCCAAAAAGCTCATCCTACGATATTGCATGGCTTCATTCTACAAGTGTTAGTGAAATCACATCCATAAACGGATGAATGAATGTCAGATTATTGACTTCAGAAAGCAGTTATTGTCCGTATGAAATCTCACGAACTCCCTGTGTGATATTTGCTATAATAATGCATTTGGTGGGAAAGTTCTACCAGAGATGTAGAATATTTAATAATCTAACGATTTCGAATAAGATTCAGAAGCTCTGTGTTTGCGATTGAAATTCTTTTTATTGTTATGAAAAAACCCTAAAATTTGAACTGATCTTTTGTAGTTTTTTTCCATTTGTAATCAAGCCTGTTCTTTTGTCAACAAATCAAGCTACTAATAATGACAATCTATGCATAAATAGACATATTTTGAATGGTCAAATTAAAATTTGCAAAATTTTTTTTTATATGAAATAGCAACAGGAAATAATGTTACCCCTTCGCCATTCTGTACAGGGCCCTAGTCGTACATACTTTTACATGGCGTATGAGTAATGATAAAAGTTTGCATTTTTTGTTCGCAATGCAAATTTAAAATGAAGATATCTTTGGTAAACGACCTGATATAGAGAAATGGTCTACAGATTCGTAATCCATGACCCAAAATTAATTTTACTTATCTCGGAGTTTTTTTTTTGTGTAATTAGCGACGCTCTCTGAAAAGAGATTCTCTCTTAGCTCTTTGAATACTTTTGAATTCAACTTTTTTAAGTACAGCACAACTATGCTGGACTGCTTGGCTGCGGAGATGGCAAGGCAAGGCACCACTGTCTCAGACCAAGCAGAGTGTGGAAGTTCTTTTGTCTAATTATCATACAGATTTACTAAATTTTTCTGTCCGGGAAATAATTAAAGTAGGTTAAGTCAGCTTCCCGATTTGCGACGCTGACACTTCCGATATTTTTGGTGATTTGTATGACAGGTAACTGTCTGATGGGAATTCATGTGGTTAGACTTAACATAACCTCAACTTCCTTCCGCTTTCACTACTGTAAATTAAATTGAAATTCAAGCGTCTCGATTATATTTTCCTATGTACCACAGTGATCTGATTGGAGAATTTAGCGTTACGAAACAGAAAAATTTAAAGTGTTTCAATTGGTACTAGAATCGAAAATAAATTCTTAGGAATGTCTAGAAAGAAAGCTCCTTCCTCCACTCTAGGATTTGTATGAATGTCCAATGCATTTTGCTTCCGTAGACGTAGATGTCAAAATTGCAGAAAAAATTTATAACAAATTTTGCCAAAAATCTATTGACATATTGTTATTATTTAACATAGAAATTTATAGCCAACTTTTGCAAATACTACCAAAATCTGTTAAAATAGTTTTGTCTCGCTAGATTCTCTACTCAGACCAAGAAGGCACTTAAAAATATGTTTTCAGCGAGTTGCAATGCAGATGATATATGGTTGTTACCAAATGCAACCTCAAATCACATATTTTTAACTTTTGAATAAATACCGAGTTTATCTGCAGTCGAATTGGCTGGACAAAATTTTACTTAAGGCTCACGCGTTGGCAAAGACTAATGCGAAGAGCATTCAAAAATGTGACAGCTTTCATAAAACGAAAAAGCAAAAGTCTGCGTGAGAAATTCGTTACAAAGTCTTTGTTTTCCTTAACTTCTAGTCATATTTAATCATAATCGTGTCACTCTTTAAATTCAGATGCCGCTAGTTACTAAGTATATATATTTTTTTTTAATTTTTTTTTATGTAAAGAGCCAATAGCTCTTTTGAAAACTAATTAGAAAAAATGTCACACAATTTTTCCAAACTGATTTAGCGCACCTTGAGGGCTATTAACGCGCCGTTTCTGCCACTTCTGCGGCTGCTCTCACTTCCTCCATTGCCACGTTCCTCCAACGATTGCAAAATGCAAATTAAACATTTAATCTGCGCAGCGATTTTGTGCGAAGTGCACTTCATTAAAAGCAAACCAAATAGCTTCCGTTGATGTTTCCGTTTCCGGGGCAAAGGTGACCAGAATATAAAACAAATGGAGTAAAGTGCTCCCATTACGTACAAACAAACACACGGACATGCATACATACAGCAAATGAAAAACGACTGCTACTCCCACTGGAAATGCACTCAACCATCTTCCATCTTCCCTTTTGGCATTTAAGCGCAACGAGGAAATGTGGAAAATATGGTACGACTTTGTGGATGCTGTGTATTGGCGTTAGCTAACCGCATTTGTCCAGCTTTTTAATTTTAATCAATTTATCTTAATTTCGTTTGAAGTGCACATTAACCTAATGGATACACAGGCGAATGAGCGAATGCTGTGTGGGGAAAGAGAGCGAAAAGTAAAAAGAAAAGCAAATTATCTGTGCGGTTGTTTTACAATGACTGGAGGCAAATTGAAGCGTTGTACGCTTCACACGGCGTATGCGAAGCGATGAAGTGGAGCGGAATGCTGAGGCGGGGAGGTGGGAGAGAAAGTGAAGTGAATGTTTATGCTGTTACAGCTTTTAAACCAATATTAAAATGTTATCCAAAAGCTCAAACCATTCGTCATGTTCCAATGCGAGACGTGGCAGGGTACTTAAAGACGGCAAATAGATAAATCGATGCTCGAATAAACTGGAGCTGGACACAACGAAGTAGTGGACGCCGAATGGACGAGCGGAGCTTAGTTCGGTGAGGCGTTGCGCGCGCGTCCATACGCTACATGGCTGCACTTTTCACATTTGGCCTGGCCTTGGCTCCGCAACGCTCATCAGCCATTGCCTTCCTTCAGCTTTTCAACATTCAGACATAGCAGCAAATGAAAGGCGAAGGTGTAATCCCAACTGCAGCAAAAGCCTTCGCCAAGGCAATGAGGATGTCGACATTAACGACGGCAGCTACTGGGAATCCAAATACTTAGCTCCAGTTACATTTTCTTCACACGCCGGATGGGTTGGGAACGACGATGAAGAGCAAAGGTGATGTTTCATTTTCACATTTCTCATTTATCTCGTTTACTGCTTTGGGTAAAGATGAATGTTTTGCACTTTGTTTAACTAGAGGCCGAGGCCAGCATCATCTTGGCCCCCCGGCTACGACTGCTGATGAACGTAAGTTTGAGACATTCGGCTGCAGGACGGAAGCAAGACTTTGAATCTATTTGTTGCGTTGGCAAATTGTAGGGTTGAAGGTGCTTCAAACTGATGTTAAATGTTTTATGCAACATCAAGCAAACTGTTAGGTTGAGAGAAGTATTACTCACTCCTTCTTCTCGTATGAACGCGGCAGTGAAATGGTAATGGAGATTTTGGAATTCGCTTATTAATGATTTTGACCAACCAACCAACTAACCGACCAGACAACTAACTCAGCAGCAGACAGTTGCCCATCAAAACAAAAACGTGCAGGTCGAACGCTTGGACGCCGAGGCAAACGATGGTATACGCATTTTGTGGCACTGCTCAGCGAGCACAAGTGCGATGAGTCAAGGGAATTTGAAAAATAGCCAAGGCAAATGATACCCCAGGCTCATTATAATCAAATGAGAATTGATGTGTTTTAGGCGTTGATGAGCAGGC
>NW_023458561.1:66555578-66579988 GCF_013731165.1 Rhagoletis pomonella | reverse complement strand
ATAAAAATTGAAAATAGCAATGCGTATTGTGTGTGAAATGCCACCACCTTTGTAAATTAAATTTTCCTAACAAACAAATCGTGGTGCAAAGCTCAATAATATTGCTAAAAAAGAAACTGCTAAAATATGTACATACATGAATGGGTATGCGAATAATATAAGGCGCTATTAGTAGCCTGATTATCACAGTCAAACATTTTTGAAAATATCGTCTCTCATCGTTCTCTACAGTTCTGAACTTTTTCTTCCATATGGTTTTGGTTTTTTCTCTCACTGCGATAGAAACACAACAACAGCCACATGAAAAAGTTCTGAACTAAAACGATGAATCCGCCTTAAGAGACAGTAATAAAATATAATTTTTGGCAAAAAAGGCTCAGCATGTCTGCTTTCAACATGACATATGAATTCAGCCCGACCTTGGTGCTTTAGAGGACTTCCGAGCTAGAGCCGCTTGATAAAACTAAAGAAAATATTCCATCAAAAACAGCTTCTCATGAAAATAGAATCGCCGTTCGGAGTCTGCGTAATACTCTTTTGCTCCAATTTGAAAAACAAACGTTTACACAAAAAATTATCTTCGAAGAGAACTTGATTGTATTTAAGAGCAAAATTTGTAAAAACGTTCTGTTTGCGGCTTCAACATAATAGAAAATATAAAGAAGAATTTCAAGATCAAGTTGTAAAAAGTATCTAGATGAAAACTCCGGTTAATTCGATAATGGGAAAATCGCAATTTAAAAAAACTGTCCAAAAACGAAAAAAATGTTTTTTGGTTTTTTTTTTTGCTAAAAATTACTTGTTATATATCCATTACACGTGTGTGATTTTCAACGGGAATATGAATTAGTTTTGTTGGAATTATAAGTTGCTGGTACTCATATCCCAATAATGCATACTGTTCCTCTTTCCTCTTAAAATAGGCATATGTATTTTCTATTTCAATCACCGATCAAGAAGGTGCAAAATTTGCTGAATTTTTAAATTGAATATATACGTTGATTAATTGTCCCTAAAGGCTCTATATCATAGCTGGGCAAAACGCTACTCGCGAGTAGCGTCTGCGTCGCAGCGCTTATACGTATACAGAAACGACGCAGCGAATTTCAATTCAGTCTGCTTTCAGATTTCATGAGAGTAACACTATGCTTCGCCGTTGAATATTTTTATTCGTAATTTTAGCGCGTGGTTGCCACCTATATATGTAACAATGCCCAAAATGTCTGAGTATGAGTGCCAATTACAGTTTTTGGTTTTAAAAAAAGCTAATAAAGCCCAATGCTTGTTGTGTGGTAATACGACCATTAACCATAAACAAATGAAAAAAACGCTCCACTCAGTGCAATTATAGAAAAGTGCTTCTCAGCGCGACGCACTAGGGCACACATTGCATACTTCATTTTATAATATTTTTTTTATCAAAAGAAATCGATAGAGAAATGTAAATGCTGGTTTATGCCCAAAAATACTTAATGAATAATATTTATAAGTTATACTCTATTTTTAAGACTAAATACCTACTTATATGAAACAAGTAATTTTTAGCAAAAAAAAACCGACTTCAACTCTCATATAAAAAAAAAATATATATATATATATCTCACGATCCGCTGATCGGATCTTAACCAGATTAGTATGGGACCACCTCTGAGACACTACCTTTCCGATGCAAAAAGAATTATCGAAATCGGTTGACGTGGTCCAAACTTATGCGGTAACATACATAAAAAAAAAAAAAAAAAGATTCCGACGAACTGATAACCTCCTCCTTTTTTGGAAGTCGGTTAAAAAATAAGACCTAAACACCGTAACCATCTGGCCGGTCAGCATATAAAAGAATTGGTTCTAATAAAACGGAGCCCAGGTATTATACAAATGAGTTTTCCTAATTTAAGTTTTTTTAAATTATACAAGTACTAAATTTTTCTTATGCAAAAGGTTGTATAAACTAATAGTATTAGTTACTAAAAACTTCCAAGGTTCATTATTACACTATAGGTATAAGCAAAATAGGCCAAAATACCCATGCACGAAAAATACCACTTTTAGTACATTTATAAAAAATGCGGCAACCATAACTGAGCGCGACGCACTAATACCGTGACAAAATGAGACTGTGTTGGTGTGCCCAGCTATGCTCTATATACATGAATTCACAACGGTAATGTTGTAAAGTACCCTCCGTAAAGTTAAAGAGAAAAGTTTTGTGGTTATATTAAAATTAAATCATTTTTACCTATTTGGAAGAGCCTATATAAATTCATAGAAAAAGAGAAATGAACAGGATATTTAGCATTTTTTTTAAATTGGACGTCATCCTACTAAAAGATTCCGAAGTAATTATGACTTTGCAACATCCGTTTAATAATTTTAAAGTTTATAGTCTGCTTAAAAAACATCCCTTTTCACTTCCAAATGGCCATTAAACGGGCAGAGTAGCAGGCTGCTCCTCCCAGTTGTGCCAAATGTCAAGGTTGCAATTATGTCAGAAAACTCTGCCGTTGGCTTTCATGCCGAGGAGAAATTAAAATATTTCTTTACATACTTACACTTACATATGTACATACATACATACATATCTGTATTAAGTTTGCTTACACACAGATGCTGCCAACAACGATGGTATGCTGCAGTAGGCGCCGCGGTCCGATACACAGCTGCATTGGCACTCGAAAGCGATTAAATGCAAATCAATAAAGAAATTTACATTTTATTTTATTGTCATCAAAAAGCGATCAGAACGAGTACGAGAAGATGGAGAAAATAAAAAGAGATAAGTAAATAAATAGTGTAGAATGAGGCTTTAGTTATTGTACGAGTATTATTGGATGCTGCTGTCGATTTTGCTGCAGTAACATTGCGATTTATGCCGGCTGGAGAGGCATCTGTGATGCAAAAGTACTTCGGGGTTTGCGCAGAGTTCAGTGGATGGATGGCAGCGTGCTTTAATGCAATGCACCGTTGTTTGGGCTTGTTGGTTTTGTTTTTGTGTCTGCATGTGTTGATAATGGAAAATATTTTATATGAAAATTTTATGGCTGCAAAATTTATTTATTTTATCATACAACGGAGTTTATTATGATGATTTCGATGTGATGCGATGACTTTCCAAGCACCCAAGAGCGTTTGCAAAGATGCATACAGGGTGTGCGTGTGCTTGAGAGCGTTAAATTTATTTTTATATATTTTAATGAGTGCATGAACTGAGGGAAGTACTTTAAGGCGTATATATCTGTGAACACAAATTGCCAAAATGCTGATGTAGGAAATGCGGATTGTTGTCTTAACTTAAAAGTTTTTTTAAAGCCCTGCCCCCCTCTTAGCTGTCATATTTTTATACTTTCTTTAATTCCATTAGAGTTTTTGCATACATAACACATTTTAATGAATTTTCAAAAAAAAAAACAAAGTCAACTGAAAAGAAGAAATTATAGTCTCATACATATGTTGGGCCACGCAATTTTTCCAAAAGCAAACTCGAGTTAACAACGCCTAAGCACCTTCGAAATGATCGACTCAAGTCAGTGGGAGAATGTCGTTAAAAGTGAATTTATGCACTTAAAAATGAAATTTCCTTTTGACTACATTAGCAACCGAAGACTGCGTGTGCGCATATGAATTAGTAAGTATGTGTCTGTGTGCGTGTGCGTGAGTGAGAACATAAAAGCGAAATTACAAAATTGAATTGCCTACAAGTTGCCTTCGACAATGACAAACAAAGCTGGCTCTTAAAATGCGGTATGGGTGCGCCCCCCTTTCGCCGCCTCCTTCCAGTCAACCTCGCTTAATGCAGGCAACCATTTCAGCCCGTTTTTATGACATGTTGGCGAATGTTGCTCATACGACCCGCCACACTTTTTCACACTTTACATTATTTGGCTTTTGGTATGGAATTAGCAGAGCTTAGAAAAACAGCCCGAGCGCATAGGAAAAACATTCCAAATACCGCTAAAACGCATAAATGTATAATACCTACATGTATACAGATGTGTGGGTGTGTGTAGGTATGTACAAATATATTTGTTTGTCCTTACTTGCGCTCACCCATAAGCCAGGGTCGTGACATGATGTTGCTGCCTGTGTCATCGGCGTTGTCAAAACAAAAGGCTCGCATCACAAAACAATATTATATGCAAATTTTCATATTTTTAATGCGTTTATGTTAATCTCGTACAGTGCGTGCGACGTTTGTGTTGGTGTTGGAGTTAGCGTTGTTATGGCGGTAGTTACAGATGCTTTGCTGTTATGTTGGTACACATATGTTCCCATATGTTCATCGTTACTTACATATGCAGACATATGTATGTAAGTGAGAGTGTACGCTTACAAACGGCCAATTGATGATGATGAGGGAGCATTTAAGTCTTAACTGGCATTGCGTTAAGGCATAGGAGTGTATAAATTTATATGCACCACTGTTAGTTCGAAGTGTAAAACCAGTTTAAATCTTTTATCAGGATATAGGGAGTTCTGGACCACCCGTTCAGCCCCTCTTAAATGGAGGGATTTTTTTTTTATTGAAAAACGCAAAAATTTTGCCTACTTATTCTAAGATTTTCTTTCTTCTGATGGTACTATCTACCTCCGGTTTCGACCGGAAGCGTGTTAAGCAGACCGGAAGTGCATTAGTTTAACCGGAAGTCTATTCCACAAAAACGTTTCCAACAAAAGTTATGTATTTTTTAAATTTGTTTATTAAAAGAAGGAAGAAAGTTACCAATTCATCGGAACATTTTTTTATGTATGAATGTTACAGGATATCTTTGGATCACGTGAATTGTTTTCTATTATTAGATTTTTTACCGGAAAGGTGGTACCTCAAGGGTTATCCCTTAATTATTTGGTTTAGTTCCGATCATTTTGTCATAAAGAAATTAACAGTAGTCCTAAGGGGAAAACGCTAACGACATATAATTTCCATCCACCCTAATGCCACACAGTCCGCGGCCCGCTTTAACCTTTTAGCTTAACTTTAGTGGTGGACTGCTAACGACCTAAAATTTTTAGCCACACAGTCCTCGACAGGATACGAAATCTGGACTTGAGTGGGAGATTAATTTTTAGCTCTGGTGGTTGGTAAAAAGAACTACTTTTGCATTCGTTATTATGTCAGACGACATTTTTTCATGGGACTTGCAAGGACCTAAAAAAAAGAATGGTGGAGTTTTATCTCTTACACATACCCAATTTTGATCTTAGTATTCGTTAATATGTTCTAAACTAGTATTTCTTTCTTAATACTTGAATGTATCGCCTAAGGTTCATTCATTTAAGGTAAAACTCGTTGCCATAACCATGAATCATCATTTGCTCGAATGACACCGTTTCCCTTTTTAATTCCCACTTCCAGATTTTGCGGCATTCCCCCCTTCTGAAACTTTTCATATGCCGGTCTACTTCTTGCTACCCACCACCATAAACATAACCATAACCATTCGACTTCATCATCATCACCGTTGCTGGCATCGTGATCAACCCAACATTACATTAATTTTAGTCCCTCAGTAACCTGCCCTCGCAGCACTTCAGGTAATTACCAGAGCCACTACACGTCCAGCTTCATCAATGCCAGCAGTTGAAGTAATAACCATTGACGACATCAACAACAGCAACTACAACAAAAGTGAAAATAACATCTACAACAACAAAAGCAACAACATAACCAATATCATCAGCACCGGCGGCCTGAACAAAGATGCTTCAGAAAATTATGCATAAATTTCTATGAATGCTTCTGCTGAAATTGACATGAAGTTCAAATTACTTCGGTGTTGCCAGATCGAAAACATTGCCAGCATATTTGGTTTGTTTGCATATTACACTGATATTATTCACAAGCACACATCCGCATGGTTGCGCACTTTATTCACCACATCTACATTCAAACTTCAGTATGTATGTATGCAAATCGCCCCTGAGACGAGGAGAGATGCCAGCAACTGCCATCACTACGATACCATTAACATAAAAATAATTACCACCCCTCTCTCGCCATAGTCCTTATGTACGCCTGTACGTCGATAGCGCCCTTATGCCAAAGCACCGTAATGCCATCACCGTTAGAACACCGGCCGGTCCTCGCAAATTTCAATTTTGAAATTTTTGGCGAAATTAGACATAAGACTCAATTGAATTGGCCTCTTCTGATAATGACAACTTCATGCATTATGCGTTGCATTTCGCCAAGCGAGCTGCCAAACGGCCAGCCAATCACCTAGCCTGGCAATCAACTGCTCAGATCCTGACCATCAAGTCTCAACCCCACGCACCCCATGCATCAGCAGCAACGCAAGGCGGCGGACAACAATATTACCAACCATTTCACTATCCCGATCACCTCAGTCGGCTGAGGGAGTCTTCCTCACCAACTCGGCCGTTCAACCCTTTCGTCATTCTTCTCATCAACAGAGCGCTAAAAACACCAGTGCTGTCGTTTGGTTGGCATTGTCTCGTCGTCGTTGTACTTGTCGCTGTAGCTGTCGTTTTCGTTGTTATTTGCAATGCAGGCCGAAATTATGCAGAGTGGATCATCGACCACTCCGTTCGAGTGACAGTTTTATTGGTAACACGGTAAATGTGTTCGGTGGCAACCGCCCAGTTGTACTTACTTTCGCTTTGACACAGCGCCACCACGCCCACTCCATCTACGATTTGTGCTCTTTTTGGTGTGGCAAGTGTTGAAACGCAGCATTTTAGCTCTGTCCCTGTTAATATTGTCCCACTCACATTTGCATTTTCTGCTCAAATCTTTAGGCACCTGAAACTTTTGCTAGAAATTGGCACTTAAATGGCCCGTAAACATTGTCACTAATGCATCCATCATCGCTGAGGTGCACGAAGCGAAAATGTGATTATAGAGACTCTCTTTACATATACATAGTGTGGGAAAATGCAAATAGTAGTAATCATTTCATATTCCTGGAAAAATTGAATGGTAGAGAGCAGAGCCTTATGTATCATTGCAAGTTTTCTGGGACATCCACTTTTTTTTTAAATTTATGCATCAGATACCCTAAGTCTACAAAAAGCTTTTTTAAAAAAAAAAGTGAGAACGGCATTCATACTACTAAGACATACATATTAAGATAGGTGAATTCTGATATACACTTCGTTTTTCATATATGTATAATAATCACGAATTTGTTGATAAAAAAAGGACCTGCCCTTCAATTGCTTACCTAGACCAAACTAGTACCTATTGGCAAACGAAATTCTCCTTTTGATATTAGGGCTGTTATTGCTGGAACTAAGGTAGCTAGAGTATTTTACTATTTCGAAATTCCAACAGCCAACAGTGACGTTTTTCCCCAATGCGCGGAGCTCCTTTTTTTTTGTTGCCAGTAGGTATGCTTTCTTGTTTTCTCCCAGTTAGGCCTTCTTATTTTTTTCTTTATCTAAGATAGAAATGTTGCTTATAGCCTTTTTGTTGTTGTGCGCATATGCTAGCAGTATCATACTTTTCCTGTATGCATATAGTGCCGCTGCGATTTATAGTATATATGTAGTTGGAATATTTTTATACCCAAAAGGTTACACCGCACAGTGGAAAAGGCCCATATAAAATGTGAAAAAAGTAGTAAATGTGCTCCGAGTATGCTGAAAACTGTAACGTAGAGTATTTTTGCCTAATTATGAATTTTAGAATTTAGGGATTTCCTAATCCAACTACACTTGGAATGCATGTATGGAAATATTATCTGATTTCAATTAAATTCGGTTTGTAACTTTGATAAACCTAAGAAGGCATCAATCTGAAATATGGTAAAAATCTGTCAAGTGCCACGCCCACCAGCCATAGGAATGTTATATTCGAATGTGACAAGGAGTAGTAACGATCCTGAAATATCGCGAAAATTTGATGCAAGATAGATTTTTTCATAAAAACCCAAAAATATAAAAAATAGTGTGGATGTGCGAATACGAAATTTGGATGGCTGGTGGGCGTGGCAATTGACCGATTTTCACTATATTTCAGATGTATGCCTTCTTAGGTTAATCCAAGGTAAAAAGTTAGTTTCATTGGAATCGAATAAAATTTAAAATATCCGCCCCCAGGTGTAGTGAACGTGGCAGTTCGCCAATTTTTTCCAGTATTCATACTTCCTTAGTGAAAATTTTAAAATAGCAAATTTCTGAAAAATCGAGATAGGTTTTGCTGCAACTACGGAAGTTTAATGACATGGACGCAGGTCGACGCAACCCATAACTTGTTTTGCTCTGGGTTTAAAGTGTACAAAGTACTTTTTTACCAATGACTCTCCACCGCACCGAGCTTATACCTTCCAGAAAAATACTGAAAATGCATGATTTCACACAAATAACCCCAAATCTGTAAGAACTGCGAAAAATTAGTGAACTCGATATTGAAGATGAAGACAAATCCAGTTTCAACCGATCATTCAACTATCATTGCTGAGACCGTCAAATTTGTATTCAAATTCTTACGCAAAAATTGTATTCATAAAACACCAACTTCATATGTCCTTTGATAATTGCTAGAGTAGTTTTTTTTTTAAGAAAACAATCCCTAAAAACCCGTTAATAGACATGTTAAGAATCGAGTCAACCAATTGGTTGAATGTTTCCAGACATTTAGAATTTAGGAATTTCTGCCACTCTCAAACTACTGCGCGCCGCAACGAACTTATGCATTCTAGAAAGGCCTCAACTTATTCAACTACCCTGTTGGAGTCCGTGAAATATGCACTCAAATCCTTGCGTAAAAATACAATTCATACAATCTCCACTTTTTGTACCCTTTGAATAATACAAGGCGAGGAAAAATTAATTATCCAATTTCGTTTTTGAATAACATTTTTACTAAAAACAAAAAAGACTTTGAGTGATGGAAATCTTTATTAGGAACTTTAACTGTTCGCTTTCTTGTCGAACTTTGTCCTTTTGGGCTGCGATTGTCTGAGTCTTGTTGGCATAAACCCGCGGCTCCAAGTAGCCCCAAAGCAGGATGTGATTAAGAAGAAGGGTGGTTAAGTTTGCGCCCCCTTGTACCAGTGCCACTCCACTCAGAAAAAACTATTTAAAACCTTTTAGGTGACTTGTCTTAAACAGAATCAAACAAATAGTTGGAAATACCCTTTGACTGGCACGTCAATTGGCGAAGTTTTCTCTTCTCGGCGCGGGGCGACGAACAGCTGCGTGTAAAGTGAGAGAGAGAAGGTGGTATAAAATCACTGCAACTGTCAAACGAGCGACATGCAACTAAGTTGTTCATATTTTTAGGAGAGTCTGCTGTTATTTTAGAGATCTTGAGCGATCAAGATCATCGAAGCGATTTTCAGAATCCCACTGTAGGCACGTCTAAATATCCTAAACTTGCACACAGTAGAAAAAGTATTGTTAGGATTTATTGAAACCCACTTCAAAACATACTAGAACTATTTACATAGTTACGTAGATTATGAAAAAGATAACCTAACCGATGTCTAACCATTCATTTAAATGATCAACATAATTTTTTTTTAAATGCTAAATAAAAGAAACTATCTTCGTGAACTAACAAAGCTAACGGCGGTTATAAAGAGAAAGCACTGGATAAATAAACAATTTCCATACAGAAAAAAATCGTTGTTTAACTAAAAATTCTTATTGTGTGCCAATTTCATGACTGCAAGTAAGTAATTCAACAAAACAACAAATTCAAGTGCTGCCAGCTTGTCGCCTTCGTCTCTTTGTTGAAACATGAACATTCCAAGCCAGACCACAAAACAAGCCATAACTCCCTAGCCGTTGCCACAGTTAAGGCCATTTCGAAAATAATTGCCCGTTCACTGCCTGGAAGTATGCAATGATTGCCGGGTGATCCTAAAGGATACAGCTTTCGAATGCACAAACACGAACACAAATATTTTGAAGAATCTGTGGTATTTGTTAGAAGCCTTATCATTAGAGACATCCTTCATTGTTGAGATTTATTTACTCATTTTCTAACTTCAAATGTGCAGTATTTCTGTTTAATGCAAATGCTCTTGCAACAATATTTATGTGAACCTGGCTAAGTTCATCAAGTTTATTTTAGCCATAGCCAAGTTCATTTGTTAGAAATACATTAAAATAAGAACATCCCTAATAAAAGTAAGCAGTTACATGTGTATGTATGTACGTTAGTGCACACATAACTCGCCAACATACCATTGCGCGCGGTTAGCTGACAAAAAGTGCGAATTTTCCAAAAATGTCCATAGATCAGCGCTGCGGCGCATGGTGGGGCCGGCCGGCCGACAAGCTCGTGTGAAATGAATGGTTCGCCGGTTTGGTATGGCAACAAAGCGCTGGCCGGTTAGCGCCGAACACTAAGCTAACGAACTGCCACCTATCTGCTCGTAAATGCATTAATGTTGTTGTTTTTTCGCATTGACTGTTCATTCATTTAGCATGGGAACAACGGAGTGACTGACTCCCTTCGGCAACTGCCGTTTTCTGAAGTTCACTTTTAATAAATTCATAAATATTTATGTATGCAAAAATGCGCAATTGTACCAGGCCAGAACATAGTCACAGTCACAATCGTACAGCCATCCCGGCCACATTCGTTAGCTCGTGCATCTTTTTTGCTTTGTTGTTGCTGTTGGTTTTGTTGATGGTGCTGGTGCTGTTGTCTTTCAATTGCTACACATGCGACCGGTGTAGTTCCTGCTGTCAGTTGACTTTCCCTCGCCACCCTCCTCCCACTATGCTCACACTCACACCCATCTTACCCGAAGAGGCTCATATTTTTCACTCAGCCATAGATTCAATTTGCCGTTGCCAGCACCAGCGCCAACGCCAACGCCAACATTGGTTCGATGTCCAACTCCCAGCGCTGGCACAGGATATGACAGGATATTTGTAGATTTGCATTCATCTGTGTATGCCCAAGTTTTTATGTATGGAGTGGGCACATTCGGGCATTGCTGTGGCGCCTGCACATTCGGCACGCAAACATCTCTGAGTGTATGCCTATGCTGATGTGGTTGTGCGCCTGTTTGTGGTGGCGATAGATTGATGCGGTATGTTGGCAAAAACCGCAGCGAAGAATGCGATGTATTAAAATTCTTCTTTAGCTTTTGCGAATGTTCCAACGAATGGCTTTTGTTGGCCACTGTTTCGGTTGGCATTGCAAAGGAATGGCGATCGATGGGGTGAGCGTTTGAGGGATTGCTTCAATGTACATGTGCATATGTACATATGTATTTATTTATGCTTACAGTGCGTTTAAGATAATTGGCTTATTGCCACGAGTTAATGCTCAAGCGTTAACAATATGACATGTATGTATGTATGCCTGAGTCTGTACTTGCTTACATATCGACGACTGAGTGAAAGATCGGCCTATTTCTGCAGCCAGTTCGAAAACGCGCTATCTCAGAGAACTTTTTCACAACGCCCAGCTTTAGAATTTTGTTAAAGAACGCCCTAACTCAGAATTTATTTGAAGAACGCCCTACTTCAGAATTCGCTTCGAAATGCCATATATGAGCTGCCAATTTCAAATCGCGCTATCTCAAAATATTTGCAATTTATTTTCATTTGAGAAAGGGCGTTTTTGAACAAAATTCTGAGATAGGGAGTTCTTGAAAAATTTTCTGAGATAGGGCTTTTTCAATCAAATTCTGAAATATAAATTCTATACAAAAAAGTAGGACATTTTGCAAACCACAACTCCTCTACAAGCTATGCAGTTAGCACAAGTTTCAAGGTAAAATTCCTTGCTGAATTTGGAAGCCGTTTTGCCATTTCTGTTTGAAGATAAAGTTAAATCGATTGTTACATATCAATAGATAAGGGTATCAACCGAAATGGCATTACAAGGCTTTATATCACCACGTGTAGAAGGGTTGCCACATGTTTAAAAGATATTAAATTTAAATTTAAGGAATTCGGTAAGTGATTGAGGTATTACCATATGGGTGTCAGAAAAAAAAGAGGTTTACGAAGGCAGTAGTTTGAAAATATTTTAAAGAGGGATGCCAGAGGATTTTAAAAGTTTGAGTTCGAACTATTTAATAAGTTAAATTAATTCTCAAAACATGGTTATCAATGGAAATGGGTTTAAATCCTTTTTTCTGGACTATATTTAGGAGGGTTGCCACGAATTTAAAGAGTATAACAATGTCAGAAGAAATATATTTAAGAAAATTTTAGTTCAAAAATAATTTTGGAGGGGGTTGTTGCCTGTTTTGACAGTCGAACTTAGTTCAATTATACACAGGTTATGTATGTACATGCAATTTTAAAATATGGGTATCAAACGAACGAGAGTTAAGAAATATTTAATTTGAACATTTAGAATTTTTCTAGGGTGTCAGAAGAGCGTTGGCACCTGTTAAAAAAAATGTGTTCAAATTATTCAATGAGTTAAATGGATTGTCAAAAAATTGACATCAAATGGGTTTGAAAATAATTTATTCCTGAACTGTATTTAGGACAGTTGCCATGTGTTAAAAAAAAATCAAAAAAAAAAGGGATTTGCCTTTAAAGATATCCAATGGTACTAACAAATAAGTACTAGTTTCTACATTAACGAGTTTTTATTTTTCCATATTTTGCAAGCATATGAGCATTTTTATCAAGCGCAACTTTTATTTTTGCAACTGCGCACTCTGTACATATATACGTACATATCGTCGATGTTTTTGCGAAACCCCCCTCGCTCAACCGCCTATCTTACGGCACTAAAATTTTACAGGAGAGCTAAAAAAACGGTTTATTCTTGGAAGGCATTGCCTTGAATGGCGGAATTTTCTCAAGCTATTATTTTAAACATCTGTGGTTTTAATAACGCTTTAACGATTTTTTATGCATAAATCTCGATGCCCGGAGCTCAGGGTTACCAAATCTCATTTTTGCCACAAAGACGATTTAGGCGGTTTTGCAAAAAACATCTACGATATGCATTTATGTATAGACCATACTTGTTCCCATCCGCTGATGAACATTCGCTTTAAATTGCAACTGCTGCCAAAGGATTTAAACGATGGACAAGTGAGTGATTCAAAATCGCCAACAGTTAGTGATACACAAGCAGGAGCCACCACATCCATACAATAAATAATACCCACATAGCTTTGCAAAGGGACACACGTGTGACAGTGCTGTGACATTTGCGGTAAATTACAATGCGCAGGCAAACACACACCTACATACGTACGTACGTATTCGCAGAAACACTTTCGTGTACAGAGTGGACTTTAAATGCCATTCACACGAACGACAGTCAGTCATCCTTTGAGTCCACTCAATGAGAGAGCGCGGCAGTGATTGTGGATGTGCGCATTTGCCTTGCTGAAGCGCTTCGTTTGGGCGACAATTGCCATATATACATAGATAAATACAAATAAATTGAAAATTGAAAATTGAAAATCGAAATGTTTGAAAATTGCAAAGGAAAAAATCAAAATCCGCTGTCGCACACACAGACACACACAATTGGCCGACTGGTATTTAGCGAAATGTTTCTGAGTCGGTAAAAAGACGTGTATGTGTAAGTGTGCACGCCCACATCTCCGTCAGATTTTAATTCTGCTTTTGAATGCTCGTTAATGTTCCTTTTGTTGTTATTAGTTTGGCTTTTTTACACACGACTTCGGTACTTATTCACATACACGGATTGCCAACAGCCGGCAACAAGCGCCCTCCCCCCCCCCCCCCCGCCCCAACTTTCCGCACACGCTTCAGCCTATTTATATGGAAATGTATTTGTTCAGCCGCTTTCCATTGTTAATATGTTAATATATATATATATATGTATTTTATTTCCTAGTAGTTTCTTTTTCGCACAAAAGAGACGCTCTCACACCGACAAAGTTGTCACCATTGCCGCCGCCTGTACGATGATTTAAAATCAATTTAATTTTTTCTATTATCCTTATGTAAATTATTTTCATGCATCAAGTGCAAAAAAAAAAATACACACAAAAAAACGTTTGAACGAATGCTCATTGAAAAACGTAACGGAAATGAAAAAAGGACTTCTCACTCGGCCCAGCCCAGCCCAGCCCAGCCCAGCTTTAATGGTTTGTTTGCCCAAGCTGACTATGCGGATTCGCTTGTGTGTGTCGGCGCATGCATTTACGCGCATTAGTCAATGTTCATCTGTATGTGTGTTGTGAGTGCTGTGCGTGCTGTGCGTGCGCCCAAGTGTAGCGCAAATAAATCAAGTTGATACTTATCTAAAAATAACTGTGAATAAATGCAAGAATTATTTACAAATTCGCAAACATATTTTCGTTTCGTTTGCACAATTTGCACAGTCAGTCGTCACAGTTTGTCACTCAGTAGTCTCCGTAGAGGCGGCTACTCTCACTTATGCTCGCACACTAGGATGTACATATATCCACAGCGGCCAGGCAGGACTCACAAATTTTTTAACTTAATGTAACACTTCGTTTACTTGTTTGTTATTTTTTCTGGTTTTGTCGATGTTTTTGTTGCAAGAGAGTGGACCTCAAATTCACTTAAGTGTTGACAAGCAACAAATTATTTCCAAAAATTTATTTATTTTCATACTTCTGAAAAGCTGAGGGTGAGAAGTTAAAATAATATCTATATGTATGTATGTTTTTTTCGTTTGGAAGGACCTAGCGTTTTTTCACACATTATCATCGTCGTTTAACCAGCATCCGATTAGCCGTCACAAAATATTGTACATATTTAATAAATATCGGTTGTAGTAAGCATATGATCTACAGTAAGCTCTTCTGGAGGCCTTCAATTTGTGCCGATCTATAAAAAAAGAAAGGAGAAAGGGATACAGAGTGGTAGGCCTCTCGGCTCTCAAGAAGGACTTTACCTCCAGAAATTATCTACTATCAGTAAATGGCCCAACCCAAAAAAAAATATATATATAGATATATATTTTGTACAAAAAGTAGGAAATTCGATAATATTTCCATTATTTTTTCATTACAATTTCCATATTTTTGATCAGATTTTTTAGAAATATTTAGATAATGCAATTTTTTAGCCCACTAAATATTCGTATAATGAGATGCAAGTTTGAAGTTGGTGCACATTTTTTGATACATTTTTTTGGGGACTTACTTTCTCCCATACAAAAATAAATTCAATCACACATCAATCAAAAAGTTGGAAATCTTTATGAAAATTAATGGAACTTTTATCGAATTTTCCTAGTATTTGTACGAAGTTTGGAATTTTGGTTTTTTGGGGGGTTTTTTTTTGTGCAATATTTGTAAAATTTTTTACAAAAGATAACAAACATTTTTTAAAGTGGGCCATTTTGACTGGCAGTAACTGTATATATGTACATATATATGTACAAATGTACACACATAAATATATATGTGCCCACATACACACTTACGTAAATACAATAATTAATATTTTCGCTAGTAAATTGAGCTCATCGATTTATTTGTTTGCTTTTGTAACGTAATTAACTAAATATGTATGTATATGTGTATGCAGGCTGCAAAAATAGTCAACGAATCGCGAACAAAAAAAAGCAAAAACAACAATAGGCAGCTAAAATTATATAACATACATGATTTTAGCGATTTAGTTTGCGAAACGTTCAATGAATCTAAATTCATTTCATTCAATTGCAAACAAATTAAGCTATTGTTAACCATTGTATGCCGCTGTGTGGCAATGCATGTATGTAAATATGTATGTAGGGATGTGAGTGTTAGTGCTGCTGTTTTAGATGACTTCCATTTTATTTATTAATAGCAACTTAATTATATTTACAAATTTTTGGAGTGGAAAACCACAATCGTACTTATTTAATAGCTCCCAAAATTCATTAAATATTTTATTGCTTAATACTTGTGACTTTTTACACTAATCACTTACTTATGCATTATTTGATAAGCACACATTGCCAAAAATTTTTAACGCTATTCAGTGCTTCCGGTTAATTCGATTTAATATCAAAAGATCGTATACATATGTACTTATATATGTATATACTTTTTTCACAAAAAAAAAAAACAGAAATTAAAAAAAGTTGTGTTCAATTGCAAGTGAATGATTAGTGTTATTTAATATGAATTGTTTTTATATAACAGCTAAATTAAGTAAGTGGTATGTATTAGTGTAGATTTGTCGAAAGTCACATATGTGTTATCTAAATATTATATACTTACATAAAGAAGTCACATTTGACGCCCACGAAGGCATCAGTGAGGCACTTAAAGATAAACAGACGCAAGTGCCGCCTAAAGAAGATGATAATAAAATAAGCATTTGGCCGTTGCCATAATCCAATGGCAAAATTAAAGAATATTGATTTCTATAAACAAAAATTAAAAGCTGCAAATATTATACTATGATGAGTAGCAGTATAATATTTGCCAAGTCTTAATGTTTACACAGCTGCATCCGCAATAGATGCATCGATCTAATTTCATTATTACTGAGCTCCAAGCTTTATTTATGTTTACAAAGCTGCATCCGCAATAGATGCATCGATCTAATTTCAATACTGAATTCTAAGCTTTATTTATGCTTGCATACATATCTACATTCGCGATGGATGCATTGATTCAGTTTCTGAATCTTTGTGGCATATTCCCGCTTTCCCGCTGACCTTGCTGACTCCTTGGGATTCGAGTATATAAAGTCGATGTTTAAAAGTTTGAGTTGAGTCGTATTCTGATTACCTAAAGACATGTTAATAAAATTAATAAGCTGAAGTTTTAAAAAAGAAAAGTTTAAGTTAATAAGTTGAAGTTTTAAATAAAGGACTTAAACAAAGTAACAATATATAATTACTAATAAGTTGAAGTTTTAATAAAGGAAAGTTTAAGTTAATAAGTTGAAGTTTTAATAAAGGAAGTAACAACATATAATTGGCGCAGCATACGGTAGGATATTGAATAAAAAACAATATCCAGCGATCGAACCAACGAAACCAGGGAAGAAACAAAAATAATAAATTTCAACGAACAATATTTAAAACAAAATTCTACAAAGTGTAACTGCACGCATCGCTACAGTGTTATTGAAAAAAAAAACTAAAAAAAAAACTAAAAGACTAAAAACAAAAACCCGCAGAAAAGTGAACTGTAATAAAGTTTGATAAATACGTATTGAAGCAGATAAAAATAAAAAATAAAAAAAATGGCTTTAGCCTTGAGTGAGTGCTTGCGAGAGGCCAGAAGCATACCGGTATTCAGTGGAAGCAATGAGTACTCATTAACAAATTATTTAAGGGATGTTAATTCAGTACTTTATATTACACCCGAAGAACATCAAAACGTTATAAAAACGGTTCTAATAAACAAACTACAGGGCAAGGCTTTAAAATCAGTAGAAACATTGATGGAACCCACATGGGAGGACATCTTGAGGAAGCTGAAGGAGGACTTCGGAATCAGAAGATCTTTTTTCCAGTTAAGGATGGACGCTATGAATGTCAAGGCCAGTAATATAGAAGAATTGCATTATAAATTAAGAAGAATTTTGAGTGAGATGAATACTAAGTTCAACCTTAATCAGGGAGACTTAGCTTATTCACCTGATAATAATGAGAAAATAATTTTTGATGTATATATCAATTTTTTACCTTTATATATAAGATCTTTATTATTACAAAATGGCATAGGGACCATAGAAGCAGCTCATACCTTTTATATCCAAAATAATATTTTAAAAGACATCAAAATATATAACAGAAACCAAAGCCAAAATCAATATAAGGATAATTATTACAAAAGCAAAAACTATAATAACAATAGCAATAATCAAAATCACAGACAAATTTCAGGCCAGAATACAAATAACAGTAAGGGCGCTTCTGGAAATTCGAATCAAAATTCTAGACGAAATCTAGGAAATTACAGATATAATAATATTTCTGGAAACTACCGGATCAAAAACGAATATGAACCGATGGATGTGGATAATTTGCAGGTAGTCGAAAATTTTCAACAGGAGCCTCGGACAGCAGATTACCCATAGTTTTTTTAACATTTAATAAAAAAAGAGTGAAATGTTTGATTGACACAGGAGCGGCTATAACCTTAGGTGATTATAACACCTTCGCAAGTAAAGACGAAATTCAGAAATTGTCAAAACCAATTCAATTAAACACTTTAGGAGGATCATCCATTGTGATAGAAGAAGTAATCTTCAAACTTCCAATTGAATTCAATATGCCGACTAAAACCATGTCAATCAAACTAACAAATTTTAAAAATAAAGATTTCGATTGTATAATAGGAAGCAACATCTTAATGCCACTGAAAGCTTGTATAAACTATGATACAAAGGCGCTGATAATTAATAAAACTGCTATACCCTTTTACAAAGAAGATAAGCAGTTTGAAATTGAGTATGATGAAGTATATCATTTGGAGAAAGATGATATAAATTTTGAGAAAATTAAATCGAATATATTAAATAAAGATGAAGAAAAATGGCTTAAAAATTTCTTTTATAAAAATAAGAATACATTTTATCAAGGCGGTCAGACCTTAACTGCTACCACTGCGATAAAGCATAACATACGTATAATTACGGATAAACCAATTTATTCTAAAATATATAAATATCCCCAGGTACATGAACAGGAAATTGAAACACAGATAAATGAAATGTTGAAACAGGGCATAATAAGGCCGAGTAAATCGCCTTATAACTCCCCTCTATGGATAGTAAAAAATAAAGCGGACAACTCCAATCAAGTGAAATGGCGTATAGTGATTGATTTTAGGAAATTAAATAGCGTTACAATTGACAATAAGTTCCCAATACCAGATATCAGTTCAATTTTTGATAAATTAGGACGTGCGCAGTATTTTTCCACTATCGATCTCGCTAAAGGCTTTCATCAAATTTTGATGGACGAAAGGGATATTGAACAAACCGCTTTCTCCACTCCCTTTGGTCATTATGAATATATCAGAATGCCATTTGGATTGAAGAACGCGCCTTCGACGTTCCAAAGAATGATGAATTTTATCCTGAGGGAATATATAAATAGAATATGCGTAATTTACATGGACGACATACTCGTGTTTTCAACTTCAATTGAGGAACACTTTGATAACTTAAATAAAATATTTAACAAACTAAACGCATATAGTTTAAAAATCCAATTTGACAAATGTAAATTTTTAGCCCAACAAGCTGAATTTTTAGGACATGTAATAACAACGGAAGGAATTAAACCAAACCCGGACAAAATAAAATCAATAAATGAGGTACCCTTACCGAAGACAGTGAAACAAATAAAATCATTTCTTGGATTAACTGGCTATTACCGAAAATTTATAAAAAATTATTCTTCAATAGCCTCACCTATCATAAAATATTTAAAAAAAGATACAAGGATCAATGAAAACGATCAAAAATATATTGAAGCGTTTGAAAAGCTTAAGGATTTAATAACGACTTATCCGATTTTAGCATATCCCGATTTTGATAAGAAATTTGTGGTGACCACTGACGCTAGTAATAATGCTTTAGGAGCCGTACTCAGTCAAGAGGGTAAACCTGTTTGTTATGCAAGTCGTACTTTGAATAACCATGAAAAGAATTATTCAACCATTGAAAAAGAACTATTAGCCATAGTATGGGCGCTAAAATATTTTAGAAGATACGTATATGGAAGGAAATTTTCGGTTCAAACTGATCATCAACCATTGAAATGGTTATATTCTATGAAAGAACCAAACTCTAAAATGTCAAGATGGAGAATACTATTAAATGAATATGACTTTGATATCGATTATATAAAAGGAAAAAATAATAAAATCGCAGACTTTCTGAGCAGGTACAGACAGGAAAATAATTTAGATACAAAATCTATTTTTGAGATAGATGACGAAGAAACAAGAAGCGAGGAGGAGGATTTAAACGACCATTTTAAGATCAGTGAAGGAATCGTAAACAAATATAAAACTCAAATACGTGTTGTAAAAAAAAGGATAAAAATAAAGAAAAAATATTTGAGAAATATGTTATTTTGTATATTGATGAATCAGACTTATCGAATGAAAAGTATCTAGAGGACATGTTTAGAGAAAATATAAGAAAAGGTACCATAGGAATATACTGTGAATTAGAAGACATGAAGTATGATATTATCCAACAAAAGCTAATTGAATTATTCAACAATGACAAAAAAGTTAAATTTACCAAGTGTAATACGATAGCAATCGATATAACAGAGGCAAAACAACTCCATGATCTCATAAAAAAAGGAACAGTCCAGCGCCTTCGTCTTGGTCTGCAGGCTGTATCGGAGATACACCCGCTAAATTTAAACGTAGAATACGTGGTATGGTTAAGAGCATATCCAAGTCAAAAACGAAAGCACAAACTAAGAAAAAAATATCGATAACAAAAGCGATAATAAAATCGATAACAAAATCGATAAAAATATCGATAACAAAATCGTTAACTAAATCGATTACAAAATCGATAAAAAATCGATTACAAAATCTATCGAAAAATCGATTACAAAATCGATAACAAAATCGATTCCAAAGTCAATAACAAAATTGATAACAAAATCTATCAAAAAATCCATTACAATATCGGTAATAAATTCGATAAAAAATCGATAAAACTATCGATAACAAAAGCGATGGCAATATCGATAGCAAAATCGGTAAAAAACCGATAAAAATACCGACAACAAAAGCGATAACAATATCTATAGAAAAATCGATAAAAATATTGATGACAAAAGCGACAAAAATATCGATAACAAAAGCGATAACAATATCGATAGCAAAATTGTTAAAACAATCAAGATAAAAAACTCGATAACAAAACCGATAAATAATCAATAATAAAATCAATAACAGAATCGATTACAAAATCGATAACAAAATCGATAAAAATATCGATCATTATATCGATAAGATCCGAAAATATCGATAGCAAAATCAATAACAACATCGATACAAATTTCGATAACAAAATCGGTGAAAGTATCGGTAACAAAACCGATAAAAATATCGATGGCAAAATCGATTAAAATATCGGCAACAAAATCTATAAAAATATCGATAACAAAATCGATAGCAAAATCGATAACAAAATCGATAAAAATATCGATAACAAAACCAAACAGATCCACATTAACTGAAACTTTCATATGTACGTATACAGTGAAACCTCCCTTGGGCGGACACTCACCGTCAGTCATTTTTTGTCCGCCCAAGAGAGGTGCCCGCTTAATGGAGGGGAAGCCTATTTTAGAACTTTTTAATGTTTTATTTAATTGAATAGTCACTATTTCTTATTTGAATAAAAGATATTGATATTACATCGTTCAAACAAAAATGTGCATGTATTTTTTCAAAAATGCACATTTCATTTATGTGCGTAAATACATATTAAGTAATAACAAAATAAAAATAAATGTTACATTTTAGTCCATAAACTACATAAAATCATAGATTCATTACATAAAAAACTGGGAAATTATCGATTGACGTAAGTTTTATTTTTAATTTTTTTCAGTGTCAGTACCTTTTTCATCAAAAGTTTTCATGTTTTTATCAGTCTCCAAGGGTTTCTGACAATTCAAATAACGAACCTAAACCACTGCGCAAACCAAACTAAATGTGTGCATAACAATCACATTTTGTGCGGGAAGTCCCCTTTTTCCATTTAGTAGTCCGCCTATGAGGAGTTCGCGTCCGCTCAACGGAGGTTTTTGTTTGATTTGTTATGAAAAGAAATCTTAATGTCCGTTGATAAGAGGTTCGCGCCGCCCAATAGAGTTTTTGTGTCAATTTTATGCAAAATAACTGTCCGCGTCCGGCCAAGAGAGTGTCCGCTTAAGAGAGAGTAATTTGTTCCGAAATTTATACTTAAAACTTGGTATAGGAAAAAATGTGTCCGTCCAATAGAGGTGTCCGTTAGGAGAGGTTTCACTGTATATGCATTTACATATGTACATACGCTGCGATCAAAAGCCGCATTACATACGCATACATACTTTTTGTCTCCTTCCCACGCTTCCAATGCGTGCACGTGTTTGCAAAATGATGACGAAGTGATTTTGTATGGAAAATCATTTATGCCCATATATTTGAATAAAATAAACATATATAGAAGATATCAACCAATACTTCCCATATACCAAACGAAAGGAAAACTCTTGAATTTTTGATTAAAGAAAACAAAAACAAAATCATTCGAGCGGTTTTCGAGCATTTTGGTAATGAAAAAAATTTGCAAATTTTTTCAAAAAAATTTTTGCCTTAAAATGCTCAATATTTGTTAAATTTATATAAAATTTGTACCCGATAATATTTCTGCTGCTCCAAAGAACCTATATCCCGAAAATGAAAGTTATATATGCCAACAATAAGTTGCTAGAGCACTTTAAAGGCTCAAAATTGACCCCAAAATAAGGGAATGTTTACCGTTGTTTTTACGACAGAAACCGAATTGGTTATTTACAAAAATGAATCTGTCGACAGGTTTGGAATTTTATCTTTGAAACGTCACACTTTTCTTTGAAATCGCTTTATTAGTTCTCGTGCAATAAACGTTTTTGTGAAGCTCTAAAAATTACAACTACAACATTTGAACATAGCCCCCATACCTTAAGGTAAGACGTATTAAAAACACATGAGGAAACTAACCATAGAGGTATTTTAGAAAATTTCGAGGAAATTAAAGGGAAGTATTTTTACCCTAATTTAATAAAATATATTAATAAGTACATAAATAACTGCAGAATTTGTAATGAAGCCAAATATGATCGCAAACCAATAAAAAAACATTTTTGCCATACGGAAACACCTAAAAAACCAAATCAGATAGTTCATATGGATATTTTCCATGTAGAAAAACAGTATTTCTTGACCACTATTGATAGATTCACAAAACTAGGAAGCGTTCACAAACTTTCTAATAAAAACATGATTACCGTTAAAGTTAAGCTTGAAGAAAGAATAGCTCTTTTAGGTAAACCGGATCTTTTAATCATGGATAACGAATTTGACAATTTTTTAATTAATCAGTTCTGTCATGAAAGAAATATTCAGACCCACTTCACTACTCCTTACTCTCATACCGGAAATTCAGATATCGAAAGATTATACTCCACGCTGCTTGAACATATCAGAATAATAAAAAGTAAAGAAGGAGAAATTAATACCGAAGAACTTGTAATTAGGGCAATAGGTTATTATAATAACACAATTCATTCAACAACTATACAAAAGCCAATGGATTTCATTAATAGATTAGATTTAGACTTCAAGGAGATTGCAGAAAGGATGGATAAAAAGAAAAGACATGTTATAAAAAAAACGAATGCACTTAGGAAACCACCTCCTACAATAAACGCAGGAAAAATGTGCATAAAAAACCCAAAAGCAGATAGGCAAAAAACTGCCAAAAGATATACAAAATATAACAAAAATAACCCTAATAAAATCGATATTGAACAAGTTAAACGACCATTAAAATATTTTATATAAATTTACAGATGATCATAGCTATAACGATTCTGGCAATATCAACATGTAATAAGGCAGAAATTATAATAAATAAAATAGAAACGGAGGCTGGATATATGATAATGGAAAGTCAACCTATATTTCTTATTCAAAATTATTCAAAACTAATACATATTATAAACCTGGAAGAAATCGAGGAAACAATAAATAAAGTGAAATTAAGTATTTCAAGATACATGAACACAAAACAGGGATGGATGATGCTAAATTTACAAAAAGACATCGAAGAATTAGAACATTCATTACTAACGATAGGTAGACATAATAGACAGAAAAGGGCTTTAGTTAATCTGGGCGGTAGACTTATCAAATGGGCATTTGGAAACCTAGATGACGAAGATAAAGAAGCTATTGACAATCATTTCAAAAATATAGATATCAATCAACATAATATAATGAGCAACTTGAATAAACAAATTACTATAAATAATGATATACAAAAATATATGCTAAACATTAAATTGATTTTGGACTCGCATAAAGAATTATTCAATGAAACAAACGCCAAAGAATTGCAAGAAAAATTTGAATTAATAAAATACAATCATCTCACATTAATTATAAATAGAATAAAAGACAAAATTGAAAAAATACAAGATAATATTATGAGTTCAAAACATCAAATTATGAATAGATTCTTTTTAACCACTAAGGAAATCGATTTCTATCAAATTGATAGCGATAAGTTAAAATATATTAAATGTTCGTTAGGAAATCTGTCAAATAAAGTAATATTGTTTGTAATAGCGATTCCAATATTTTTAAAAGATAAACAAAAGACAAAATTAATTATTTCGGTTCCCAATAAAAATAATATGCAAATAAATGTGGAAACTACTAGAATCATGGACATAGCAAACGAAACATATATTGTTGATGAAGGAAAAGATGTAAGAAATTTAAAACAAGCTAAATGCATCAAAAACTTGTTAAAAAATTCATATAATGAATGCACAC
>NW_023458561.1:66551023-66555478 GCF_013731165.1 Rhagoletis pomonella | reverse complement strand
CTATGGCAGCCGTTTCCCAGACGATGACGAGCCGGAGGAAAAACGCGTATCCACTTGGCTAGGACGTAATAAATATCCGCTTTCGCTGGCTTGCTATATGCTATTGCTAGCTTCGATTGGTATGGCCAACAGCGGCAGTGGACAGTACTGGAAGCAGATTGTGAGCAAGAAGGCACATATATTTTTCGACTTTTGCCGGCGCATTTTCACGATGGACTAGTGTGTGTTGGGAGAGGCACAGATGAATTAAAATGCGCGTAAATAAATGCATTGCAAGGAACACATTGAAATGCCATGCTTCACTGGTTCGTGAACGTCGTTATATTTTCTATTTATCTGTTACCAATGTACGAATGCAAAAACCTATGTATCGATTATTCTAAATAACACTGGAAACTGTACATTTACGTGTGAGATAACTTGCATTTAAGCTTCCATTTAAAGCACGCCTCGTCGGTTTCGAAGAATTGATATGTCCATAGTTAGTTAGGTTTATACGAGAACGCCGTGCTCCTCGTCAGCTCTCCCGTTGCCTTTAATACCTTTTGTCCTGGGGTTGTGGCTAACCATTTTAAGGTCTTCGAGTGTTATGTGAAAGTAAAGCCTTAATAGCTGCCAGACTCAATTAAAATGTTTATCCCTTGGCTTGCGTTCTGATTTTTTCTGAAGAATTCTGCGAAATGAGCAAATACATGTCCAACAACAAAAATTATAGTTGAAAGCATGCGAAAGCTCGGAAACCGCTCGCTATGCTTAGTGCTTTTTACACGGAACGGAACTTAGAAACGGAACTAATTCTTTCTTTCGCTATAAGGCTTCCTCTTTTTTCAATCCTGTCTTTGGTATAAATTAGAGGCCTTTGGATAATATTATTGGATGACTATTATTGATTTTTGAAATGAATGAAATTATGTTACCGATTCGTCAACACGGCAATAAATCAGCAAGTCACCAATTTGTTGCCATTGACGATTGTTGCCTAGTTCTCATGTTTTGCATGGTGGGTACATACAGTGCCGAATAGAAGTATTGGCGCAGTGATTTTTTCGCAATATATGCAAAGTTTTTTATTCTAATTTATTTTCGATAATTTTTTACAAAAATATTGTTCATTCTACACCAGAAAACATAAAAATAAAATCTCTATACTTTGTACAAAACTCAGGAAAATTCATTAAATTTGCAACTATTTATTCAGATTTTTTAGAAAAATTCTAGGTATGCAGTCTTATAGTCCATTAAATTTGAATATATGAAAAAATGCAAGTTTAAAGTTGCTACAAAATCGCGTTGTTTTCTGGCATTTTTTTTAGTGGAAGGTGTTGCTCATTTTCTCCATACAAAAAATAATTGTCGAATTACTTTGTATGGAAGAACTTGCGTGAAAAAAAATTACCAAAAATCAATGCGATTTTCTAGCAGCTTCAAACTTGCACTTTGTTATACTAAATTTCAATGGGCTATAAAACTGCGTACTTAGAATTTTTCTAAAAAATCTGAATAAATAGTTGCAAATTAGTGTGCAAATTTGATGAATTTTCCTGAATTTTGCACAAAGTTTAGAGATTTTATTATTATGTTTTCTGGCGTAGAATGAACAATATTTTTATACAAAATTATCGAAAATAAATTAGAATACTAAACTTTGCAAATATTGCGAAAAAATCACTGTGCCAATACTTCTGTTCGGCACTGTACATGTATACAAAGATACATATAAGTATGCAGTTATGTATACATTGGGCCGAAAATCCGCCTTTTGAGAATTTCGATTGGTAATCGCAAAAATAAAAACAGACTGTGTGAAAGATGTGCTCAAAATATAAAGTTTAATGAATACATTACTCAATACATTTTTTTAACTAAAATTGCAATTCGAATGTGTTAGTCCCACATAATTATGTATGTGGTCCTTTTTTGAGGAGAATCGAAGTAAGCTAAGAAAAATTTGTTTAGCACTTGAACTTTGATAGACTTGGGCGAGCCTAAGACATTGGCAGACTGTTTTGCTATTACCAATCAAAATTCCAAAAAAAGCATATTTTCGGCCTACGCTAGTACACATTCATGCATTAACACAAATTAGTGTTGAAAAATTATTACTCACTTCCGCTATGTCTCATATCAGCTCGGTTCAATTAGTTCGTATCGCTTTTGAATGCAATATTTAATAATATGTATTGAAATGATGGTGAAACAAATTATGCAACAGATGACCTGCGGGTTATATATGTATGTACAAAATTTAATACTTTAGACCACCTGAAATCAGCCAAATATGCATGAAACCCCGTTGCATGCCACAAAGCTGGTCATAGCATTTTATCATTTACATGCCACAACGGTTGTTAATTAAATTCGGAACTAAATTGCATTTGAATGTTCCAAACTCATGCATACATACATACATACATACATACATATGTACGTATGTACATGTAATGCAGGCACACATATGTATTTAGATTTGTTTGTGCTCACAGCCGCTTATCGCAGCACTTTGTGCAACATCGACAAATTTGTATAAACATTTTTGTGTTGTTGCCTTATTGGAGTTGTATGTAGCTTTTGTAGCATTTATGAATTGAAAATGAATGCGGGTATTTGCAGCGGTTGATTTGGCGAAATCAAAAAGCATAAAACAAATATTTATTGTGTGGCAGAGCAATCAAACACAAAAATATGCAATGAGGTCGGCGATGGGGCGAAGGTTGGGGGCGCGGGTCGGTGCATCAATGAAGTGGAATAAGTTTTCGTGTCTATGCTTGTCTGAAATGTGTACATACATACATGTAAGTACGCGCATATGATTACTTGCATTTACATTGACATGTTGCACAGCATTGCCAACATTTAGGTACTGCAATCAGTTGCATGCAACAGTGCATAAACCGCAAAATGCAAATACTAATACATTACAAGCGATATGAATTGCATTTGTCACAATTTCTCTTTTTGCCCGCATTTTATCAAACAAAAACAACTACCGCAAAAAAAATGTTTGTAGCACAAAAAAGTTATCTTGCAGAATTCACTTCGACGGTTGCATTGCTGATTTAGCTGCTGGTTGCTGTTTATCATCGTTAATATTTTTATCACACTTTCTGCTCGGCATTCTGGTCCACAGGCAGCTGTCAAATTAATTTTCTTTTTTTTTCAGCTACTATTTGCTTGCCATCCAAAGTTGCGACAATTTTGTTGAGTATTTAAAATTTCCAGCACATTTCGTTTGCGGCAAAATTAAAAATGCAAATTTTCATTTTCATTCCAAAGCAGCCGTTAGTGCAGTGGTGTGGCAGTGAATGATTGAAGAAGGATATATTTAAGTAAAAACAGGAAAAGTAGAAAATTTTTCAAGTCAGGCATAACAAATGTACAAGTGATTCATTGATTAAAAAGAACACCGGCTTGTGTTCATTCTGTCGGCCCTTTAATCTGTTCAAATATATGTTATCCCCATAGGCTTCGATTGTATGCTCCTCTCTACATATACCGCTATAAAGAGTGATTTGGAGAGTGGAAGTTTAGTGGATGAAAAAGTTGGAGGATTTGTGTTCTGTCAGGAACTCTTAAGTTAGGGCTTCGGTAATTGTGACGCGATCATCTCCGATTACTTCCAAATGAGACAGATTAGAGTTCCAGGGAACAGGTGTATTGCATCTAACTATTTGGATAAAGAATTAGCTAGAGATAGGTTACCCTTGAGGTCGTATCTTCTTACAGGGAGGATATATAAAACTGTCCGATGCAACCTTTTTACTGGTTCTAGACAGCTAAGCTCCTAGTTTGGAAATGGAAAAAAGTTGCAAAGTTCCTTTTGATGGGTACTTGACCGCTGGCCATCAAAGGAGTTTCTACCTGGCCATGCGGTTAGGCTAATATCGTCTCGGATCCCAGCTGCAGTAGCTGATTCAAAGAAGATGACGAGAGGTAATCATCTCACTATTTCTTTATAAATTGCCCTGAAATGCCTTAGTTCGTCCCTCGAGCCTAGCCTTTGGTTGCTCGTGCATTCGTAGTTACTCGGCTTAAGTGACAACATTTTCGTGGAACCCATAATGCATATACACGAATAGCAGAAACTCGTATATTGCACTTACATAGCTCCTATTTTGGAGATCACCAATGGCCTGCTAGACTTCTGGCGGACTCGAGCCCACTTGAATTGAAGCGCGGAGCTACGAAAGTACTATTTTTAATGACTTATGTGTAACATAAATACAACTAGAGGATTACCATTCAGCCGAAGAACTCCTCTGCCTCCGAGTTCAGTATGCATTTGGCTTCGTCGTGTTTTTGGCTTTGAATTTCTATTGAAGTTCGGAAAAATTTCCAAGACCCAATAGGTATTGTGCTCTTTTTGTGCCACTCCTATTCAAAGCACTCCACTGTCGCGGCGCATCCATTGTTGTTGCTGTTGCTTTATGCAAAAATAATGCGCTAATATTTATGCTG
>NW_023458561.1:66546436-66550923 GCF_013731165.1 Rhagoletis pomonella | reverse complement strand
CAGCATAAATATTAGCGCATTATTTTTGCATAAAGCAACAGCAACAATGTGTGTGCGGCGACAGTGGAGTGCTTTGAATAGGAGTGACACAAAAAGAGCACAGCACCTCTTGGATCTACTTTTCAAGTCATATAGTACTGGGTCTTGGAAATTTTTCCGAACTTCAATAGAAATTCCAAGCCAAGAACACGACGAAGCCAAATGCATACTGAACTCGAAGGCAGAGGAGTTCTTCGGCTGAATGGTAATCTTCTAGGTTTATTTATGTTACACATAAGTCATAAAAAAAAGTGTTTTCGAGGTTCTGCGCTTGAATTCAAGTTGACTCGAGTCCGCCAGAAGTCTAGCAGGTCATTGGTGATCTCCAAAATAAGAGCTATGTATATACAATTTCTAATGCTGGATTTCCACTAGGCGTTAAATGGCAAAAATGACAAATGATGAAGTCGGGCATTAAAAATAATCGTGTCTTTTAATCAGCTACTGCAGCTGGGATCCAAGACGATATTAGCCTAACCGCATGGCCAGGTAGAAACTCCTTTGATGGCCAGCGGTCAAGTACCCATCAAAAGGAACTTTGCAACTTTTTCCATCAGAGTTTCCGGCCACCTCTGCCTGTGCAAACTAGGAGCTTAGCTGTCTAGAACCAGTAAAAAGGTTACATCGGGTAGTTTTATATATCCTCCCTGTAAGAAGATACGACCTCAAGAGTAACCTGTCTAGCTAATTCTTCATCCAAATAGTTAGCTGCAATACAATTGTTCCCTGGAACTCTAATCTGTCTAATTTGGAAGTAATCCGAGACGGCCGCGTCACAATTACCGAAGCCTTAACTTAAGAGTTCCTTGACAGAACACAAATCCTTTAACTTCCACTCTCCAATTCACTCTTTATAGCGGTATGTGTAGAGAGGAGCATACAATCGAAGCCTATGGGGAATACATATATTTGAACAGATTAAAGGGCCGACAGAATGAACACAAGCCGGTGTTCTTTTTAATCATTGAATCACTTGTACATTTGTTGTGCCCGACTTGAAAAATTTTCTACTTTTCCTGTTTTTTTTCTTAGATATATCCTTCTTCAATCATTCACTGCCACACCACTGCACTAACGGCTGCTTTGAAATGAAAATGAAAATTTGCATTTTTAATTTTGCCGCAAACGAAATGTGCTGGAAATTTTAAATACTCAACAAAATTGTCGCAACTTTGGATGGCAAGCAAATAATAGCCGAAAAAAAAAGAAAATTAATTTGACAGCTGCATGTGGACCAGAATGCCGAGCAGAAAGTGTGATAAAAATATTAACGATGATAAACAGCAACCAGCAGCTAAATCAGCAATGCAACCGTCGAAGTGAATTCTGCAAGATAACTTTTTTTTGCGCTACAAAACACTTTTTTGCGTTAGTTGTTTTTGATAAAATGCGGGCAAAAAGAGAAATTGTGACAAATGCAATTCATATCGCTTGTAATGTATTAGTATTTGCATTTTGCGGTTTATGCACTGTTGCATGCAACTGATTGCAGTACCTTAATGTTGGCAATGCTGTGCAACATGTCAATGTAAATGCAAGTAATCATATGCGCGTACTTACATGTATGTATGTACACATATTCAGACAAGCATAGACACGAAAACTTATTCCACTTCATTGATACACCGACCCGCGCCCCCAACCTTCGCCCCATCGCCGACGACCTCATTGCATATTTTTGTGTTTGATTGCTCTGCCACACAATAAATATTTGTTTTATGCTTTTTGATTTCGCCAAATCAACCGCGGCAAATACCCGCATTCATTTTCAATTCATAAATGCTACAAAAGCTACAACAAAACTACATACATACAACTCCAATAAGGCAACAACACAAAAATGCTTATACAAATTTGTCGATGTTGCACAAAGTGCTGCGATAAGCGGCTGTGAGCACAAACAAATCTAAATACATACATATGTGTGCCTGCATCACATGTACGTACATACATATGTATGTATGTATGTATGTGTTTGCAACATTCAAATGCAATTTAGTTCCGAATTTAATTAACAACCGTTGTGGCATGTAAATGATAAAATGCAATGACCAGCTTTGTGGCATGCAACGGGGTTTCATGCATATTTGGCTGATTTCAGGTGGTCTAAAGTATTAAATTTTGTACATATGTATGTATATAACCCGCAGGTCATCTGTTGCATAATTTGTTTCACCATCATTTCAATACATATTATTAAATGTTGCATTCAAAAGCGATACGAACTAATTGAACCGAGCTGATATGAGACATAGCGGAAGTGAGTAATAATTTTTCAACACTAATTTGTTTTAATGCATGAATGTAGATATACTAGCGTGGACCGAAAATCCGCTTTTTATTACCTCCCTTTTATTAGGTAGGGATGTAACTATGTAATATTGATGCGCCTAAAAGATGTAGCGATTTCTAAGTATTCTCAAGTTACATACCGATTTATTGCCGTGGTGACCAATCGGCAACATCATTCCTTTCATGTCAATTTTGGAATAAATAAGTTATCAAAAATGACCAAACTTATATATTTCGCGTCAATAATATTATCCAAAAGCGTCTAATTTACACCAAAGACAGGATTGAAAAAATTTGTAGGAAGACCCATAGCGAATGAGCGAAGAATGAATTCCTTATCGAAGTCCAATTTTGTATACAAAATATAAATGAAGCATCTATTAAAAAGAATCAAATTATTACAAATATCGCCCGAAGCGATAAGAAAACGACTCATTCAGGTAACAAAAAAAAAAACGACTCGCCCAGTCGAGTTGACTTCGGCGATTAGAGCGATACGAAATCGATACGATGGCGATATTACCGGCAACAAATTTGTTTCCGAGGGTGACACGTTTTCTTTTTTCCGGCAACCAAAAATTTTTTGGTGGGTATATTTATATATGTGTGTGTGTCCGGGCACTCGCATTAAAGTCTTCAGCTGTCTCTTTCGGAAACGGGCCTTTGCAATTCGAGCAGAACTTGGTGAAAGGTATGCCGATGCTTTTTCATTCCTAATGGGTGCTGGCTTGCTCTACTTTTTGCTTCTTACTCCTCCTCCATTGTAAACATTTGCGCCTAGAAACACTTGCACATTCCATCTTGATCGGTCTGTAAAGGCAGTCATGCCTTCCAATCGCTGGCTCTAGTGGTAGTTAATGGAAAGAGCGGAACGTTCAGAGCTTTAGTTGATCAGGATCGCATTATATCCCTTGCACCAACATCAGGTGACTTCTGAATTCCCCTACCATCCTTAGCTTCAATACCCGCCTATTGCCTGGTATCATATTGGCTACATATATGATGTACGTAAGATTACCGAGGCTTTCCTTGCGTGCTCTTCAGTATTCAATCTCAAGTTAATTTTGTGGTCCAGAGCAGCGCCAATATATTTTAATTTTGTGAAAGATGTAGTTCCAGCTGTGAATGTATTCAAGAGAGGTCACGACGCTGTAACAGAGGAAGAGTAGGGTCTCCTCTGCGATGGAAGACCAGGTGGGGAAGGACATGGCACCACACAAGGTTCAAACTCTAAGACCAAGGAATCATAATTTTGCTTAAAACCAAATGAAATTGACCCGATACAAGTATTGTTATATATTCGGTATAAGCCCTGTTTCCCTGTCGACCTAGGTTTATGCTTGGACTCGAAGACGTATGGACACAAATGCAAAAAGTAGAAGCTTTGACATACAGCTCAAGACTGGAAACTTCAGGTTACTTTAAGCTACCAGGACATGTTATTTTTAATTGAAATTTTGACAATAATGCGGCATAGATATTGCTGGGAAATAAATCTGCCTGATCAGGGGATAAACATATCTACTGAGGCTGGCATACATTAAGGCTTTACATTCGCATACCACTCGAAGACTTTAAAATGCGTGCGTCACAACCCCAGAACAAAAGATATTAAAAGCAATCGTAGAACTAATGAGCTTGTCAAGCACGGCGTTCTCCTATAAACCAAACTAGCTACGGACATATCAATTCTTCGACACCGACGAGGCGTGCTTTAAATCGAAGTTTGACCACAAGTTATCTCACATGTAAATGTACAGTTTTCGGTGTTATTTAGAATAATCGATACATAGGTTTTTGCATTCATACATGGGTAACAGATAAATAGAAAATATAACGACGTTCACGAACCAGTGAAGCATAGCATTTCAATGTGTTCCTTGCAATGCATTTATTTACGCGCATTTTAATTCATCTGTGCCTCTCCCAACACACACTAGTCCATCGTGAAAATGCGCCGGCAAAAGTCGAAAAATATATGTGCCTTCTTGCTCACAATCTGCTTCCAGTACTGTCCACTGCCGCTGTTGGCCATACCAATCGAAGCCAGCAGTAGCATATAGCACGCCAGCGAGAGCGGATATTTATTACGTCCTAGCCAACTGGATGCGCGTTTTTCCTCCGGCTCGTCATCGTCTGGGAAACGGCTGCCATAG
>NW_023458561.1:66542668-66546336 GCF_013731165.1 Rhagoletis pomonella | reverse complement strand
CATTTTTGCAATATTTAAATGTGAGCGGGTTTGATGTGTTGAAATTTGTATCCGCTATTGCAAATTTGACAATAATAGAGGATAATATGCGTGACAGTATGCGGATAAGTGGTGCGGAATATCCCAGTAGTGAAAGTGAGCAACATTTCCAGGTTGGAACGACCAGTCCGGTGGTGAATGGTGAGTGTTGTGTTTATTTGAAGTAACTTATGAAAAAACACGATATCGGAAGAATGTCGAGGAAGCTTTGCAGCGGAGCTTTTCGCATTGAAATATTTGTGGATTTTTCGCAAAATTGAAATAGTTATTATGATTTTTGTTCACATCATCGCGTTGCTGAAAAATTACACTGAAAATTCAAATTTGAATAGATGCAGCTATGTTTCAGTGCTTATAAAAAATTTGCTGCACGAATACACTCATCAATGTGACCAGGTCTTCGACATGGAAAAACATCCCACTTAGTCTAAAAAAAACGTAAATTATAGCGTTAAATTGTAAACGAGTTGCAAAAGAAAGCTCCAACTCGGCTAACTATTTTGTGGCAGCACTTGTAAAAACCGTCATCATTCCCAAAAGGTTAACAGAACAAACTGATTTTTTTTTGGAAAATTAATCAATAGATTTTTTCAACCAAAGTAAATTACGTTTATTTATGACAATGCAGGATGAGCTCGGATTTTGAGAAGCCGGTCGGATGTGTCGCAATAAGTGCAAATATATCCCTTTGTTTTTAAATGGTACGCCATCTCATTCTGCTGCACCCATTAATAGAAATCACTCTTTAAGACAAAAGTGTGTGCGTTTGAGCGAAAGTGCGAAAATGCGAAATATTCGACGGCTTTCTATAACAAACATATGGCACCGTTTCGTACTTTTATTTTCGCACAAAGGCACAGATGAAACCCTAACCACGGTTGCCACTTTGGTAAATTGTGACTAAAATTGGTACAAAAAATTTGGGTTGGTAAAAAGGTAAATCTTGTTTACATTTTGGTAGATTTTTTAAAGTATTTGGTTTGAAAAATAAATATAAATTTTCGTTCCCGCTTTATTTTTCGTAGCTATCTTCATATTATAAATATCATTTTAAAAGTGTTGTCTACTTTATCGCGTTGAGTTTCGAAAGCTTTAAGGCACTCTAAAAAATCTGTTTAAAAATGCGACTATAAATCGCGTATATTTTTGTTTATTTTTGAAAAGTTTTTGGTAAATTTACACGATGAATATGTATTTTTCTCGTTTACACATTTTCGTGGGTAAAAATCATTTCTGTTAGCGGCTTTACACAATTCTACGGGTGAAATAAAACCGAAGATATGTATTTTGTAGCTTGTACACACTTTCGTAGTAAATTTACGCACACTACAGCAGCTATATTACACTCTAAAAAGTTCGAAATTTAAACAAACCATTCGTTGAATAATCGAGCATGTAATTTCGCGAATAGTAAGGTAGGAAATCAGTAACCTATCTTTTAGCTAGCAAATCTACACAATTTTTTTAGAGTGATTCCAAATTACGTCAAACGAATTGATAACTACACTGGGTAAAATTATTGCACCTGAAAATTTATGTACATTAAAATTGAGTAGAATATGGTCGATGGTCGGTGATGTTTGTTCAGCTTTGTTGTAAATTCCATCACTTTAGTATTTCGATGAGATGTTGCACTATTCACTAATTGTCATTGCATAACGTGAAAAACTCGCATACACAAGTAATACGAACGAATCTCGAAAGAACCGGAAAAGCTAGCGAAATTTTTTATTAAAATTAACTCTCGAATTCTTTCCAAGGCATCCTAACGTAAACAAGCAATACAAATTTTCACAATAATGTTAAAAATGTCAAATGGCAACGCTGACTCTCGGACATGTACCCAGTTAAAGCAATCTGATAGCTTCGCATCACTCGGAACGGTTTCTCAACCTTCTAGGACGAACCATTTCCAACACTTCAAAAGTACTATTGCATACAAAAATGAGTTTTCCATTACCAGCGGCCAAGCTCACATGAACGCTTAGGGCTCTGGTCAAATGGCGTCAACTCTACATTGAATACGGTCAGCGATAACTGCTGGAAACCAGACATCACGTGCAGAAAGGAGTACATAGTTTACCTGCCGCATTTATATTCAATAAAGAATAATCAGAATAATTTTTTGAATATTTACATATGCGCATATGTATATGTATAAATTAGGGTGTGGCAGCAAGTTTCTCTAGGGGTTAGGGTGTGGCAGCAAGTTTTCTAAATTCGATTAGCATAGATGCTGCCTAAATTTTTCCCATTTGGCGAAAATATATTTTTCAAAAGCGAAAGCTCCTTCAGAACAAAAATCTTCATCAGTAATATTGCCATTTGCCGGAAGAAATAAAATTACTTCATCGACTTAGCATGATTTTCTTGAAATGCGCAATATGATTACAAAACTATTACATGCCAATGTATACTTTTGAAATTATACTTATTTCTCATTACTTTTAGAATGTAACAGAAATATAGTTTTACTTCATCATACTAATATTAGTTTATCTTTCCAAGCCTAATTTATTCATTTATGATGTCCTTGAAATTTTAAAGTCCTTTTAAAAACATCCTGACACCAGACAGTAAAAACTAGAAAAAATAAAAGAAGGATTTTGAAGGTATCGGAAATCTTTTTTTTTGTACTTTCTATAGCCAAGTCTGCTAGAATTTATTATCATGAAGCTACCGAAAACCTCCGACACGGTTGTAGTGGAATTATTATATTTATTACAAAATGCTACAAACGTAGACTTCCAAGCACACGAAGGTTAAAATGGTTAAAGCTCAAAGTAGTGGGCGAGAGTAGGAGGTCTCGTTTTCTTAAACCTAAGGGTCTACAAACGAAACATACATAAGTCGCTTTGCGGCATTTTTTGAAACTAAAGAGCGACTGTAGAATGTTTTCTCACACTCATTTGAAACGGACAAGTGACGTGACAGTCACCCTTTAGAGAAAACGAGAAATGTCCAGTATGAAATTTTTACACTTTAGTGTCGTGAAAAATCAAAAACGTATATTTAATGCGTTTCAGTTCCGCAGTGCATGCGACAAACATGTCGATTGTTTATGTGAAATTAAATTTTATAGCACGTGTGGTTTCTTAGTACTTGTATATAGTAAGTTCTAAACCAAAATTTCAATTTCAAGCCGAAACGTGTAGGGATGCAAATTTTGGGGAGTAACATCGATACATCGATGTTTCGATGCATCGAAAAAATGAACATCGACGCTAAAATACATCGCCAGAAAAAACATCGATATATCGATGGTATCCGATGTTTTGAAATTTATTAGGTTGTAGTCACATTAAAAGGAAAATTTAATACTTTTCAGTTCCAACTCTCTGTTCAATTAGAAAAATACTTACATATGGATGTATTTCCCTGTATTTGTTTACTATTCCTTTACCCTTCCTATAAATAGAATAGAAATGCATGCCGTCGTAAGTATGCTGAGCCTAATGACTAAGTAAGCATTTTTAATATCGAAAGATAAGAATGTTCCTCAAAAGAATAAGTAATAAAATTCATGGCCAGTCAAAAACTTTTAGGGGCATAAGTCGATGTTAAAACATCGCTGAAACTGGCATCGATGTATCGTCAATTTAGCGATTTTAGGAAATTGTAAACATCGA
>NW_023458561.1:66536590-66542568 GCF_013731165.1 Rhagoletis pomonella | reverse complement strand
CATTTTTGCAATATTTAAATGTGAGCGGGTTTGATGTGTTGAAATTTATATGCGCTATTGCAAATTTGACAATAATAGAGGATAATATGCGTGACGGCATGCGGATAAGCGGTGCGGAATATCCCAGTAGTGAAAGTGAGCAACATTTCCAGGTTGGAACGACCAGTCCGGTGGTGAATGGTGAGTGTTGTGATTATTTGAAGTAACTTATGAAAAAACACGAAATCGGAAGAATGTGGAGGATGCTTTGCAGCGGAGCTTTTCGTATTGAGATATTTGTGGATTTTTCGTAAAATTCCTATTAAAAAATAAATTTTCATTGAAATAATTATGATTTTTGTTCGCATCATCGCGTTGCTGAAAAATCATACTGAAAATTCAAATTTGAATAGATGCAGCTATGTTTCAGTGCTTATAAAAAATTTGCTGCACGAATACACTCATCAATGTGACCAGGTCTTCGACATGGAAAAACATCCCACTTAGTCTAAAAAAAACGTAAATTATAGCGTTAAATTGTAAACGAGTTGCAAAAGAAAGCTCCAACTCGGCTAACTATTTTGTGGCAGCACTTGTAAAAACCGTCATTCATTCCCAAAAGGTTAACAAAACAAACTGATTTTTTTTTTGGGAAATTAATCAACACATTTTTTCAACCAAAGTAAATTACGTTTATTTATGACAATGCAGGATGAGCTCGGATTTCGAGAAGCCGGTCGGATGTGTCGCAATAAGTGCAAATCTATCCCTTTGTTTTTAAATGGTACGCCATCTCATTCTGCTGCACCCATTAATAGAAATCACTCTTTAAGACAAAAGTGTGTGCGTTTGAGCGAAAGTGCGAAAATGCAAAATATTCGACGGCTTTCTATAACAAACATATGGCACCGTTTCGTACTTTTAGTTTCGCACAAAGGCACAGATGAAACCCTAACCACGGTTGCCACTTTGGTAAATTGTTACTAAAATTGGTTGAAAAAACTTGGGTTGGTAAAAAGGTAAATCTTTTTTATATTTTGGTAGATTTTTTAAAGTATTTGGTTTGAAAAATAAATATAAATTTTCGTTCCCGCTTTATTTTTCGTAGCTATCTTCATATTATTTCATTTTAAAAGTGTTGTCTACTTTATCGCATTGAGTTTCGAAAACTTTAAGGCACTCTAAAAAATCTGTTTAAAAATGCGACTATAAATCGCGTATGTTTTTGATTTTTGAAAAGTTTTTGGTAAATTTACACGATGAATATTTATTTTTCTCGTTTACAGATTTTCGTGTATAAAAATCATTTTTGTTAGCGGCTTTACACAATTCTACAGGTGAAATCAAACATTAGATGTGTATTTTGTAGCTTGTACGCACACCACAACAGCTATATTACACTCTAAAAAGTTCGAAATTTAAAAAAACTATTCGTTGAATAATCGAGCATGTAATTTCGCAAATAATAAGATAGGAAATCAGTAACCTATCTTTTAGCTAGCAAATCTACAAAATTTTTTTTAGAGTGATTCCAAATTACGTCAAACGAATTGATAACTGCACTGGGTAAAATTATTGCACCTGAAAATTATTGAAAATTAAAATTGAGTAGAATATGGTCGATAGTCGACGATGTTTGTTCAGCTTTGTTGTAAATTCCATCACTTTAGTGTTTCGATGAGATGTTGCACTATTCACTAATTGTCATTGCATAACGTGAAAAACTCGCATACACAAGGCATATCCAAAGCGACCGTTTCAATATACTGTTTTGAAGAAAATTAAGCCCATGAAGCAATGCTGTTGAATGGGTTAATTAAGACTGGTAGAACACGTCAAATGCATTACAACCAATCTACGAAACAAAATTTAGACTATGGCTTTTATCCCTGACATTTAATTCCCGGCTCTTTTTGACAGATTGTTCAAAGAAATCTTTTTGATAGAATGGATTTTTAATTCATTTCACTTCTCGTTTGTAGAACAAATCTCGAAAGAACCGGAAAAGCTAGCGAAATTTTTTATTAAAATTAACTCTCGAATTCTTTCCAAAGCATCCTAACGTAAACAAGCAATACAACTTTTCAAAATAATGTTAAAAATGTCAAATGGCAACGCTGACTCTCGGACATGTACGCAGTTAAAGCAATCTGATAGCTTCGCATCACTCGGAACGGTTTCTCAACCTGCTAGGACGAACCAATTCCAACACTTCAAAAGTACTATTGCATACAAAAATGAGTTTTCCATTACCAGCGGCCAAGCTTACATGAACGCTTAGGGCTCTGGTCAAATGGCGTCAACTCTACATTGAATATGGTCAGCGATAACTGCTGGAAACCAGACATCACGTGCAGAAAGGAGTACATAGTTTACCTGCCGCATTTATATATTCAATAAAGAATAACCAGCAACATTTTTTAATATTTACATATGCGCATTAGTATATGTATGTGTAAATTAGGGTGTGCCAGCAAGTTTCTTTAGCGAAATTCGATTCGCATAGATGCCGCCTAAATTTTTTTCCATTTGCCATTTAGTTTATCTTTCCAAGCCTAATTTATTCATTTATGATGTCCTTGAAATTTTAAAGTCCTTTTAAAAACATCCTGACGCCAGACAGGAAAAACTAAAAGAAGGATTTTGAAAGTATCGGAAATCATTTTTTTGTACTTTCTATAGCCAAGTCTGCTAGAATTTATTTTCATGAAGCTACCGAAAACCTCCGACACGGTTATAGTGGAATTATTATATTTATTACAAAATGCTACAAACGTAGACTACCAAGCACACGAAGGTTAAAATGGTTAGAGCTCAAAGTAATGGACCAGAGTAGGAGGTCACGTTTTCCTAAAACCTAAGGGTCTACAAATGAAACAAACATAAGTCGTTTAGCAGTATTTTTTGAAACTAAAGAGCGACTTTAGAATGTTTTCTCACACTCATTTGAAACGGATAAGTGACGTGACAGTCACCCTTTAGAGCAAACGAGAAATGTCCTGAAAAAAATTTGTACACTTTAGTGTCTTGAAAAATTAAAAACGTATATTTAATACATTTCAGTTCCGCAGTGCATGCGACAAACATAGCGATTGTTTATGTGAAATTAAATTTTATAGCACGTGTGGTTTCTTAGTACTTGTATACTTGTATAGTATGTTCTGAACCAAAATTTCAATTTCAAGCCAACACGTGTCGTCCGTCATCCTACAGCAATAAAACTGGGTCAAAAAGAAAAAAAATTAATATGTATGTATATAGAATTTCACTCCTTATATTCTGGGACACCCTAATGTACATACATTCATTCGTACATATGACATAATGGTAAAAGAAATAATTTTCATTGCATAAAAGTATGCGATTTTCCAGCTGGCCATAGGCCAATAGAAAATTCGATGCCGAGTTGGAGAGCATAAGTGTCAGTAAGAATACCGTTAGTGAATGGCTTGCAACCTGCACTTGCTTACATACATATGTAAGCACAGATATAATATATACTAGCTACTAAGTGAACACACTTGCATACCTACATCCCACATAATTGTGTGCTAACGTTGGTCCTTCAACTTTATTCTGCGACATCCTATGATTTTATTTGAATTGTTTTCAATGTCATGGTTCATGTGCTAAGCTGACGGCGTGCCGCAATGGCGCTTGTATAAATGCATGTGTATATATGTATATATGTAATCCTTTGGCAAAAAACATGTACCTGCTTTAACATACATAGTATGTATGTATATGTATATGGAGATTCTTACCTCTACTAACTACATACAAGTGTCCAATCAGCGAACGCAGCTGGTCGCCTTCTGTTGCAATGCGGTCCGGTCACGACCTGAATTATTTAAGTGTAAAGCGCGTACGAGCGCACAACTGATAAAGTACCCAGCCAGACGGGATAGGACAGGACGACACGACAGGGAAATGCATGTGCGTGGAAATGTGTTGTTGGCATTTAGTAAAGTTGGTGATTTTGTTTCGAGCACCAGAGCTTTCCATTTTAGTTGCCTACAGAGAAAGTCTTTAGGCCAATGACAAAACTCGTCGCATATCAATTGATTTAACTACTGCGCCTAAAAGTATGCCTCAAAAAATTGTCTCTAACCGCTCTAATAGTGACAATTTTCTATGTTTTTATTATGGCATATTGAGTACGTGACAACGACGAAACTATGTCTATGTTATGCGTCGAAACTTTAGGAACAGTAGTTAAATCAATTGGTACGCGATGACGTGGGAAGGAGGCGGTAAGTATAATATTTAAATAAGATCAATTTCATTGAACAAATTGGTGTAAGTGTTCTTTGAATTCCCCATTGCGAAATGACGTGTCGCATTGCTGCTTTTCTTTCGAACATAAAGAAGCGTTGAAGAAAATGTCCTAATAGTGTGTTTATTATAATGCTTACTGTAGTTATACGTATAATTTATTAGTTTAATTTTTGGTTTTGTGGTTCTGTTATAACATTACACAATTTCGCTTAGTCTCATACCATTCATTTTAATGTTAACATCTTCCTTTGAATCTGTTTTAAGTCTATAAATCAAATAACTTGCCTATTTTTCTCACAGTACTTCGCTCTCGAAAGCTTTAGATATACCTGATCTTCGTTAAGACGAGACAGGGAAGAAAGGGCAAATGGATTTTGCTAAATATGCCAATCACTGTCAGATGTTTGGGGCCACCAGTCAGCAATAACACAAGCTGTCTGTAGTCCCATCTGGTCAATGAAAGCAAAAATAATAATAATAATAATCAAGCCCCCTTATTTTTAGGGGGATTATCTCTTAGACGGAATTAAGAATGTGCGGATCCAAACCAAATTAGTATGGGACCACCCCTGAGGTAACACCTTTCCCTAAAACAAAATTCTAGAAATCGGTTTACGTGATCCAAAGTTATCTGGTAATATACTACATATGTACATAAAAAAAATTAAAAATATTCCGACGAATTGAGAATCTTCTCCTTTTTTAAAGTCGGTTAAAAATAAAAAAAAGTCTACGCTGATCTGTCATCGAACACGTTTCCTAAGGAATGGCAGTTTACAGCTCTACCTACTTGGCCACGGTGGTCACCTTACCGATACAAAATTAAGGTACGTTTCAATGAATTCAAGAGAGAAATGATGTAATCAAGCAGATTTTCCCAGTGGTTTTTAAAGCCAATAAGAATTTTCACATAAAATCAATAAAGAATCTCTACTTTATTCGTTTTTCACCGGTTTTACCCCTTAGCCCAGAAACATTTCATATAAGCAATCGTCTTGTTTCTACAGGTCATATCTTTCTCTATGCAAAGAGCTGGACCCACTGAAATTGAGAGAAAACTAGGTTCTGCCAAACTATAGCGTCGTGTTGCTCTCCAGTCTTTACCATCGGAAACATTTGTCCAATTTCTGACGCTAGCTTCGATGACTGAAGATGGAAGTGCTAAAGCTCTCTAGCCAATTACTTAGTCAGATGTCTCATTACCAGCCTCTCAGAGTTCGTTATTTAGTTTGGCCACTACCTTGAGTGCAGCTTGACTGGCGCCTTGGAAAATACTCTCGCCCTACTCAGTATTTTTTAAGCTCACACATTTTTAAGCCAGCAAGTGACTTTAAGAATTTCCTACCGATAAAAAGGCAAAGCGTTTTACTGGTATGCCGTTGTCCTCTGCCAGTAACATACCTCGGCTACTCTGTATAAACGATATTAGTAAGAATGTATGCACATAGCCAGAATAATTTATTTATTTGTCTAAAAAAAAAAAAATTATCATATGATCTCACTTCTTTCCATTTTTCTCTATTCCAGAAGTGTCCAAAACCGAGCAAAATATGCCACCAAACACCAACACAGTGCCGACACCACCACTACCGCCTGCAACTAAATATGGCTTTGATGAAACTATGTCAATGGCATCAACAAAATCGCCAATAGCCACAACGAAATTCGATGAAGCAACATCGCAACAGGAAGAGCAACTCAACGGCTTGCATGGCTTAGTC
>NW_023458561.1:66533620-66536490 GCF_013731165.1 Rhagoletis pomonella | reverse complement strand
CAAATACTAATGCATGAAAATCCTAACCTCAAAAAAATCACCCGTTACATACAAGTGTCCAATCAGCGAACTCAGCTGGTCGCCTTCTGTTGCAATGCGGTCAGGTCACGACCTGAATTATTTAAGTGTAAAGCGCGTACGAGCGCACACTTGATAAAGTACCCAGCCAGACGGGATAGGATAGGACGACACGACAGGGAAATGCATGTGCGTCGAAATGTGTTGTTGGCATATAGTAATTGGTGGGCAGAGTTTTATTTTTTTGAGTGGTAATTTCGTTTCGAGCACCAGAGCTTTCCATTTTCGTTGACTACAGAGAAAGTATTTTTTGTTTTTAGTTTAGAAATGAGATATTAACCGCCCAATCCATTGGCCAATGATAAGACTCGTCGCATATCAATTGATTTGACTACTGCGCCTAAAAGTATGCCTCAAAAACTTGTCTCTAACCGCTCTAATAGTGACAATTTTCTATGTTATTATTATGGCATATTGAGTACGTGACAACGACGAAACTATGTCTATATTATGCGTCGAAATTTTAGGAACAGTAGTTAAATCAATTGGTACGCGATGGCGTGGGAAGGAGGCGGTAAGTATAATATTTAAATAAGACCAATTTCATTGAACAAATTGGTGTAAGTGTTCTTTGAATTCCCCATTGCGAAATGACGTGTCACATTGCTGCTTTTGTTTCGAAAATAAAGAAGCGTTGAAGAAAATGTCCTAATAGTCTCATACTATTCATTTTAATGTTAACATCTTCCTTTGAATCTGTTTTAAGTCTATAAATCAAATAACTTTCCTATTTTTATCACAGTACTTCGCTCTCGAAAGCTTTAGATATACCTGATCTTCGTTAAGACGAGACAGGGAAGTAAGGGCAAATGGGTTTTGCTAAATATGCCAATCACTGTCAGATGTTTGGGGCCACCAGTCAGCAATCTCATGAGCTGTCTGCAGTCCCATCTGAAAGCAAAAATAATAAAAAAAAACAAGCCCCCTTATTTTTAGGGGGATTATCTCTTAGACGGAATTAAGAATATGCGGATCTAAACCAAATTAGTATGGGACCAACCCTGAGGTAACACCTTTCCTTAAAACAAAGTTCTAGAAATCGGTTTACGTGATCCAAAGTTATCTGGTAATATACTAGATACAGTGCCGAACAGAAGTATTGGCACAGTGAATCTTTCGCAATATATGCAAAGTTCTTTATTCTAATTTATTTTGGATAATTTTTTATAAAAATATTGTTCATTCTACACCAGAAAACATAATAATAAAATCTCTAAACTTTGTGCAAAACTCAGGAAAAATCATTAAATTTGCGCACTAATTTGCAACTTTTTATTCAGATTTTTTAGAAAAATTCTAAGTATGCAGTTTTATAGCCCATTCAAATTTAGTATAACAAAGTGCAATTTTTTTTCACGCAAGTTCTTCCATACAAAGTAATTCGACAATTATTTTTTGTATGGAGAAAATGAGCAACACCTTCCACTAAAAAATTGCCAAAAATCAACGCGATTTTCTAGCGACTTCAAACTTGCACTGCGTACTTAGAATTTTTCTAAAAAATCTTAATAAAAAGTTGCAAATTAGTGTGCAAAAAAATTGAATTTTCCCGAGTTTTGCACAAAGTTTAGAGATTTTATTATTATGTTTTCTGGTGTAGAATGAACAACATTTTCATAAAAAATTATCGAAAATAAATTAGAATAAAGAACTTTGCATATATTGCGAAAAATTCACTGTGCCAATACTTCTGTTCGGCACTGTATGTACATAAAAAAAATTAAAAATATTCCTACGAATTGAAAATCTTCTCCTTTTTTAAAGTCGGTAAAAAATAAAAAAAAAAGTCTCCGCTGACTTGTCTTCGAACCTGGTTCCTACGGAATGGCAGCTCTACCTACTTGGCCACGGTGGTCACGTTACCGATACAATTCTATTTAATATTACAATACAAAATTACAAAGAGGTATTATTCAATGAATTAAAGAAAGTATTTTGTAAAATTGAGTGGTTATTCTTAAATAATTCGATACATAAAGCCAATAAGAATTTTCACAATTTTCAATTTTCTTCGTTTTTCACCGGTTTTACCGCTTAGCCCAGAAACATTTCATATAAGCAATCATCTTGTTTCTACAGGTCATATCTTTCTCTATGCAAAGAGCTGGATCCACTGAAATTGAGAGAAACCTAGGTTCTGCCAAACTACAGCGTCGTGTTGCTCTCCCGTCTTTACCATCGGAAACATTTGTCCAATTTCTGACGCTAGCTTCGATGACTGAAGATGGAAGTGCTAAAGCTCTCTAGCCAATTACTTAGTCAGATGTCTCATTACCAGCCTCTCAGAGTTCGTTATTTAGTTTGGCCACTACCTTGAGTGCAGCTTGACTGGCGCCTTGGAAAATACTCTCGCCCTACTCAGTATTTTATGAGCTCACACATTTTTAAGCCAGCAAGTGACTTTAAGAATTTCCTACCGATAAAAAGGCAAAGCGTTTTACTGGTATTCCGTTGTCCTCTGTCAGTAACATACCTCGGCTACTTTGTATAAACGATACTAGTAAGAATGTATGCACATAGCCAGAATAATTTATTTATTTGTCTAAAAAAAAAAAATAATCATATGATCTCTCTTCTTTTCATTTTTCTCTATTCCAGAAGTGTCCAAAACCGAGCAAAATATGCCACCAAACACCAACACAGTGCCGACACCAACACTACCGCCTGCAACTAAATATGGCTTTGATGAAACTATGTCAATGGCATCAACAAAATCGCCAATAGCCACAATGAAATTCGATGAACCAACATCGCAACAGGAAGAGCAACTCAACGGCTTGCATGGCTTAGTC
>NW_023458561.1:66508988-66533520 GCF_013731165.1 Rhagoletis pomonella | reverse complement strand
CGCGTTTTTCCTCCGGCTCGTCATCGTCTGGGAAACGGCTGCCATAGAAAAGCAAGTAGCGCACGCGCACCAACTCAGGCTTGCGTATCTCGATTAGCGAGTTCAGGGCGTTGGTGAACACATAATCCGGATGGCTGTCGAATTCGCAAAGCGCCACGCACGAAATCATCGAACCACAGCTGGATGCACCCCAACCGGCACCGTTTGGACTCTCCTGCAGTGCGACGTTCAAGTCTGTGGTCAATTTTAAGGGCGCATCTACATCGTCGCCAGCATTCTCCGTGTTTGGCGGTTGCTGTTTGCATGCATCAGCTTGAGTCAACATTGCAAAGAAGCTATCGAGGCGGTTGCCATGAAATGCTAACTTCGGTGGTTCCTCAATTTCGACGCTCGTTGGCTCCTCATGTATGGCTTCGTGTATCAGCGGCATGTTGCAGACCCTGAACACGTGCGTAGGCCTTGGTAGCTGTTCACTCTGGCACATGCTGCTGAAAATCACATCGAACTCATTTTCATCCACCAGATTCAACATTGGTTCGCGTTGCACAATCAGCACATGATGCAACAGATCCAGTACGTCCGCATCGAATTCCTCGTAATTTTGCTCGACAATATTCTGTAGTACAACACGCAGTTTGGGTGTATCGTTGATGACCGAGATGAGCGCATCGATATCCAGCCCGGCATGCTCGGAGACGAAGCGCGGTGGAAAGGGCTTCAGCTGCGTGTCGTAGCGGTAACTTTGCGCTGCTGCCACGAAGAGCGTCCACTTGGCGTCACAGGCAACAAGATCGGTTTCCAACAGGAATCGCAAGGCGTTTATCTTTGTCAGCATATCTGATGCCATTTGATAGTCGCCATTGCGCGTACCATACGCGTCGTAATGTCCGGACGAGGTGCCATCGCACTCAGATGAAGTTTGCGAAGTCATCTGGGCCGATGCCGGATTGCTGTGGGTTTTTCCTCCGATGCGCTTCGTTTTGGCGTTTGTTTTTGATACTTGAATGGTGTAAAAAATAAATCAATTATAGTTTGTGTTTTTATCCACAGAGCACTTAAATTTTATTTATTTTATTCAGTTTAGAGATATCTGCCAAAAATTCCTGAGGCAAACGGAGAAAAGCTAATATTTTGAACACTGAAAGTCTTGCGTTGAGGCGATTTGTATTTGATTTGTGGTCTTCAATTTATTTCCAGTTGTTTTTGAAAAATCTTTACAAAATACTTTGAGTGAAATATTGGGAAGAGAGAAATGACAATTAAAAATAACGGTAGTTGCTTGATTTTTCCTTTAGAGACAAGTGTAAATAAAACTACCAAGGAGCTAATGGATGACAGACTTTAAAATGAGAAATATTAAGTAGTATCCTTGAGTGGTTTTTAGGTAGGATTTAATTTTTTGTAGTTTAAAAAAATAAAAAATAACAAATAACTAACCACAATTAGGCTTAAGGGGTCAGAGGCGATTTTTGACTACAACAATGCTTTGCTGGTGATTTTCTTATTCAGAAGGGAATGAAACAGAGTAGCCTTCAACAAGGCTTTAACGTTCTGTGATGGCCTTCGGTGGAGAGCTAATTACCTACCAAGGCACATACATAGGTACATGTGTATGTAGCACATTAATGCCTTGCAAAAATACTTTGGACTTTTTTTCTGGTATGGTCTTCTGTATATACATACACTGAAGAGCAAAACTGGAACAATAGAACGGAAAGTTAAGGTTGTGGCAATGTACTTCTTCAGTTTATTTACTTTATGGTAATTCAAAGTTGCATTTCGCCTTACCGAGGTTTAACTAAACGTTTGACCATAAAAATTTTAAAATTCGCATATGGAAACTCAGAACAAAATGACCAAACAAAAATGAACTGGATTGTGCCAGTTTTGCACCCACTTAGTATTTGCTGAATTTTATAATTCAAAGAGGAGTTCTGGCTCATTTCCTGTAATTTTGTAATCAAGGCGCTTGGGATTTTCGATGTGAGTGCTTTAAGTGCACAACCCAAGCAAAAAGAATTTAAAGTTTTTGGCAAAACGGTCAGAAAGCCACGCTATGAAGAAAGAAATCATATCGGCCAAATGTCCGTTTTATGGTTATCTAAACAAGCGATAAAAGGGCGGACCTCAGTCTTCAAGATCAAGAGACCACAAAAAATTGCAATTTGCTATGCTTTGCATATTGGAGGGTCTCTGAATACCAAAAAACTTTGATTCAAAATCAAATCGTTTTTTGTCAGAAACGCATTTTTACTAAGAAAAAACATTGGATTGGTATTATTTTGAAGCGGGAATTTACAAGTTCTTCATAAACGACCACATGATTCCAACAAAATTTACTATTAATTAGGGCACGGCCCTAAATTTTTTAACTCTGAGGATAAAATTAAACGTTTTAAGTCGGAATATTGGTTAAAGTGCATAAAAGCTAAAATATTCAAATTGGTTATGGCCAATTTATTCAAAGTCAAGCAAATGGTAAAATTTTCTGTCGGCTGCAAAACTGGAACAATCTAGTTGCTACGTTTTTTTTTCCAATTTTCTTCTTTATCTGCTTGTATTGATTATTGTTTTTAAGACCTTCTGATGAAATAAACATTGGAAATGTGAATTCCGAAACTAGATTACAAAAAAGTCTTCATATATTGCGAATATATTGCAAGAAAATTCACATTATGTATTACTGTTCCGGTTTAGCTCCTCAGTGTACATACATATGTATTTTTGTGCTATGCGCATATTTTCAACGTTTAAACGGATTTAATTTCCGCGCGTTTTGCCTATTCTCTCCTATCGCTTTTGATGATGAATGTACGTAAGTATTTATATATGTATGTATGTATGTGCATATGTACATCTAAATTTGTTGTATGCAAACTTTTTTTTCGTTTTTGTTGGTAACTGTTGTCAACTTTAACGGGGCGTTGAGCAGCTTCCGTTGCTGCTTATTCGACGACGCTAATCCAGAATAGCAGCAGCTGATAAATGCAGTGGTAAGATGGCGGTGTGCGGAGCAGTTGTGGAGGTTTAATGCCTACCTATGTATGTGTGTATGCATTTTAACACTTCATTTGAAATACTCACGTTCAAGAACACATTTTTACTAGCTTACATATATACATACTAAGGCTCAATACCCAACATATTCTCCATTTATTTTCCGTCAGTCATTTTAGTCTTCAACACCTCATCATTTTTTTTTCCAAACACCTTTCTCGCCGTTCTTATCACAGATTTGAGTACTCTATTTTTCTATTATTCACAAAATTTGTGGTTGTTATGCTTTGTAGTGTTGATTGTGTCCTCACTGTCACATTTATTGCGTAGTGCGAAGCTGTCGTTAATGTCGTTGATGTCGTTCTATGGAATTGTGTTTTGGCGTCTTCATTGGATTTTCCTACGAAATATTTTTAAGGTAAATGCAAGTGTGAGATATTTCTCCCCTCCCCCAGCTGGCTGCCTGCTACTTCTCCATAGCTTTTTTATTTTGCTTTTGCCCAGCTCAACAGCCACTTTGCAAGGTGTTGCCAACATCTTATCAAAAAGCACTTTATCCACTTTATCTTCCCTTCATATCTTATTTCTCCTCTACGCACTTGCCATTCATTCAGGCATTTGCTTGCGTTGGTGCTCTCAGAAAAAAAAAGTGCCACAAAAAATAAGAAATTGATTTTCTTTGATGTTTTGATGAGGAGTTTTTGTAAACTTTTGATGTTTGCCTGGCACTGCGATTTGCCACACTATATCCTCAAAAGAGCCTGCTTCGGCGTAGCACCTTGTTCGCTTTTCTTTTTCAATTTACATTTTAAACGAAATTTAATCCATTTTACGGTTTATGCATTTTTACGCCCAATATTCCGTTCGCACTTTGCTTACGTTTACTTTTGTCATTCACTGTTGTTGTTTGTGTTGCGATTAGTGGGATTTGGAGTTGCTGCTCGAGTATTTTTTAGCGAAATTTAAGTAAACAAACAAATTAACTTTGCGGAAGGGCATTTGTTACGTTGTTACATGTTGTAACGCAATTGTTTCATTCCTGTTAGATTCTTTTGAAAATCTTGAGGACTTGTAGACAATTCTTCTAGGAAATCCACATCAATGACTACGCTTACGATATATTATTTGAAGGGTTGTCAGGGCGTTAGTGACCTAAGGGTGGGTGAAAGGCTTTTATCATCCTTTGGTAATAATTGGAAGAACGAAAATAATTAATTGGATACAACTTTTCTGATTGCAATATTAAAATATGTTTTCTAAATCTAGTAAAATCTGGGCTGTGTTAATGGACATAAACTTTTTTGTTTTTAATTTTTTCCTTTAAAACTAGAGGCGTGCCAAATATTGGTAAAATATTCTGGTGGGGTCAACCAAATTCCTTATAAGTGCACTTTTTTTGCTCTAATTACAAAAATGATGACCTTGTGTAAAAAAACTACCCCATAATGGTATCAACATGTAATGGAATTGTGGGTGGCCGGAAAAAAACCAAAAACCTTTTTTCCAAATACTCTTGTATCTACTATCTGGGTGGGGTGGGAATTAATTGCTACTCTTCAAACTTACCAGACTCCTTTATGAATCTTGTCTCGTAAATTCTCAATATATCCGAGCAAAAATGTACCATCTCAGTTAGGCGAAGGCCGGACAGCATCAGAGAAATTGTTCTGTATTAACTAATCTCATCGTGACGATTATTTAGTCTGACTAAAACTATGTAAATTCAGAATGCCATAGTCGGTCGCAGAACCCATGTCTTACTAGAATCTCCGACATTGTCCGAAAACAGCGGTCGATTTACCTTCAGCTCGACGTGAATTTTCCATGTCAGCTTCGTATCTAGATTTACCCCTAACTATTTCACATCCACGGAAATACTTAGCTTTACGGCTCTGTGCATTAATTTTCTTTTCCGCATCAACAAGACTAGAGTTGTCTGGCCAGGATTGACAGCGAAGCCCTGCAGAATGCACCATTCATCAATATTATTCAGGATTCTCTGTGTATTAACACAAGCCTACCAGAGATATTTACCTGAAGGCAGTGCACAAACATCACCTGCGTAAGCTTAAATGTGAACGAGGTATTGCATGTCCACTACCGAACACCACGAGAGCATCCCGCCCTGAGCGCATATTCTTCCAACCTCTGTGATGGTACAAAGGCTAGCTTCATCCCTCACAGTCGGCAGTCTTGATCAAAATTACCTACCCACACATATGAAGTGGTTTTCTAACCGCAGCCGACATCTATTCGCTATTAGAAGGCTGCGTTAATCAGTTGCCACTTTTATTTGAGGAATAACTTCAAGATATGAAAAATATTTATTTCCCAACCATAATTCTCGATCTATAATAAAGACGAACTGAAATTGCGAAATCAAGCTTAGTTTTTTTTAGAAAGGACTACTAAAAGATACAATTTCGTTATTTACTTTACTCTGTTTTAACCATTAACCATTTATTTCCGTTTTTTTCTGTCTTTCAGTCAGTGATATTCCATCCAACGCAACTTTATTGGCAACGGACAAGGTGTATTCGAAAAAAAGTTGAATTTTAACTACATAGACTTTATAAAGTGCTTACAAATCGCTTGTTGCGAGCAAAAACTGATAAGCCCACTAGCGAAATGGAAAATCGAATAGTGAATTTGAAATCGATGTTTAAAACGCATTCCAACTAAAGGAGGCCATCAAATGCAAACACGTTCACTCAAAAGGGCAACAACAGACAAAAACCAACTGACAGACAATCGAGTGGTTTGTAGCCAAAGACAATTCAATTGAGAGCGAGATAGAGAGTTGGCGGAATGCGAGAAACGGTGAGTGGAGCTGATATGTGTATGACCAGGGATTACTAATTATCAGCACGTCAATTGCACAAAAGACCGCAAAATGTTTGCGCAGATCGAAAAAAAAAATCGACCAACGTGTACAAATGCAACAACAACATACACCACAAAAGTAAAGCAACATGCAAAAAATTGCAAATTGTAGACGAGAACGCGCCAAAAAGAGAGAAAGGAGTGCAAATTTAAAATGGATAAAGGTGCACAAAAATGTGGAAATATAGTGTTATGCGGCTCGTATGCTGCAGGGCGGTTTAGTTAGCGGCTTTGAGGGAGTATGCCTAATTTCCAATGTTGCGAATAGGAGTAAGGCTTCGAACACCTCCCACGGCTAAAAATATTGGTATTCCAAAATTGAATATTCGGAGAAATGTACCGAAAAAAGACTAACGAAAAAGTAGCAAATAGATATGATGGCAAGTAACATGAAGCTTTGTTACAGCTAGAAAACGTGAAATTTGGAAAAAGTTTATTAATAAATAGCCACACAAAGGCTTTGATTGGAATGTTATTTTTCCTCTTTTTCGCATTGTTGCAATGCAAGAGCTTTCACATTGCTTCAAACACCGCTCTGCTGCATCGAATCGATTTCAGTTTTTCGATTGAAAGCCACAATTGAAAGCTGGATTAGTTAGAAGGCACACACGTGCAACACGAAAATGGGGAAAAAATCCAAAAAAAAAAGAATGCGAAACCGATTTTCCAGAAAAATGTTCCAATATCTATGGGGGAAAAACCACAAAGCGTTGCGTGCTTTACAAAAAAAAAAAAAAGAAATAACTTACCTAACAGAAGCAGCATAGTCATTTCCACTTTGATGAATTTTCAAACGCTCTCATTCACTTTTAATCGCCTCACGCATCCTCAGCCTCACGTTTCTTCGCCAACAACCCACAGAGGCGCTCACGCAAAAGTGCTGTACGAAGTTACCCTTAATTCTGGCGCCCAGAAAGGCTATCTCAATTGCCACTTTACATTTGCCAACTGCCTTTGTTACCCCGAGTCACCTTTTACAAATGTTTAATGCGTACGAACTGCTGACCACAACTGAAGGACGTCCGACAGTGGTGCAAGGCCTGGAAATGAGAAAATGAATTTTGTATTTTTGTTTTATCTTCTAAGTCCAGAACTTTGCAAAATTACCCATTTTACTTACGAAACAAAGAACCACTGTTCACAGCTCCATAGCTATAAGAGATTTTGCTGAAATGGACTACGTGGCTGGCGTGGAGGCGTGGCACCCAGCCGGCAGACATTTAACATATTTGTTGGCAACACGTAGACTCTGTCACTTAATATTGGCGGGGATTTAAGCAAATATATATGTTACGTCATTGAATTCCCTCTGTATATTAGTGGTGCTTTGAACTTGTATATATGCAGCCAGACTTTCGTCTCAATTTAATATCAAATGACCTACTGTGCGTACATCGTTGAATTTGCTTTATTTATGTACAATGTATGCGTTAATTATTCAAAGACTAAAGAAAAGTGCTGCCACTCAATTCGCCTGTGAGCTCCTTTCTATATATTCACATACCTACCTTTTTTGTTGCAACCACAAATTCTCAAGCTTTTTTTCCGCATTTGGCTGAATGCAATCGGTAACCATCGACAAACGTTTGCAAAAGATTTACAATTCGAATTGTATGCAAGCGATTGGCGCTTCAAAGGCCTTAGTTGTTGGTACTGTTGTTAAATTACAGCACTTAATACGACAACACACATACACATACATACATATGTAGATACATATGTATGCATTAAACTTTTTGTTAATTTAATTTTTTGCTCATCACTTTGGATGACACTTTTGGTTCGACTAGACCTCCATTGGTTTATTTTGCTCCCGCGCATGCAGTGGTGCTAAGTGCGGGGGAAATCAACTCTTAGTCGAAGAGCCAAAACATAGAATTTAATACTCTTTCTGCTTTATTCATCAGTGCATGTAAGTGTATGCATTAGGGTGGTCCAAATATACATGTGAAAAAAGTAAAGTCGGAATTGTAATGCTCTCACCCCTGTTTATGTTTCTCTTCAAGAGATTGCCAATAATAATACCCAATTATTTCTTTAACCGATTTTTCATAGTAACAATATTTTACATGTCCGCCAAAACCCCTAGAAAATGCCAGAAAATGCAATGGGGGTATAAAGAGAACATATTTTGTATTAAATAAACAACAAGATATTGTTGTTGGAAATATTCCACCATTTATTCTACCATTTCTACGAAAAGTCGTTTTCCCCTTATAAAACATATGGAAAACTTTGAGCGCTTTCACTAAATGTGAACCAAATCGTTAATCATAAATACGGGTTTTCCAAACATCTTGCCTCCTGCGCCACCTATCGGCACAATTTTTTTGTAAAGTTATTTCTTTTTATATAAGTAATATATATGCTAAATAACCAACCAAATCAGACTATAACAGCACAATTTTTTGTGGAGTTATTTCTTTTCGTGTAAGTAACTTACATTCCAAATATGAAACAAATCAGACTATAAATGCCGGTTTTGCAGATATCTCGACCCCGCACCACCTAGCGGATTAATTCGTCTTTCATATTGCATTGCCAAGGGGTTCTGAACTAAGCTCGAAGTTTCAAATCTGTAGCTCATCGTGAAGTTTGCTAAACATTGATTGCAAAATTCCAGGACATACATACATTCATACATACATACAAGTGAAGTCAACTAAAAGCTTGCAAAAATACGGGCATATGCTTTTGATATAGAATAGTCCTAGGGGGTGAGGAGGGCATTAAAATTCCGACTTTATTCATTTTGGACCACCCTAATATGCACACATATATGTACATTGCCACGTGTTTTTAATATATTGCACGAGTCGGTCCTTTTAAGCTGATTAAGAGTAGCTGCAGCAAAGAAAAAAAAAACCCGTTCATGGGCAACTGTTTAGTAATTTATTGCCTGCATTGCCTGTTTGTTAACTGAGTCAAGGCATAAATGAACAAAAAATGTTTAAATGAAATTCATTTCAATGCACATTGATTGGTATCACTTTTGAGTGGCGATTGGTGATGCAAACGGAAAAAAATTTGAAGTATCAATTCAATGAGATTTTGTTGAGTGGTTACGAGCTTAACCCTAGTTTACAAATTGAAAGCTACAAGGAATCCAATTAAACTGGACAAGAGGTATCAGTACAGCATATGTATGTGCATACATATATAATTACTTTCACAATTTGAACAATGAATTTGATGAATAAATGTAATGTAACTACATATTTATGTATGGATCTGTGCATATTTTAGAGAGTTAACTAAGAAAGTGGAAGATAATTTCACGAAAGTAATTTTACGTTGTAGTATTTGCTTGAAAATTCAAATTTCGTACGTAGATTGTTGTTATGCCAAATTTTAAACAAAATTAGTGTCGATATTCCAGTGATCAAGAAGGATTTGCTGAAGTCCAAAAGCGTAGACCAATCATAAAAAAGTAGATATATAATAACAATGAGCTCGCGCCAGACATTTACAGGAACCAGGGCTTCGGAGCAAAGGTTGTTTTCCCATCGCTCCGCTCTAGCTCCGTTCTGGTATTATATTTCGCTCCGAGCTCCGCTCTTGCTCTACTCCCGCTCCCAATAAAAAACTTTACTTTTATTTATTTACATATCGATCCCTAAAAGCGAATTTTTTTTTGAAAACTTTCTTTTTCATGCAGGAATGCATTTAGATAAATGTATATATACACCTCTGCATCCAGAAGAAAACTAAAAAAATTTCCAACTTAATTCAATAGAATGGGAATTTATTTAAAATACTTGTTTTCAGTGGCAAAAAAAATAATAATCAGCCTTATAATGAGTTTAATTTTCCCCGAACCGGTTCATTTTTCACTTTTGGTTTCCATGGTTTTACTATAGGCGGATGACAATTTTTCGGGTGAATTTTTTTTTCAGACGAAACTCAGGATAAGGCAGAATGTATGAAAGTAAATTTACATTTTCTTAATGTCGATTTCGTTTCCACCGAAAAATGCAACCTTCTCTTTGCCCTCTACGCACAAACACTAAGAAGAGGGCGATGAGAAGGCAACATTTTTTGTAGTCTTGAGAATTTATTTTAAGGAACTAAGGAGCAAATTAAATATTTTAGCTCTTTTCTCCAGCTCCGCTCCGAACCCCTGACTGGATCATTTCTGCAGATACAAAAAAAAAATTTGTACTACTAAAAAGAAAAGCTAGCAAAATTTTAATACATATTTCTGTTTTTGGCCGAGCTTCTTCTCCAACTTATCGGGTCTGTACAAAAAAAAACTTCACTTAATTGAAAAAAAACGGCAATCAGAATGAAGAATGTCCAACATTTCTTCAAAATGATAGATTGCATCCACGGTTCCATATTTTCGTGTACGTTTTTACACATTCCAAAGAAAAATTACGCATTCGGGAGAATTTTTTACTCATTCGGAAGAATTTTCGACCTTAAAGTAAGGAAAGTTTTTCTTTGATCCAGAGATGGATTTTTGGTTCAGTGTAATCTTTTTTTTGTCAGTCAAATAGAACAACTTAGAATCTTAGGCCGCTTTCAAACGATAAATGGCATCTTTATGAGGAGCCTTAACGTAACGTTATGAGGATGAATCAGAGAAAAATCTGAGTTTGATCTATTTGCAATTAACGGCCAAAACGAGCAAAATAAAAATTTTAAATGTAGGAAAATGTGCAATTTTTTTGTTTTTGAATCAGCGTCTCTTTAAGTAAAAATGTTTTGAAAAATAAATTGAAAATTTGTAATTTCGCAAACATTTAAAAAATAAAAGTAAGGAATCATCCAATTCAGCTTTGTCGTTCTCAACTAATCTTAACTATGTTCCGTGCGAGTACGTCACTTCCATAGACAGCAACAGCCGTATAAATCAAATCAAGCAAATACAACAAGAGGCACACTTCAGTCAAAGGTTAATTCAATTTTCATGGCGCACTCATTCATTTATTCCTAACAATAGTGCAAACAGTGGCAAAAATGTCAGAAAGTGTAACTATGCATACATATACATGCAAATATGTGCGTTTGTATATGTGAGTACTAATCGAAAACACCCACAGTCATAACGAATCAGCAAATAACAACAACAGCTACTACGAGTATGTAGGCGTAGAGTTTCAAACTCAACGCAAACCCATTTGAAATGGGAATAGTGAACATGGCGCAGAAAATTGCACAAGAAGGTGGTTCGAGGAGTGTTTTGGGAAGTGATGCATTCTTTCTGCTTTCCATCTAATATATCTACTCATAGTTACTTTTATTTTCATATAGCATTTTCGCTTTTGTATCAGCACCACTCTGTGCAGTCCTGTTGCGCTGGACTCTCAGGGCGCTTGCAACATCCCTGAAAGCATGTCAATTATAATTTAGGTAACAGTATACCGCTCGTACGTACCCAAGGCCTCAGCAGAAGCAGAAGCAACAACAATGCACCGCAGCCGTACCCCTTCCTTCACCCACCACCTTTCACCAGCCTGACTGTCCTTAGCTGAAGCGCTGTGATCGCGCTGCTCTGGATGCTATTGGGGGTGACATCGATGACGCACCACTGTTGGTGATGAGCTTTCTGTTTGTATGTACGCACATAAATAAATATGTATGCTCTGCACAACTAGCTACCTAAATAAACTATTTGAGGGTGAGCGCGTTGAGGTATGTTTGTATATGTATGTACGTATGTTTGCGTTGCGTCCTAGTTGAAAATGCGGGAGTGGATTAGCAGCTGTCATCTGTGCTTAAACAAGTATTTGCCACATTACCACAATGTTGTTTCTGTTTTTTTTTTCTTTCACTTTATTAGGTTATCGTTGCCTTTTAAGTCTATATGCATTCGCACATACATACATATATGTATGTACATATATATGTATTTCTATTTGTATGCCCTTTTTTCTGCGAATTCATTTTGTTGCGCTAAATGTAGCAGAAATGCCAGAAACATAAAAACTGGGGTAATAATTTCTAATTTGCAGTTATATCAAAAAGATGAAAATTTATATGATGAAGTCGTTGCGTTGCTATGAATGATGCAGCATGCGACAGCGCGAATGTCTACTCGAATAAATCTGTATACCCGGTAGTAATTGAGATTGTCAGAAGTGTAGAACAGGAAGCTGGATTAAAAGGCACCAACGATAGTTCCTATGGGAGGCAAAGCGAATTCATGCAAGGTGATAGTGACAGCGCAAAGACATAAAACTATAATCGGACACAAAAATATTCACAAACACATCATTTTGAAAATACCCGCAATAAGCCTGGAAATAAGCTGCTACGGTAAAATCACCCTGTGTGAATTCGCCTTGATGGGAGTCCTGCAAATTGAACAGCAGCGATGAAGGAGAATTCATATAAGGTACTGCCAGCGGTAAATGCGTTTTGATTTTGGTTTTTAACGCGGTGATTGTCAAAATCTTGTGAGGCGAAGTATTTGTGAAAAGAAAAAACATAACCGGAACGTAAATAAACAGCTTATTTTGCCAATCTCTAAGCTAAGGGAGTTAAAAAAAAAATCAAAACAGCTGTTATTATATTACCACCTGGTATAAATTCGCCTTGGCAGCGCTTGAAAAATATTTGGCACCGCATAGGGCTAGCTAGAAAAGCTTTTGAACATTTTGGGGGATACGACTGCATCAACTTTGGAAATCCTGGCACAGATAATGATTTCCGAACTTTATAAATCGTTACTATTTAAGTGAAATTTTAATAAAAATTTGTGGAATTTATTTTATTTTTAATCATAAATTTTATTGCTCTTCAGGCCAGTTATTTTTGAGAAGTTGTTCTTTACACAAACAGCATAACAATTGAACCGAATGTACAGACAAAAAGAATAATTTATAACCAGTGCTGTTTTCAAGACCATCTCTATTTTTTCTGCCGGTTGCATGGGTGCCAATATATATTATGTCAGAATTTATTTCGGTGTGTAAATGGGCGTGTTATGGCACATTGCGAAATAATGAAAATTGCAGACATTGTTTCTTTTTGATTTTCAGCAAATGAAATTGCATTTATACACTAAGGGGAAACATTTTTGACAACGCGATGGGGTCGATATTTTACATTTTGTAGTAATTGACTTTTAGGCTGCATGCCATTTACCCAAGAAAATTAGTTTACCAATTTTGAATGCCTTTTGATCTCGTTTTTCAAACAGAGTTGCCAGCAGTGGTAATCTCAATCTATACCTATTCTACTAGTATGCATTTTTGAAGCAGTTTTTTCCGTTCTCATAGCTCGAGAAGGGCTATACCGATTTTGATTTGCATTTCGGATGATATTGCGTTTTTAATAGGATGGTTATAAAGGCTATGACTGATTTCGATATATCAAGGGTGCAAAAAGATTCATGATATTAACCAGGTCTGCTGACTTATTACGCCTCGAAACGCTCTCACATTTAGGAAAGAAAGTGGTCAATATGAAATAAATCCCAGAATATAAGGTGGAATTTTTTACGAATTTAAATATGCATACCCGTATTATTTCTTTCTTTTAATTGTATTGCTTTAACTAGTTCCATTAATTTAGGTGAAATTGTTAATTTTTTTGAGACTATTCAAACAAATGCGCTACATTCTCTAAATGAAAAATTGAAGAAGTGCATAAAAAAATAACGGTTGAAGTCGATTAAGATTATACGATTAAGCAGGTTTTTTTTTTTTTTAAACAAAATATATTTTTCCCCACTGTGCAACGGTGCAACCTGTATCCGTGTTCCTCGCTCTGTGTGGACATACGAGTACTTTGGTTACAGCGTCTGTACAAGACGAATTTGGGTTACCTTTCTTCTATTGTAATACTCTTTGCCTATGCAGGTCAGTCCCACTTTCATTAGGATCTAAGAATATTGTTTTCTTCATTATTCAAACTATGCCTGTGTTCATCCGCAGCAAATGCAACTTGTCATTGGGTAATTAGTAGAGTTGGGCCCTTTAGTTCTTTTGAGTGCACCTTTCAGTTGTAGTTTTTTCGCCTCAGTGAACTAGTTCTTTAGTTCATATAGTTCGTTTAGTTCAATTGACGAATACATTCACATATCGACAACTGAGTGGAAAACCGACCTGTCTCGCCAGCCCGTTTGAAAGTGCCCTATCTGAGAAAGCTTTTCATGGACGCACTATTTGAGAATTCGGTTGAAGAACGCTCTAATTTAGAAACGCCCTGTCTCAGAATACTTTTCAAGAACACCCTATTTCATAATTCGGTTCAAAATCGCCATATCTCAACATATTTTCAATATATCTTCAGTTGAGATACGGCGTTCTCAAAGCAAATTCTGAGATATGGTGTTTTCTTTCAAATTATAAAATAGGACGTTCATCAACCAAATTCTGAAATAGGGCGTTCTTGAAATGTTTTCTGAGAAAAGGCGTTTTCGAACTGGCTGTCGAGACACATAGGTCGATCTTCCACTCAGGGGTCGATATGTCATTTTAAACCCATTTTTACAGTCATAAAGTTCGTGCCAAGAATATTTGGATCGCGATCCAAAATGAGAAAGAGTAGCACTGACAAATTTAGTTCAATGATAAGACCGAACTTGTGAAGTAGTTCATTGAGACGATTTTGCTATTGTCTTAAAATAATAATCTGGATATTTCAAAGTTTTTTTCGGTCCTTGCTTTATACTCGTCGGTCTAAGCATACCTCTTCCTCGGTACCGCTCGTATGATACTATTACCTGGCGCTGAAAGTAGAGGGAATGGGATGTGGGCATGAATTTTCTCTGACGTGAATATGTAACGCGATTTACATTAAACATATGTACATATGAATAAAATGTCAGTGCGAAATATATAACCGAAAAACGAAAGCAAAGATTTACTACGATTGAACTCTTTGCCGACTTGAAAATTAAGTTTCTGCTAAGTCCACGTTAAAACATTTAATTATTATTTATTATCGCATTTTTACCTAAGAAAATCACAATTTCGGACTATAGCTACAGGCTTTAAAAATCCTATTATTTAATACCGTAAACGAAAATAAATTTAAAAATATTACTTTTTTTGTGTTTAAGTGCCCTTTTATGAACCCATCAAAATCAATATTAATTTTTAAGCATTTGGCCACTACAAAGCAAAGTAAATTCTGCAAAATATTTGTATAAATAAAGCTTTTAAAAGCCTTTGTTCGTACCTTTTAACGTCTCTCCTCTCCCATATTCCAATTTTCCTTAATAGCTTTGGCCAGTCTGTTTCTTAAAAGCACAAATCGCAAATCACAACTGATATATCAATAATGCATAGCACTATTAGGCTAAGCTAAATGTCACATTGATGCAAACAACAAGTAAACTAGTCACAAAAAATTGGGGTCAGTCCACCCCTCTAAGGCAAACACCCACGCCATCGACACTTGCAAATAACTTTTGATCCCTGCAAAATAGAAAAAAAAAATAGCAAACGACAACTATCTACACTTCTGACAACAATGACAAACGAATTAGGAATTATTCGTACAACCGAGCGCTAAGTGCGGTCATAGATTTCCGGTCACCCCAAGGGAAAAACGGAAAATGGAAAAACCGCTAGCAAAAACAAGCGCACACTCGCAGCGGCAGCGTCCATCTCAACAGCATACATACAACAAGTAGTACGTATGTATGTATGTATGTATGTATCCCATTCCACCAGCCTGCCAGTTGAGCCACGTAGCTCGAGTGGCTTTACCAGCTCTGCGCTGCAGGAGCGGCAGCTGCGCCGTGGCCCAGGGTCAGGCCACAAAAAATGTAGGCAAAATGCAAGCGGCCGGCCAAGTCGAAGCTTCTCAGGATGTATGTACGTAAAGCACCGCAGGATTTTAGGCTTATTGAAAGGCTAAAGCAAATCAATTTGGCGCTTTTGTGATGTCAGCAGCAAGGCAGCGCGGTATGGGGGGGGGGCGAGTGGAGTACAGGAACAGCTGTTTGCTGTGAAAACACAGAAGTTGTAAATAAATGTTGTGAAAAAATGCGTTATTGAGTTTTACGATGGAGTGAAATTTTAAAATTAAGTCAAGGTAAAATATCGACTTCGAAAATGGCATTGGCAAGTACTATATTCGACAAGCTGCAATGTTTGTAAGTCACTGGCGTATAACACTCATCGAATTAAAAAAAAAAAAGTAAAAAGTTATTTTTCAATGATTTGCTCGTCACATCCTTGCAACATTTGCTGCTGCCATGTTGCGAAAACCATTAATCACAAACGGTCTCCACTCTGACTGGCAACATACAATCTCGAGGGGTTTGCTGTGACATTTTGCAATTTTTTCTTACAGTGGCATTTTCCATTTTTATTTTTCATTAATTTTTTCATGTTGAAGGTTGGAAATTAGAATGGAATTTATACATACATTAATATGTATATACTAGGGATGTCAATCCCGGTATCCCGGAATTCCGGTGTTTTTGCCAAGAATCCTGGGATTTGTAAATTCTTACTGATCATATGAAATAGAGACAGAAAAATCCTCTTTTAAACAAAAAACAATACATTTGCTGTAGAAGTCAGCTGTGTTATTTGTGTTCAATGTTAAACTCTTAAATTGCCAGACATGTTAATATTCATGTTGTATAAAACAATTTAAAATAATATCCACTTCAGGTGGAAATAATAAAATTAAGTTCTGACTTTATTTCAAGTTCAAATCATATTACGCAGGTTCTGACTCGAATAACAAAAATTTATAATTTCTAACCGACTTCAAAAAAAAAAGGTGAAGGTTATCAATTTGTCGGAATATGTACTTTTTGTTATGTATGTTACCGCATAAATTTGGACCACGTCAACCGATTTCTATAATTCTTTTTCTTTATGGAGAGGTTGTACCTCAGAGGTGGTCCCACATTAATTTGGTTTAGATCCGAACATTGGATTAGTGTTTTGCCTAAAACTTACTTGTATATTAATTGAAATTTACTCAAAGTTAAGTCAACGAGGGAAAAGAGCTTATCTCCTTTTATTTGACCAAGTTTTAGCTGTTAACATTACTTATACTTAAATATGCTTAAATGTGGGACACAGAAACATACATGCTGTCATGGATTTTTTTTTTTTCTCTCACGGGTAAACTTTGTCAGATTGGCAGATTTGGATTCAAAGTGTCGCGTAGCAATGAGGAGACTTAAGCTGAGCTTACATTTATATCTTCATTGAATAATATGCATAAATAAAAGTTTGTTCGATGAATTTGTTTTTTTTAAGAGACATAACCAGTATAAGAGAAGAGAATATAAGGCAATCAATAATCATTATATTAAGATAAGTATTTTTCGATTTTTTCGGGACTATATACAATTATTATCAAAAAACTTTTATAATATAAGTTTCAAAATAAAAGTCTTTGAAGACTTAAAAATATTTATCTCAATGGTAATTATTATGACAAGGCTTTTATAATATAAGTCTCAAAATAAAAGTCTTTGAAGACTTAAAAATATTTATCTCGCTGATAATTATCAGGAAAAGACTTCTATTATAAAGGTCTTAAAATAATAGTTTTCGATGACTTAAAAAAATTGTCTCACACATCATTATTATCAAATGACTTTTATAATTCTTAAGAAAATTTGGATGACTTTTTTAAAACTATATCATGAAATAATTATTATTCCTGGTCTCTGGTTTTTTTCAAATAGTTACGGAGGATATTATACAAATATTTCCAAGCTATTAAGGAGAGAAATACTACCGATTTTGGTTGGAGAAGCAAATCGGTAAAACTGACCGTCACAAAAAAATATAAGAAATTTAAGTTCTGGGCTGATTTTCTCAGCTAAATCTAAAAATCCAGAAGCAATATTTTCGCCGCGCAGCTCTGAGAACCATAAAATCAGCTCTTCTTAGTTATAAGCACTGAATGAGGATAATGACGCCATTGGATGAAACCAATTTAAAAGTAATTGCTTGTACACCTGCTAAGCCATTTGAAAACTACTCTGTTACATACGTTTACGTATAATGCGGCATCTTCACGAGCGTTTAACCACATTCGGGCATCTGTTAGTGCACTGAGTTGGACGGCAGCATTTTAACCCTTTCTTCATTGTCAAAAAATCTAACCTTTTGCTGGTTCGCTACGCTTGAGCGCCAACGCATATGCTACAATTTGCAAAAGACTATCTACTTTGTACAGCTACCTGCTGGAATATGGGTGCTTGTAGGCATGCTGGTGGTTGATATCAAAGTCATTGCAAGTCGTTCGCAAACAAGTATGGAACAATTATTTACTGCCAATGAGATATTCCTATTATTTTCTCTTCTTTACTTCTTTGCGCAAATAATTGCACCCATGGGAGAATCATTTCGAAGTATGTACATATTTTATTTTAGTTTACTCCGCCACTCTTTCTGCTGTTCCTTTTGTTTGTGCTACTCTTGCAAAGTTCAAAAAAATTTTTGTTTTACTTTTCGTGTTTTTGAAGATTTTTAAGATAAATACCGCGCCAAATTTTCTACGCGCCACTTACTAACCAGCGAGTCCAATGACATTTTGCAATTTTTATGCCAAAAAGTTAAACATTTACTTTTTTTCAAAGCGAATTAACCCGCACAATTTAGACCGAACACTCTTCGGTTTCCACTCATTCTTTTTATTTGTGTTTGAGAATTTATATTTTTTTTTTACTTTTTGTTTTTGTGGTTAAAAAGTTTTCGTCAGTGATTTATGGGGGTATTCATGGTTCAATCTCCATAGCCAGCGCGCGCTCAACTGTTGCGTCGCAGATGCTTCGGAGCATAGCGGTTACTTTCGCATCCCTGTTTGTTTGTATGTATGTATGCCTTGGGCTTTGTATTTGTATTTTAGCAAAACTTTTCTTACCTTTGGGCAAACTTTCCCGTTAAGTGCATACTTTTTTCTTCGCTAAAATGACTTCATTCTGCTTAAATAGATGCCTTTGAAGTGGGGCGCTGCGCTTGTGTGTAGGCAAATCGCATTTTGCGCCTCATCGCTTGATAAATGCCTAAGCATCCACCGCATCTGCCTTCTGTTGCACGCATATCACCTGGGTTTTGTCTATACTGATTTTGGTTTGGAGTTCAATTCTCTGGGGTGTCATATTTTTCACGCAACATAACAGTGACTGTATTAATAAATTACTACACATAACAATGTATGTATATACATACATATGTGCTGAATTTCGACATATTTCGTTACATATATGTATATATACAAGATAATTTCACTTAGGAGTTCATAATATTTACATAAATGTAATATCTGACGAGACGAGAATAACGAGATCGAGACATTATTAGAGGGCCTAGAATCATTCACAATATATTGATATAGTACCAATCTTTGGAGTTGTTGCACAGTGTTGGCTGAGTGTACTTCAACGCTAATGTCAGGGAAGGCAAGCTGAGATTCTTTCCCAAGATGACCCTAAGATTAAACGCTTATAGCCATCCATAGTAGTTTTTTTGCGGCCGCTGTGGTGTAGTGGTTAGCAGCGCGCACTACCATTCCGCAGGGCCTGGGTTCAAGCGGTCGCCCCTCCGAGTGTATTTCTGCCATAAAAAATAGCTTCTCGTAAAAACTCAATCGCTTTCGGAGTCGGCGTAAAACTGTAGGTCGCTCCCCTCAGTGTGACAATATCAAGGCGCACGCCACAAATCGGATGAGAAGCAGATCCTTAAGTGGAATACTCGAGAGAATATTGAACTAATTTCCAAGAAAATACATGATTGGAACCCGGACTACATAAAAGCTAGGAACTATTATGAATCACACTTCATAGGCATTTACTAGTATTGTATCTAGGAGTTATGGGGGCCAGTCCACTGACGTGGAGGCTGCATGTGCAGGAGATTCCAATGCCTTTCACAATTACAGCAATATACATAGTAGCCATCTGACCAAAAACCGCATGCCTCAGACTTTATCGTTCCTCAGGGCAGTTTTCAAAAGAGTCAGTAGTTTTCAAAGGAGCCATCTGAAATAAGAGAAAGCGAGGGGAATGCTGTACTTTTTCCGGAGCCGCAACTCTATCCAGGTTGAGAAAATTTTCATCGAAATCCAGGCAGAAATTCACTTGGTGCTAAGCGATACCGCTGCGTTACCGCTGTTCAGAAAAAAACCTTTTTCTGTAATTTTTTTAGATATTGCTTTAACCAGGGATCGAACCTTCGTGCTTCGGAGTGGTAGTACGCGCCGCTAATCGCTCGGCTATAGCGCCCGTGTATGGAATATAATATCGTTTATAGGTCCACAACTACGTCTTATGGGGGCAAGGATCTGAGTGGCGCAAGTTTCAATCACTAATGACATCAGTCAATTGCGGCTTAGTAGCACAGGCCTGCGAATTTAGGAAAAAGTATAAAATCGTTCAGTGGCGTACGCTGAGTGGTGCCATGATAATTTGGCATCAGTAAGTGAAACGTCAACTAAAGGCTAGACAGATGCCACGAAAACAACACTGCCGTTAGAAGACAGTAACATTTTTTAGTTGACGTACTGTCTCAAATCATATAAATTACCAAATTAAAATCCAAATTACCAGATTTGATAAAGAGATAAAAAAATTACCAATTTTGGTTAAAAATCATCAAAGCGGCAACGCTGAGCATGACTTAGGTTTAAGCCTAGGCGCACTAGGGATAAACTCACGGCCTTTGTGAGATTTAACGAGTCAGCCAAGCTAACGTGTCCTAAGTTATACTCGTATCTACAAGGAAAGCTCCTTTCTATTTTGTTGGAACTCAAGTACAAAACAAAGTTTTGCGTTAATTTCAGTTGAATTTACAAAGAAAAACTTAGGTTATGCAAAAAGTTAAACAAGTTGAAAGCGTAATAAAAAATCGGATTACTGAATTTTTGGATGTCGTATACCTGCACCATCGAGGCCTCCCCGTACAATTAATTATTTTTTTTTATTTTGACTTTTCTTCTTGCTTCGTAAACGATAAGAAATATAAAATTTTAGTATTGCGAACTTAGATTCAAGCAGCAAACCCGGTACTCTAAATATGAGTAAAGTTGATAAGTCCGAGTTGGGTTCATATTGGATTTCTCTCTTTAATCCGCCTTCGGTGTTATAAAGTACTGCTATGGCGGTGCGGGCAAGAAATCCTGCTCATTATGCACCCAATGCTCCTTTTTATGAACCTAAATATCGAAATTGAAAAGCCAATTTGCAAAACGGCTGCCATTTACACCTTCCATCACCAAAAAGGACTGCTACTTTCCCTAATTTCACTGCCATAAAAGTGCAATCATACGGATGAAATTATTAAAAGAAAACAAAACCTCACCATAAAAAACCAACACTTTCAGTTTTACCATTCACTTTTTGCAGTGGGGTTTGCTGCCCTTTTTCAGCTTTCGCACTTCGACTCCATCATCTTTTTAATATTTTACAAATCGCTTTATCATTTCTTTTATTTGCTTTCTTATTGTTATTGTTCATTTGCAATGTTGGCTTTTGTGCGCTTGATTGGCGAAGAAAGCGATTTGTTTAAATATACATACATATGTATGTATGTATTCTCTTCGGAATGCACGTACTTACTAAATAACTTATTTAGAAAAGGCCCAACGAGAAATGGTCATTATTACTGCTTTTTATTACACCCCGTTTCGCGCCCATTTGCACGCTTATTCATTTACAAAAATACCTTAACAAATTGTTGTTATGAATTTATGCCTTTTAGAGGTGCTGTACCCATATCTCCGGCATTAGCTTGCATGTCTGAAAGGTTAGGGCAATAAAAAGAATTAAATAAATAATTTGTGCAAAACAAACAAAAAACTTCCAGTTGAAAATTTAATAATAATAGCAATATAAGCCTTTATTCTGTTAGCTTCGCGTCCAATTTCTTTACAATTTTGTTTCTTATTTGGCTCCACTTTTACATTACTTTATACTTCTGCCTGCATTTTCTTCAACTTTACATGTCTTTTTCTCGGCCAATTCTTAGCTAACGACATTTATTGTTGTTTTGTTGTGCTCTTTTCTCCAGCTTCGTGTTTTTCGACCAGTCTCCTCTCTCTCCTTCTCGTTTAACTGCGCCTTCTCTTCTGCTCCACCCAGCATCAGTTTTTTATGTATGTAAGTGCTTGCGACTTTTCTGGTGTGTGGGTGAGTAGGTCTATGAGAAGCCTCCGAGAAAGAAATAGGCCTTGAGGGAATCGACAATTCGTGTTATGTAGATGCCATTATTGTGCAAGGTGAATATAAGATTTCTCAATGCCATCGATTGCTGTAAGCAAAAAACAAAAACATAATAAGCCAAAAATTTAAGGTTTAATTGCACAATACAACAAATGAAGACTTTTCTTGCAACAGAATAATGATATTATACTTATTGTAATTATTGTAAGATAACTATGGATCCTTTCAAGAAAAATTCTATTTTTGGGGAGACCCTTTTTCTTTCATCATGACCTACTTACTGGGTCGATCCAGGCTGAGAGAAAAAGCGTCGCACACTGTGAAGCTCTACCTTCAAGGGGTAACGAGTAGAAACTGCCTTCATCTGAGTGTCATTTTCCATAAGTTCAGACATTGCTGCATTGCTGCACATGTATTTGCGCAAAAGGTTCGACTCTATATTTCATATTTTACTTACTGAACCCTTGGCAGTATTTATTTTTAAAACGCAAGAAATAGCAGTGTACTGGTTTAAGAAATTTTGATGGAAAACATTTTTACTGTGAATTTTGTGGGTGTTTTTTGTATGAAAATTTGGTTTCCTTCCAGGTCTGGTTATTGCAAGGGGAAGAGAGATTATAAGTTACCTATAAATAATGCACAAATTTGAGAGGGTTTGATTAAGTGGCCACCACCAAATTGAACAAGGACTCTCAGCAGCTTTCAAAAAATACGGAGCTATGAAGCCTACGATTCCAGTTTGGAAAGAAGCAGTGCTAGAAAAACAGGTAAATTTTTTTTGTTTCAGTGCTTTTTAAACTTGAAAGTACATTCTGTAAAACTTTTCGTGGAATCCTTTCCTCTTTTAATTGGATCTTCAAGTAGCTGTTTGTCGGTGCGGGTTGATATCATAAAGCTTGCCAATCTTATATGGGGACTTCTGTATTTTTTATTTTTTATTTTTGTCGAACAAGGAGCTTGGTCACCATAGTCCCTATGTTTTGAGCATATTTCCATATTATTTAGAACTGACGATAAAGAAAAATAGTTATTTTTTTACGAAATGTGCAATGGTAGTAGAAGAAGTAGAATCTGAGCATTTAACATTTCGCAACTTCAACCGATTAGAAGAGGAAGAATGCTTAGAGCATCTGCTCTATAGCCAAGCAATGTGCAGGAACGATGTTTCTGAGAAAACCATAAATGTTGCTGAGTAAACCATAAAATAAATCCATATCTATTTAGTAATATACATACATACTCCTGCGAAGCCTACAGAGCGAAATTAAAAAAAAACAACTCAATTGTGAAATTTAGATTAAACAGAACGCCAATAACATTTTGAGTACTGTAGTTAAACATAAAAATACTTGCATATGTAAAGGTATTCAAGTTCAATATAATATCCACCTACGAGTACCATAAAAACAATATTCGTACCAACAACTATAAAGTATTTTCATCACGTTTCCAGCTCAATTGCCAATTAGAAAAATTCCAATTCACTTTAAAATGTTGTCGGGCATAGCATACCTATGCACAATTTTCGGCAAATACATTATGAATAGCTGTACACACCGCTCTAAAGAAAAAAAAAAAACTCCAGAGGACGGATATCAAAAACGGAAACCACTAGGCAAACAACGAAAGCGGAAGCTGATTTGTATACCTATACAAAATAGGTAGGTATTTTGAGCAAAAAAAACAGCACGAGCTCGCCTTCACGCACATTGGGACACAACTTGGTAGAGAATATTAAAATAATACATTGAAATTCAGAGAAATATGAAGAAATAAAAAGAAAAGCTTTGAGAATAGGTTGCGGAAAAGGTGAACAATCGTTTGGAACATGAAGAGCGGAAAAAATTTACGCATCGAATATTTTGATCACGTTTCACCGTCAAATTATTACCGAGCGCTGGAAGGGCGGCTTGGCGCAAAAAAAAACCCACAAAGCCAAGGGCACTGAGGAGGGTGAAGGCACATTTCGAACAACAAGAAAAACACAATATTGTTTAAATTTCTTGTGAACGTGTGATGGCTGAACTATTCAAAACAATTTGGTTTGAAAAAAAATAAATTAAAAGAAAGTATGGGGGAGCAAGCAATGATTGGCGATTTCTTGTGTATAAGGTGTGATGAAGCATACCCAACCGAATTGCTGGCATAGCTGGATCCACCGGCGGAAGGCACGTTTGCGCACGTTTCGAATTAAGAAATAAGCAAGAAGCAAAGCAAAAAAAATGTGTTCGTCCTCTCTGATCTCAAACAAAATTTTCTTACCTCACTTTGATGCTGCAGCTATTGACACCTAATTTTTTGTAGCATTTTTCTCTTCAAAAATTAACTTATATATTTATTTGCCTATTCTATACACACACACACACACACTCACCTCCATTTTGCTGAGTATCTGCGCGAATGCTGGCCGTTGTATGTTGTTCACAAATTTTCTAAAATTCTCATCCGTTTCGAGTTTATCAAAGAATGTTGCCAGAATTTGATCCTGCGGCAATATTTCCAAAATGCTATCGACTAAGCCATGCAAGCCGTTGAGTTGCTCTTCCTGTTGCGATGTTG
>NW_023458561.1:66487650-66503988 GCF_013731165.1 Rhagoletis pomonella | reverse complement strand
AAATTTCAACACATCAAACCCGCTCACATTTAAATATTGCAAAAATGCGCCCACTTCCGGCGATGCCACAATGCGCTGACGCAGCGCTACAAAATCCGGTCCACTCAAATAGGCGTAGGCCCGACGCACTTCCGCATCATTGTGATAGTAATTGGCGGCAATCGATTTAACCTCTTCGGCCGGCATTAATGACACGAAATCGCTCACGTCAACGGGCGGCACCGGTTGAGGCAAGCTGTGCGGCCCGTCGGCCAATCGCAGCAACACGCCGTGAAACAGGACGCCATCGGCTATAATTTCATCGGCAGCCGCGGCATTGACAGCATCTACGTCGGTAGTTTTGGTGTTAGCTGCTACGTCGTCGCGCTCATCTCCTGCCGCATCACTACTATCGCTGTCCGAGTCAAAGGTTTCCTGATGATATGAGCTACCAAATGCTGTGGAATCGGAGGGATCGCCAATGGCTGGCGCCGCAGCGGCGGCAGAAACTAATGTGTCCTCCCGCGCGGCGGCAGATGTCAGCAATTCACTTTGTTGTTGATAAGTACCGTAGGGATGTGTTTCTTTGCGCTGATGTTGGTGCAGTTGTTGTTGTTGTTGTTGTAGCCGTTGCGTTGACTTTGGTTTTTTCTCTAACAAAATCAAATCATCCACAACATCCATCACTGACTCATTATCCGCATTAAGCGCGGTGCGCTGCTCTTCATCTTCATTCGTTGTTGTGGCGTTCTGGCACAGTTCGTGGAGTCCCTGGCGAGTGCAGCGCACAATTTCCTTAACGACGACCAGCTCGGTGCCGTCGGTGGAATAATCTTGCGAGGGTCGACAAAGTATCACTTTTGGCCAAACGGCGAAGAGAATGGAGCAGAGCAAGCAAGCTGCGGTCATGGTTGTGACTTGCTGGAGCGCAAACATTTTTTGCGTTGCGGAATGTGTATTGGAGCGTGATTTCGTTGATTTTTTTTGTTGTTAAAAATTAAGTTTGTATTTATTGGGCTACTTCTTTTCCCTCGCATCACATTTTGAACGACGTTTCTAAAAATTAGGAAAGCTGTTATGAATTTTTAATTATGATCACTGCACTTAAACCAAAAAATTATCAGCATGCAAGATTATTCCATGGATAGTTGGAGGGTATTTATTTGAGAACTAGTTTTTGGACCCTTCCAGTTTTCTGCAATGCAAATTTTGTATTCATCATGGTCCAACTTTCATTTGGCACAGTTCATTGAAGACATTTTTTTCAAAACTTTTCTTCAAAAACTTTTCACTTTAAAACTACTATTTTTTATGAAAACTTTCTTCACTCGCGTTAGAATCTTTTACCGCTATCGCTATTCAACCGCTATTCGCATTTAATACCGCTAACATACTGTTGCTTAATTTCGGCTACGAAGCTTTCAGCGTTCACATTTGAGCTCGCCAATTTAAATTTATTACGCCTGCCATCATTTATTTAGTTAAATTCAATTGAGTCTAATATCACCCACTAGCGAATATAATACACTCAATTGAAATGGTGCAATTGCCTTCCGGCTGTGGCCGCTTTGAACTCGCATGCTGTTGATATTTGCATGTTGGATGCAGGTGCGTTTCATATTTATAAGTACCAAAGCAAATAAATATTATACATATACATTCATATAAGATCAGAAGACAAAATGTTTCAATCTATCTTGAATCTTTATACGGTACTTTGCAAAAACAGCTAAATTGGAGTTTTTTTTTAATAAACAACTCGACTGTATACATGGGAAATGGGTTTCGAATTTATTTGAATTAAATATATTCTTCTATGATTTTTCTTAAAATTTCAGACCTTTAACACGATTTGTTCAAATAAATTTAAGTGAATGGAATGACATTTTTTAAATTTAGTTTTTGTGCAAACGTTTCATTTTATATTTGGTATTTGGTATTTGGTATTGGTATTTGTAATAACTACATATACCAGCTTTCAATTTTCTTCAGTAACCAATACAGGGTGCTCAATGAACTTGAAATGTGTTACTGAATGCCTTGAAACAAAATTATTAAAGATTTTTATAAGAAGCTAGTGTTGCCATGGCAACTGCAGCTGGTAATATATGCTCAGCTCATTTAAATTTGAAATAGCCTTAGGTTGCTTGAGTGAATTATAAACATTTCATGGGCATCCTCTAAATTTATATCTAGGAACGTAGAGTTTGGTGCCAGCACCTCTTTCGGCAACAGGAAGAATTTTGGAAGGAAAAGATTTTTTTTTTTTTGGACCTCTCTAATGTATGTACATATATGTGTGAATAAGGAACATTTTCTACGATTTTAATCCTTTCTTTTTTATTTTAAATTACATATGTATATAATACTTAAAATATGCAATTTTCCGCACAACTTCAAAATTCATAGACTCATGGGAACTACTAAAATTATAATTTCGTTCGCCGATAGCTAAATAAATATTTAAGCATTTCAAATACGCTATTTAATTATGGTATGTACATATGTCCATATATATAAAAACATTAATACATATGAGTTTATGCATTCACATGAAAGGACTCACTCGCTATCGCAACCAGTTTAAAACATCGGTAAATACTATGCATAAATAATTTTGCAAATGAATTTTAGCAAATGCATTTCGTAAAATGAAAATGTGGAAATTTTCAAAAATCTATTAGATGTATGAATTAATGTATACAAAACCATAAATAAGTGCATAAGTAAGTATTTTCATTTTGGTGCCCATGTACATATATGTTTATTAAATAAAGCATTTTGGTATGAATTATTTGAGCATTAAGTGCACACATACATATATAGATATGTGTGTGTGTATTGTGTGTAAAAAAATATGTGTGTGCGTGTTTGAGTATCCATTGACGGCGACTACTATCGCACGCATGAGCTTTAAAACATATGTATGTATGCAGAGCGGACATTATTTTATTCAATTGCCTGTATTTTAGTGCATAAATGTATGTATGTATATGTAGATGGAAATAGTTCATACTAAACTTTACGCTTTTAAATAAATAAATAAACAAAATTTTACATATTTATATACATATAACATGTGTACATATGTATGTGGCTATGGGTATAAAATAATCAATTTACTAAACTCACACTATAATATGTATGATATCATATGGGCATATGAGATCATATTTACACAAAATCCTATACATAAATTTGTCTACATATAGTTGTAGTTTGCATATTAGCCCTTTTATTGCTAAAATTTTATTTGTATGTATGTGGCTCATCCAAACATGCAAAAAGGCACACATTTTTCAAACTTTTTCAAATCTTTGAGAAATTCTTCATTCTCCCAAGGTACGACCAAAAGTTGAATAAAGTTTGAACTCAAATTGATATCCAAACTTTTCTCAAGTGGAGAACCCAGATTATTTTCTATACAACAAATGTGCCGTTTGGTTAGAGAATGGTTTGGTTCTCCAATTGATGAACACTCTAAAAATCAACATCGGACCTTGAAATTTTTATTGGATTTCCACTTGATCTTCAACCCAAATGTTTATTGGGATGCATACACAAATAGGTATGTACATATTCTTTGTAGTTGTACATATGTACATGCATATGTATGTACATAAGTGTGAATGTCAGTATAGGTACTTATTTGTATTTTGTTTTCACATGTCGTACGCTATGGAGGCCCGATAATGCGATAATATGATAAATCACGGTAAGAACACAACAATAAATACTGACTACAATAATAGAGTAAATGAAATTTGATCATTATATGCCGCATAGGCATCGAAATAATACTAAATTGCGGCTAAACAAGTGGAACTACATATAACAAATATTAGCATAAAAATAAAAAAATAAATAATATACTGAGGAGTAACGACAACCAATCATACGCCCTTAAAATAAAATTACAAAAATATTAGTAAGTACATATTCACGCAACGCTCCTAAATGAAATCATACAAAGTTTTGAGGATTTTTAAGACCCTAAAGTTACGCTGAAATTTAAAAAAAAAAATGATACATAGATAACCTGTTATTATTTATTCCCACAGTTGCTAGCAATAGATTGTGCATAGATTCCCAGTTTGAAAAGGCAAAAATAACTTTGAATGGTTAAAGTTGTAGCTGATTTTTCGAAGATATACACACCTCCAATTAGACTTATTTTCGACCTTACGTGGATTTGAACTGTGACACCTCGGCCTATAACAACTGTTGTATATTTATCTACAGAGCTAAGTTCACCCCATCGAAACTTTTATTTTTTTTTTTATAAACTGTTATTGCTTTTTTGCAATTTTTCTACTACCAGATGATTCAATATGAATACACCTTTTCCAACAGTATTTCAGAAAAACACAAATGTATTTCAGAAAAGGCCAAATGTATTTCAGAAAACCTCAAATGTATTTCAGAAAAACACAAATGTATTTCAGAAAAGGGCAAATGTATTTCAGAAAAGCACAAATGTATTTCATAAAAGCATAGCTGTATTCTAAAAATATTTTTCTGAAATACATTTGCGTTTTTCTGAAATACATTTGAGCTTTTCTGAAATACATTTGTGTTTTTCTGAAATACTGTTGGAAAAGGTGTAGTATATAAAAAATTTTCCGATTAAACACAATATCCATGACTCCTCTGGCAACTCGGCATACGCATATCGAAATTTTATAAGACTTTTTCGCATAAGCAGTGTTTGCATTATTCAACTTTGCGTTCAACAATTGCGTTCAACTCAACGCAGGGTTGCACGAAAAAAAAGTTGAATGCCTAAATGTTGGCTGGCGACCAACTTTGTTGAAAGCGATTAGTTGAAAGGCCATTCAACCAAAAGTTGAATGCAAAGTTGAACGATGCAAACACCTTTTTATGGCGAATATTTTGATATTTTTTCATATTTTGATATTTTTAGCCATTCAACTTTTTTTTCGTGCAACCCTGCGCTGAGTTGAACGCAAATGTTGAACGCAAAGTTGAACAATGCAAACACACTTATAGTTCGCGTTTTATACCATTTGCAATGAGTCTGAATTCTTTCTTTAGCTCTGGAATCTTGGGTGTGGCAAATGGCGCCACATAGTTGAAACCACATATTGTTCAACTCCGTGTCATCTAATTCAGGCCATACAAAGTTTGTTATCATGTGACGATAATATTTACAGTTCACTGTTACAGAGTTACCGGCATCATTTTCGAAGACTTCGCCAGCCCGAAAGCCACATCAAATAGTGCTCGTTGTAGAGGCATAGTTTTTTCTTGAAGGACCTGTGGATTTTCAATACACTCAATGCGGGATTTCTGTTGCCCAGGTTTTTTTGAAAAATAAAAGAATGTTTTATAGATATATTGCGAAGAAAGCATTTGATTGTTAATTTTCTACATATCTTACTTCAATTTTATTAATTAGTTTTTAAATTTTAACTTTTATTTCGGTTTACCAGCCGGAAACACTTTGAGAGAAACGCGCAAGCCGTACGCAAGACTTTGGCGGTTAATTTAAGCCATATCTTCTGTAACCATAAGCTAATTTCCTCCGAAGGACTCAACTTTATACTCCTCATTTTTTTCCGACTAAGGCCTCAAAAAAATTCTATTAAAAAAATACCTATACAAAATATATACCTTTATAGGTAAACTTTGCCTCATAGGCGACACACGTAGGTATAATATTTCGGCAACACACTGGAGCTAAACAAAACACAAACGATTTTTACCATTCTGCGCTTTATTATTTTTCCGAATCTTGGTCATTCTTGACAAATGCATGAATCGAAAAAAAAAATAAAAAAGTGCAACTTTATAGAAATTTGAACTGAATTTTGCCTTTTCCTCAAAGTCATAACACGTAAAAGTTTTACTGCCCAATTACTCATTTTTATTTATCTACATCTCGACTTCCTTACTACTAATTAACTCCCTTAAATTTCAAGTTTTCTCTTCTACTTGAAATTCAGAACAACATAAATATGTGAATGCATAGTAGGGAGAACATCGCATGTGCCAGCTACTATTAATGTATTGGAATTTTCTCGAAACTCCAATAAAAGTGCACAAAGTATTTAAAAGAAATTTTTGGCATGTGTTAGCTTACTTGCCACAACTACATAGAAATCCCTTGAATGCCTTCGAGGGTATCGAAACATTTCCTTATGTGCACTTTATTTACTAGAAGCATCACTTGTGGCGATTAAAATTTTCAAAAAAGGACTCAAAAAGAGATACAAGCAATAGCAAGAACTAGGAAAGAGCATATACATATTTAAAGAAAATTTAGTCAAAGTATTACAGAGTAAGCTGGTGCCGCTGTTGCAACTTGCAACATACATACATAAGTAACAGTTTTGGAGCTTCGCATATGTGACATTCTTAGCAAATGATGCAAACATTTCTCGTCCACACCCACCCCTCCTTTGTATCTCTCTCTCTCTCTCTCTCTCTATCTATCTCGACCCTTATCAGCTGTACTTAAAAATTAATTTAGTTTTACTAGCGCAGCGCTAGTATGCTATGAAGTGGGCGTCCAATCGGGTGAACTTCGACGTGTTTTTGTATAACTGAATGTGTGCGCTGTGCGTAAGTGCGCAAGTAAAATACTTTACATTGTTTGTTGGCAGCCTGCGTTCACTCGAATGCCACTTTTAGTAACAAAATGCATAATTCATAGAAGTTTCCCACAGCTTGAGCTGCTATGTATGTATGTCGCTTGGCATATGCTACACCTGCTCGAAAGGATTTTCCTCAAATTTCAAGTTTATTGTTCTCATAACTGAGATACTTGTGCAAAGAAATAAGCGGTTGTCTTTAGTTGGGTTTTTTTTTTTTTATTGCTCTTATTACAAAGTATTTAGCTTCCAACCGCAAGAGTTGCCCATCTTTTGTGGGCCACTGTAAATGTCTCAATAGCGTAGGGACAATGTTTGGGTTTTATGTGTGCGTATGCGTGTATGTATGCGTTCGACTACTTAAAGCACATCTTATGCCAAAGTGACAGCGCTGGACAACAGGTGGTCCGCGACATCTGCTTTGCGGTAATTTATGGTAGTTTTTACTTTTCGTCATAATAAAAAAGCATTGATGCTCTTCTTGCTGGCGACTTTATGACGGAAAATTGGCAGCCAAAGAGAGTAAAGGAGAGGAAGTTTAGTCCCTAATGGAGGTAGTGAATAGAGATTTATAATTTTCGATATATGTACCATCTGCCATATACAAGTAGTAATCCTGATACATATATAGCTTCTTGTCGATAGAGCTGTCCAGATAAGGAGTTAAGGTTTAAAAATCCTTAGAATATTTCTTTAAACACCTGAAATATGTAGATGCAAAGCTCTGCCCGCATTGATCAAGGCACACGCCTGATATGTATATTTTTCAGATTTTTTGTAAAGTTGATTTATACCATCCAACGAGCTTGCGATCCACTCTTTGTATGGCAACTATGAGCTATTGTTTTTCCTTGACAAGTACACTCGGAATGTGATAAATTCTTCTCCTTAAACATCTGTGGTATTTTTTTCTTTTTTTCGGTATTTATCCGGCGATATCGCAACGAAGAACCGATTTTGCTTAAACAAAGTATAAGTAACCATATAGATACATGGGCAGAGAGAGCTTCCGAGCTGCATAGTTAACTGATCATAGGTTAAAATTATTCCTGTCCCCACGTCTTTAACCTCCCATACCTTAAATGTTATTAACTCCGATTTTACTGAGGACTACTATTCTTCTTGCCTATAACCCTGAGGTATGTGCTGCTAAATGGATTGACCTCAAATATAATATATTATGAACAATTAGTATTTCGAAATTACAATAAGGGTTTGATATATGTGCTTGCAACTTAAAAGCCATCTTTTTAAAAAGGCCCGAAATTCGGTCCTATCTCGACAGTTAACCAGTTGGATTTCTAAAGAAATTTTATCGAAGTTATAGATATCTTGAATTGGATTTTCAAATCAACTTTCAGCAGGCGCGATATTTTCGATATCCTCGAAAATTCAAAATTCTTTTAGTTACTTATGTAAAGGGACAACTGCACGTAAATACAATATACATACGAGGAAAAATTCAGCTGCCTTAAAACAACAACAAAAAAGTGCAAAAGGGCAAAGTAAAAGCAAAGCAGTGCAACTTCACTAATTTTACTTGCAAAGTTCAGGCATTAACATTACCGCAAATTAGCAAAAGTTTTCACAGCGGCGTTGCCACTGTCAACAACCAGCCAACCAACCTCTGATGCCCAGCGTGGCAGGCACCAAGTGTGGTGAAGTTCCCTGAAACTAAAAGGAACACATACACACACAAGCAATGAATATACTATGAATAGTTCTTTTTGTCGCTTGTCGTAGCCGTAGTTCGCTAGCAGTGTTTTTTTTTTTGACAATTTCTTCACAGTTTCTTGTTGCTGCCGTAAATTATGTTGTCTTAACTCTAAAACGTAAAATTGTTTTGGCAACAACTTTTTTTTGTTAATCCTGGCGTCCTAGCACTGGCACTTTTTCAGCTCCAGCTGCGCCGGCAATGCAATAACTGGCCGACTGTCGCATGTAATGCTGTTGGCCGTAGTGTTTGTGGCGATTAACCCGAAGGGAAATTCATTACATTTCAACTAATGGCAATGCGTTCCAAAACGTAATGATAAAGGCTAAAGGGTATAATTTACAGGAATAGATACTTAAAATATACTTTTATGCATCGAACGGGATTTTACAAACTTCCTTTCCCGAATGATGTGTCAGCAATATAGCACAAATAGTATTTTATAGCAGCGATTTTCTTAATATGCCGATAGTATTATATCCGATACGCTCCAAACCCAAAATTCAAAAGCATCCATATCCTTTTTTAAGACGGTTAAAAATACATTTCGGCTTTCGTTAAAGTTACTGAAGGCCAAATTGGTTACAATTAAACTCTAATGAAAATTTATAACATTTAGTATTGATTTTGTTGGTTTTTTTTTAAGTATTTTACTGTGTTTGGATGAGCAAGTTAAATAAAAACATGTAAAAATTGAAATTAAATGGCATCTTTAGAGCAGCCCTAAAATCTTCTTAAGTTCGAATTTCGCTTCTTGTATACATTCCCAAATTTCTCAAAAACTAAGCCTTTGGGTTTAATGTTGACGACATGTGTTTACGTAGATACTATTATTTATTCACCCTTATTTTTTGGTTATTTTAGAATACGTATGTATATTGGGGTGTTCCTTAAATGTAGGAAGCAAGTTTTTACATCGGATTACCTTAACCTCTAAGTCGATGCTACTTGAAGATATCACATATACATTTTGGTCCCGATCGGAGGCGGTTAAGGTGCGTCGCACAGGGAGCACAAAGTTCAGAGTATCTTACGAAGATGTCTTAAACGACTCCAATCGGGACCAAAATTTATATGTGATACCTTCGACTATGGTAATATCGACTTTGGTTATAGGATGAAAACAAGTTTATTTTAATTTTTTTAGTCTCTAAAGAGGAATCTGTACTTTGACCAAAGTGCGACAAGCGTTAACCGTCTCCAATCAGGACCAAAATTTATATGTGATACCTGTGAGCGTGGTATTACCGATTCAGGGGGTGCTTTCTGATCAGTTTGAGTTTTCCCTCTTTTGAAACTTTTCAATGCTGGGAATATGTTTGAGTATAATATATTTATGTACCTACTTGTATTAATCGAGTGTGTGTTCAACACAAACGCCCTACTCTGCACATTAAATTTACAGTTTATATACATACATACATACATATGTATGCATGTATTGCTGGATCTACTCTAAGCATTCTCAACTTAAAGTTACTCTATACAGTGATTTCATTAATATTTTGTTGCTGGTTTCATAGACTTTTTAGTTAATAAAATAAATTTGTTGGCATTTCTTATTAGTGCTTTGGGGTTTTGATGTTTTTCCGAAGTTGAATCTTTTCGTAATTATTTTATACTTGTCTAGAACTTGGTCTAATTCTTTATGAGATTATTTAGTGTGGTTAGTTTATTTAATTTATTTTCTGATTTTGTTTTGGATATTTAATTACATTTGACCCAGAAGTGAAGTCAACATTCCGCCTGTCATCACGTTGTGAAATTTGTGGTTCTAATATTTATAATATTAATATAGTGCACACGTAATTGACAACTAGAAACCACCGTTTATAAAGTTTTGGATTTTAGTTTTAATTATGGAAAATATGAACATAACTGATTTGGAAGTGGGCGATAAATTTTAAAAATGAAAAGAAAGGTGACTACTTTAGTAAACAATTAGTAAATAGTTTAGTTTAAAACTTTGTCCTTTGCCCATTATAAAGTTCATTGCATGAGCTTATCTCACTGCTCTTCGTCAGAGTCATAAGGTGTTAAAAAATATACTATCTTAGTAACTTCGAAGCACCATATATGTACGAGCAGAGAGTGTCTTCGCTAAAATCGTTTTCTGCCTCAAAATATTATATTTAGCTCTATTTACATATGCAGATACGTATGTAATTAGTCTGGTTCCTTTCCTTTTCAAAGGATGTGGAGATTTCCATTTGCTTAATTTTTTGTTTCATTTAATTGATTAATAATCCCACAAGTATAGAGGATTGACTTCATGTAACTCCATACCAAGTTCTACCATGAACACTTCCAGAGATATCCCATTCCATTTTTTTTTAAAGTTAGCTAATCGTAGGTGCTGTAAGCTTTTCAACGTGAGCTTTCGATTCTAACAATGAAAATATAAAAGATATGTCCACACTTCTTCAATTATTCGAAAATTGGGATCAGAAGAGAGAACTATTTAGTATGTAATTTAGATGAATCAGATAAAACAAGTAAGAGCAGCGCTGTCTTCGGCTATGCCGAAGGCTTCATACCTTTCATGAACATCTGATTAATTTTACTTTAATAGATTACTGCATTTGAAAAAATGTATATAAGTATTCACAGCATACAAAGATAGAGATACATACATATATACAAATTATATCTAAACAATCAAAGGTATGGAAGATAGAATCAGATAAAAAAATTAATTTGGTATTTTTGTTTAAGGAATTCGATTTTTTACCAATAGCTCAGCTTTTAGCTGTATCAGAAGTTCAAAAACTATCATAAATCTGGCACTGGTTGTGCCGCATGCAAGGTGTTTACGAATTTTGTTGGACTGTGTTATTTAAGAAATTAAAGCACAACCTTTTCCACATTCAATTTAACGGAAATTGAGGTAAATAAACGAACCACTGAGAAATAATAGCAGCTTTAAGTTCCGTATCAGAGCTGCTCGAGCCTTTTCGTTTAATGTATCTAATATCTAGTACAGGATACAGGATACTCTATACATTTGCGTTTAAACAATTGGTGGGATACTTTCGCTTTTCCGCAATGCAATCACCGCATTGACATTATCGCGTTCCAGTTACTCCCAAAGCAACGCATCGTCATTCTGGCGGTTCCTTTCTCATTCGCACAGGCGCGCAAATGCATGAAACGGTTAGAATTTGCAATCGATGAAGAGGTGGAGGGGTTTTGTCATTTGATTGTTGTTGTTTGCGCTGTCTTTGTCACATTGTCGTAACAACTTCATGACCGATGATAGAAAATGGCGATTAGATTTCCACCTGCTGATGTCCACCACCGCATACAACATCCAGAGAAGCAATATAGATAAACAGGCAACAGAGATTGTTGGTACTACACCTATGTACAACTATAGCAGCAACTACAATTACAATTTATTTGTTGTTGTTGCTGGCGTTGTAACCTGGTAGATACTTCGTATTAATGCCGATGAGATGAAATGTGGCAGATGCGTCAGCAGTTTATTCTCACCCGCTAGGAATAAAAACGAAATGTTTGCAAATAAAATCCACTCTTAGTTATAGTTTTAAGAAGAAAAGTGACAGCATTTTAATGTTTAGTCAAAATTCTTGCTTAATGTTTGGTTAAAAGCTCAGTTAGTCTAAACTTAAATTAACTTATCGCAAGAAATCATCAATGGTTACTCAACACATCAACTTAAGCTAGAAGCGAAAATATTACGGCGCTCCCTTAAACTCGCAAAAGTCAAGCAAACCTCGTAAAGCTTGTAAATTTACGAGTCTTGTAAAAGAACTGTCAAAATGTGTATGGAGCTGTATTTACGAGCCCCTCGTAAATTTACGAGACTAATTTGATGCGCAAACGACCTCGTAAACTTCAGTGTTGCCGAGGGGTCGACATTTAATAAATTTTTGATAAAATAATGAAAAAATATAAAAAATAATAATACGCGAATAAAATGAATGAATTTTATCCACTAACTGTATTGACTTAGGTTTTCTGCAAAATATCGGCATTTTTAATTGTATTTTAGACAAGAGTGATAGAAACAAGATGGCGGGATGTTATGGAAAAAACCCCGAAACAAAAATTGATGCCCAAAATCCTGGTTGATCTGTCAAATAGTCACTTTACGCACCTATTTACAGCTTTTCGCAAAGCTAAGACTTAACGAGTTTAAGGGTATCCCTTCATTTTATTTTTGTATTTTCTTTTTCAGCTGTTTGACAGTTCGCCGCCTAAAATGCTACATCAACGGAATGCATGCCAAACAATATGTTTGCGTTCATTTATTTTTAAGAAATCTGGCAAGCCCAATTCTCTCCGCGCTTAATTTTCAGAAATCTATACCGAAAATTCCCGCTGATATTTTCGCAAACCACTCAATAGTAAATTCTAGATTAAAACATTTTTGCCTATTTATATTGTATTCTTTTTGCCCTATGCTCGCTTGGCTAATTTTTGTCAAATAAAAAACTCCAGATATCGAGCTGCTGTGGTTGATTGGTACGTGGTGGCGTACTGCCACTCCGTAGGAGCATTAAGAAGCACCAATAGTTCAGTCGAATGATTTTAGTCTTTTATAGCATCAAAGCCGGTCTCTGATTGCAATCGAAAAAGTAAACCCAGCTAATAAATGGTAGAAGACGTTAAAATCAATATTATCGGTTAATTCATACAAATGTACATATGTGTCCTGAAATGTTCTTTTTTTATCGATTTTGTTAATTTCCCTACTGGGTATTTGGGCTTGAATATATGTAAATACCTATCCAGCTCTGAGAATTGAGATTTGATGGCAATGAGGAGGCCGAAGCAGATTGAACCGCAACGAAGGTAACGTGGCTTGTTCAACTTTTCCATAGTCAATGCCATTGCATGCCACAGCAAACGGCAATTCTCAACTTATTCATATATTCAGGTATAAACTCGTATGTTATTCTGTGTATGTAAAGTCGGAGTTAACTAAAAGCCTGATTATGGCAACTTAACTTAACGGAACGTAGAACTTAAAGAATCAATATGAAACAGATTTCGACGTGGCATTAAGTTACGTTAAGTTTCGGCTGTTCAATTATAAGCAACACCCATTTAACAGAATTATTGATATTGTATGTATATATTTAGAACTCGCCCCGTATGTACCGCTATAATAAGCAAAGACACTCAGGAATTCAAATTTCTTTATATGTAGATGTAAATGATGAACAAAGAGCAGGCAGGAAATGCCACTCAAAAATTAAACTGTCAATCAGCTGCCAAATAACGTAATCTTCCTTGCGACAGAGGTAATAGCGATACCAGTTATAATGTATAGATATTTCAACCAAAATTATATTTAAATCAAAAACCGTAATTGTTACTTATATGGCAGAATTAACTCAATTAGTGCGGCTGTAATTTGTTCGACTACTGTATGCAAGTCGGTGATACGGTAGCCGAAAAGATCTGCGATTTGCTAGTTGAGACTATCTGACTATTTTCGAATTCGTCTATTTAGCTGGTATTGAAAAGGGATACACGCTATACAACTCAGAATGCTCCTTTTGCTAGTTATTGAACAATGTCACATCACATGAATTAAATATCGATGTTCAACCAGTTTTTTACCCACCACAACTAGTTGAAGATCTGGGCCCGAATCGCGGGATTCGATATCGAACGTAACTCGAATCGAAATTTGATTTTGAGATCGCGGCATTCGATAGCTAGTGTGCTTTGCTCGTTTAAATTGTATTGTGAAGATAACAGCTGCCATTTTGTTTCATTCGATTCGAAACGAGTAGTCACTCGATCATGAATGCCGCGATTCGTTACCTGACTTTCTTCCTTGGAACGAACTGTTGACTTTAACATGGCGATGTCCTACGCATCAGTCAATTATCCGACTCTGCATTTGATGTCAAGTACATACTTTAAAATGCATTTAGCTTAAAGCAGTTCAAAGTCAGTATGTTTCGTTTGGTTACGCTTTCGTTCTGCACTTCACAGATGCTTTTTCATAATGAAGAACACCGAACATAAAAATTTTAAATTAAATGTTCCGCCTAATGAGATTTTAACCTGGACACCAGCGTTAGCACTTTGCTACGATCGTAGTAAATTTGCTACGATTTAAAAGAAATTTTAAAATTTTCTACCCCACTACGCTTTATTCTATTTTTACTACGCTTGTTATATTTCCTTCAACTTATGGGCAGAAACTATTTGTAAGTCCTTATAACTAGCTTTATCTCAATGAGGCTGCTAGGTATTTATACATCAACTTGGTGTTAGTTGCTACATAACTAGAAATAAATTAATGGTTGAGCAATGCCGTACTGGGTATGCACTCATATTGCCAAACCTAATTATTAAGCGAGTTGTCTGGAATGAACCTGCTACCAGATATGCGGCGTTGATTTTGGGTCACATCTGAGCTACATATTCCACTTTCTGGAAATGGGAAGGCAGTGTCGAAAATTTGGTATCCGCGTATTTAGTCGAGTGGTTGCAATTAAAATATTTTGCATAATTTTTCTCTGACTAGTAGCCAGTTTCGCAGTATATCACATAAAAAAGATTATTCGCTGCAATACTGGCTCGCGGCTTTTAGAGGTGAGCGCGTGATGGCGCGTTAACGCGATTTTGACACGTTTGGTAAATATTAGAACATGTCGACAGCTAGGAATTGAGTGAAGTTGATGAAAGTTTGCGAGCTATTGAGAGAACACGCAGAGTGGAATTACTGCCGTTTGCAGAGGGAGTTTTAAAGCAAAATGCATAACTGCTTTTCTGAATATGTACTTATCTATGTACATTAGACTGTGCCAAATAAAACGGATTTTTATTCCTTTTGATCCTATATGAAAGTTTCGATGATGGTCACAAAAAATAGTCGTGGAAAAATTTCAGTCCCCCTTCATTAATTTCTTGTAGAAGGATTGTCCCCGTAGCTCGGTAGACACTTCAATCCACTTTTTTTTTAATTTTAATTGGGCATTCAATTCAATTTGTGGCATGTTTCACACATTATTACAGCGGATTAAATGTAGCTCTTATGTAGATATGTATACAGGTATGTACATATATATAACATATGTATATTTATGCGTTGTTGTATGTTTGTTGTGGTGCGGATGTGCGTGCGCTTCCGTGACCCATATTAGGTTTAATTAAATCCCGCGCATCTGGTAACCTCAAAAGTGCGCATGTAAACGAGCGCTACACACACCATGTTGCATGTTGCATGTTGCATGTTTTGTTTTGATTTCGTGCTAATTTCAAGCACATTCGCACACAAATGTTGTAATCTTTTTAATTGTATGTTTGTAAGTACTAAATAGGCATATACATACGTATGTATGTATGTATGTAGGTACCTGTATAAATGTAATTTTGCGAATACTTGCGCCGCAATAATACTTTCCGGATACAAGCCATTAGTTTCGTCGTAATTTAAGATTATTTCGTTCGCATTAACACCGCCACCGCTGCCGGATTTCATGCAGCGCTGCGCAATTGCCTCTTATTTTTCAGAAATTTGCAACCCCACCACCCACGACACTACTTGCAACTGTACATATATATGTATGTATATGTAAGTGCTGAATTATCCTTTGTGCTTTTGTTTTTCTCAACGGTTTCCGTTTGAGCTTACCACTCAACACTCTGCGGGCGGACTGCCGCCGACTGCAAGCTGATGCCCGCTGCCCGCTGGCTGCTATTCTTCTATAACTGACCACCACCACCAATGAAGCGTGCGCAAGCGCGTGCAACAAGTCAATTAAATTTAATGATGTTAAGTAAATATTTATGATTAGCTACATTGCTACAATAAAAAGAACAAGCGTAACACCACGTCAAAACTCAGCAAGCACACACGTACCGACAGACACGTTTACACTTTGCACTGCGGCACAAAGCGCCAACTCCCCCGCTTGTACATTTTGGTACCCTGATTTTTCGGGTGCATTGCATGTTTGCGGAGCATAAATTTTCACCTATCCACCAGACAAGTGTTTGAACTTTATGAAGCTGAAGCTAATATATGTACTAATGTATACAATA
>NW_023458561.1:66477431-66484650 GCF_013731165.1 Rhagoletis pomonella | reverse complement strand
GAAAATCCAATTCGTCTGATGGGTTTCGCCTCATGTCGATGGATTGGGTGAAAATTAAAAAAAAAACTTAGTAAAAAAAAATCAAAAACACTAGCGAAGAACATGGCGAACGATTCCACCAGGACAAAGCCACTCTATGCAGAAGTAATATGATAGGAAGTCAAACCTCCACATGCTTGCTAACTATTGATGGACCTTGAAACGCGATAATAATGCGATCCACAAAAAAAATGTTTGAGGATTCCATTGCAGAACGCGCAAAGTGCTAAGCGACAAAAGACTGGCTAGTGATGAATCTGGGACATTGACTTTTTAATGTTGATTTGTTCATGAAATTATTTTATTTTTAAAATATCTAATCAACTCATCGACATGAGGTAGAATCCATCCGACGAATTGGATTTTCAATAATATTTCGGAAAACCAAAGTCCAAATTATATTTTAATTTATTTTTTATTTTTTTTGTTTTAAATTTTTTTTGACACTTCAGCAGTTTTTTAGTTCAGATAAAATTACTGTTGATTTTTTAGAATTTTTTTTTGAGATGTGTGTTGTGTTGCGTATTTTCTTCCATATAACATATGACCAAAATCTATTTTTATGTGGAAAAAAATGGGCAACACTCTTTACAAACAAAAAAAATCTAAAAAATATACTCTAAAATTGCATTGGCTACAAAACTGCATGTCGAAAATTTTCTAAAGACTCCGAATAAAAAATGTGTCATTTTAATAAAAATTGTTTGAATATTTGTGATCTTAATATAAAGTGTGAAACTTTGGCTTACATAGTTTACGTTATAGAATTAACTATATTATCATAAAAATTAATAAAGAAAATTTTCATTGAAATATTTGTGAATATTATATTAGAACGAGGTGTATACTAACATTTGACACTGACTGTATATATACATATGTAGCTAATCTTACCTGCGCAATTTCGAAACGGCGTTGATACATTTATCATAGCTGTCAACTCTATCGATTGTATGATCATCATCGCCATCGTCGAATAAGCCTTCAAAGAATTCTATAAGAAAATATAAATTTTTCTTACATGTACATATGTATTTATACCACTTTTTTTTCTCACTTTTAATAAGGTACACTAAGATGCACAATATAATAAGTGCTTCCATGGCGAAAGTTGTTTTAAAAATGCACATTTTGATATTTTTGCAGTTTGCATGACTTCAAGCGCAACTGATTTCATTTCTGATATTTCAGGTTTTCGCGACTTCTCCTTTTGTTCTATTTTCACGATCATACATATCAGGGATGGAAAAGTAGGGAGCACTTTGCCTTTTCCGACACTTCTTACCTTACTCACCACTTTAGGTACCACCCGTCTATTTTGGCCTACCTCTAGACGAAAACCGCAGAGTGTTATTTGTATTATGTTCTTAGTGCCAGTAAACGTTTTGGTAAACCAATTAATATTTTCAAATTTGGTAATTCAATGGGTAAAAAATGTAGAACAAGTTTTCAAAAATTACGCCTGTTTGCTTTAAAGCACAGGCGAAGCCATATTTGAACGTCGAGTAGGTATTGGAAATTATAATTTCTAAAACGAACCATAGCTTACGGTCTTTGAAATTCGGTCTGGGCTACCTTAAGGCCAATCATCGGTAGAAATAATCCGTAGAATAATGATTGAGTCAATTTGGTTGAAAAGCTCGCTGGTATTCTTGAATTTTCGATATGTAGTATGTTTTTCGTAAAGTAAGATTTATCTAAACTCTCCGGGATTTCCGATTTAAATACATACAATTTTCAATCGACCTCCATTCCATGATTTCAAACTCACGGAAAAACTTTTATGAGAACTTCACCTTTCCGGGGAAGAAACGAACCAGAAACTAAACTGTGTAAAATCAAAAATTAATAAAGGATTGTGCCAATGATACATACATACATATGTAATGAATAGAAAATAATAATGTAAACGAATATAAGCTACTGAGAAAATATTTAGTATGCACCAGTGTGAGCAGATGATCGCAAAAAGTGAAGCTAAATTCATTTTTAAAAAAGTTTAGAAAAAGTTGTACGTAATGAAAATTGAAGTTTAAAAGAAGAGAGTATATTAAATCCCTAAAAACTCGATAAGTTTCACAAAATCGATTTTTTGGAAATAATTTTTTAAATCATTCCCATCAAAACACAAAATAGCTTCTATCAGGCCAATAACGGCAACATAACTTCAATACTTATATGAAAAAAGAATTTCAGTTTAGGGTAAGAGAAATGCAAAAATTTTCTACATCAGAGAACACAAGAAGTATGCCAAGAAATCAAATTGCTAAAAATACAGTTTAGAGAAATATTAAAGTTTTTATTAAGCTCAGGTACTTATTTTCATAGTTCTGATTCGAATTTTATTATGAATAATTTAAGTAAGAAAAGGCCAAAAAAAATTCACGAAGTCAGATCTAAATTTCTGAGGCTACGGCATAAAATGCCATAAATGCTAAATCTATCATCAAAATGGCTAACCTGGCCACACTGGTATATACATACGTATGTACAAACTGAATGAACTTAGTTAAAAATTTTAACTTAAAATGTATGTTTTTATTATGAAATGAAAATTTGTTTCAAAACTAGTATAGAAAGCGCAGAAGCTACACGAAGTTACTTCTAGTTCTTTGTTTTTGGCCGACTTCGCAAACACGAGAAAGCTTATCAATTCGTTGGAATATTTTTGATTTCGTTTTTCTTATGTATGTTACCGCATAACTTTGGACCACGTTAACCGATTTATTTTTAATCAGAAAGGGGGTACCTCAAGAGTGGTCCCATACTAATCTGGTTTAGATCCGATAAATGGATCACCTAAATTTTTATATAACAATCAAAGTCGGCTTTGATTTTTGCTTAAAAATTACTTGTCACTTTTTTTTATGTATTCGAGCTTGTTTTTACTTTTAGGATTTTCCATTACCGTATTGGTACATTTTTGGACAAAATTCCACACACTTGAGATTTTGAAATACCATCACTGATAGAAAAAAGCATACATATGTATGTACATACCTGTACATACGTGCATCATCTACTCGTCATTCTTTATACAATTCCTGCAGTGAAAGCTCCCAATAATCAGAAGATAATGCCGGTGTAGAACTTCAATTTAGTTACTAAGTAGTTGGATTGTGATCAGAATTATACCAGCTGTAAGGCATTGAATTTATTTCTACTTCAAAGCATATGTAAAAATAATCAAACATGACATATGTAGGTATGAACATCAAACATACCGTTAGAGAATCTCCTCAAATTGGTTTTGTATCTTCTCATACTAATAAATAATACGCGGTCTGAACCCTGCCTAGCCAAATGGTCTGCTGCCTAATTACCATCCCTAGTGACATGATACGCCGAGCGCAAAGTGATGATTATCTCCAATAACTTCAACATAAATGACAGTACCACTTTTGGATTAGATTATGTATAAGCCCGAACTCAATTCTCTCTCTTGTTAACTCCTAAGTACAAAATTATGACTCAAAGAACTCGTTTTTAGGGTAGATACCTAAATAAAAGTATTTACATGTACTTATACTAACTGCTTTCCACCAAACTCACTGCTGGGTTTCATAGCAAACGAACGGAAAATAGTGGAAGAGAAAATGTAGGAACTATAAAATGAAATATGTAACTAATCGTGTCTACATACTCGTACATATGGCACTAAATACAAAAGAGTCACAACTCAAAACTTTCGAATATCGACTCTTTGCCGTATATTAATTGATAATGCATACCACCCCAGTTATTACTGTAAAAATATCTGTAGATAGTCCTTTGGCATTTTCCGCAAAAAATACACTTTGGTCTTTTTTGTTGTAAATGCTGCTGCTTCAGCATGCTCAGCAGGTGTTTTGGCTCAGCTGAAGTTTGCTGATTTTTGAGTTGTGGCTGTTTTGCACTTAGTACGCGATTTGTGCACACTCACCCGTGTACATAAAACCGGTTATGATGTATTAAATGTAATTAAATTTAAGCGCGAAAAGCAAAAATAAAAGTCTGAAAAAAATCAAGAGAGAGTTCGAAAACAAATCGCAGCTGTGATGAAATTAAGTAAACAGTGAGGAAAAAATTCAAGCTTTTGACCATTGCTTCTATTGGAAATAAGTAAGTGAAAAATGCGAAGACCACGCTTGCAAGTGCCTAGCCCCACGGAGATAAACTCTACATCCCCACCGCGCATACGTCAACGAATGTCTTTGGCTACACAACTATTACCATGCGAACAGTCGTCGCCCGTTGAAATTGAAAGCAAGGCGTCTTTTTGCAATAAACCTGGTAGTGAGCGCGAAAAAACAAGTGAATATACACCGTGCCAGACAGAGAATAGTATATGGAATCCATGGACAAGTACTACTACTACTGCGCGCGAAAGGCAAACAACGACAGCAGAATCTGCGACTTCAACTCGCATAAAACCAGCTGAGATTAACATCGAAATTAGCAGCTTTAATCCGATTTCCAGTGTAGAAGAATTCTTATTACCCCTTAGTGATTATTTTCAATTTCCACCGGATTCGGAAAGTGAGCAGGGAGAAGCTGGCGAGCCACCACCACTCCTGTTGGACCATCATACTATGCATGGTTCCCTAAGTCCGATACCACGAAATCTACTCTGTGACGAGCAAATCACATACGAGTACTCAAAAAATGGTGAATGGGTAGGTGGATTCATACACAACACCGATGGCACGACGATCCAGGCGCGGGAAATGGAGCCTTCAACATCGACGCTGGCGCTGCAACGACTTTTTGCGCTTCAAAAGAGCGCCTGGATGCAGCGCCCGAATATTGTTATGCCACAAACCGATGCGATGCGATTGTCTGCACAAAAAGCGAATTGCCCACAAGCCCTGGAAAAAGAGCCAGCGGTCCTCGAGGCTCAACGCACAGTGCTTGGGTTGAACATATTTAAAATATCTATAATTTGATGCTAAGTGGTATTAATTTTTTTTTTTATTTCTTGAAGTTTATTTTAAACTTTTGAAACTTTTACTTTGAATCCTAAAGTTAATTGCATACACTTAAAGATGAGGTATTCCGCATGACTCGATAATAAGTAGACACTACTTTCAAATGACGACGATATTTATTAATCAGATGCAAAAATGCTTAGAATTAAAAATTGGGTAAATTTAAAAATAATGTTGTATGATTAACGTTTTTATGTTCTGTGAATCCAATTGTTTTGTTAAGTATTTTGTATGACTTGCGGAGTAACATTAAAATTGAGAGTAATTCCATTTCGAAACTAAACTATGTAACTACTGGAATGCCGTACAATTTAAAGAATGTCTAGTTGAGAGTGAAACCTACTATTTACTCTTGTATAATTAATTATTTCACACCTAAAGAGAAAGTTAAACTTTGAAGTCTCAGTAAAACACTACGGCGTAGGCTTGGGTAGTTCTTGAACTAAATGAACTAAAGAACTAGTTCATCACAATGAACTAGTCCTCTAGTTTGGTCTTCCCATTGAACTAAATTTTTGAATACTAAATATAATTTAATTTTGGATCACGGCTCAAATCTTGTTGGCACGAACGTATGGCGTGTAGCTCAATTTTTACAGATACGTTTTAGAACGCTTTTGCTTTTTTGCTACTTCAGTTGCAACGAGTGCAAACGAGTTTTTTTCGGCGTAGAGAAAATACCTAACTAGTGTAGAACGCTTTCAAAATCAAACCAGCTTTCTAATTTAATGTTTTTGCCAAGCAATATCGTCACCTGAAATGTAAAATGACGTAACAATATCGCAACTGAAATGGGAAAAGTCGTGACTAATATTTTTTTTGTTTCCTAAAACGATGTGGGGAGTTGTAATTCGATCATCATCATCATATAAATCAAAAAGTGAATTTTGAATTTTTTATTGGTTATGACCTTTTGGCATTTCAGGTGACGATATGTAAGTGTTTACATATCATACATAAATACATATTTTTATATTTATGAATTTGTTAAAGTTTTTGTTTTATATACTCGTTTATTTGTATTTTATTTATATGAAAACTCTGTAAATGATTGAAACGATAGGGGTCTTCCCATCAACGCATAAAATCCTCTTAAGCCTCGTACGAGCCTCGTAAAAGAACTGCCAAAATTTGGGTGGTGCTCTTCTTATGAGCCCCTCGTAAATTTACGAGGCATATTTTATGCGCAAACGACCTCGTAAACTTCAGTGTTACCGAGGGATCGAAGATTTTATACTAAAATGTATGACAAAATACTTTAAACAAATAAAAAATAAAATAATAAATTTCATACACTAACTATATTAAAATGGATTTTCTGCTAATTCTTGCATTTTTAATTATATTTTAGCTTTCATTTGAGCTGACGTGCTGTTATGAAAAATACTACGAAACAAATATGTACTCAAAAAACGCTTTTCAACCCATCAAACACCTACATATTTACACATTTGCAAAACGGGGCGTTCCCGTAACAGCCTCGTAAACTTACGAGTTTTACACAGTTTACAACTTTACGAGTTTAAGGGAATCCCCTAGATGTTATTTATTACCATAACTGAAAATGTATGCCAACGACTGAAAAAGACTGCAAAATTTTTATGTGATTTATGTTCCTAAACAGATTTCTGTGCTTTTTTTATATTTGTAAAAATATTCGGCGCATTGAAATTACCAAAGTTTTGTTTTTGTATGTATGATAATGATATGATAATTCGTTAATTTAACTAAACGAACTGAATGAACTAGTTCACTAAGCTGAGCGAACTACAACTGAACGGTTCACTAAAAAGAACTAAAGTGCCCAACTCTACTGTGAGTTTTTTTTACCAGCAAGGACGATATTGGTACGTATGTTAATTCTGTATTTGTATTTTCAAATCGAATTTCCCATGCAGACTGACCTTAAGGATTCGTCAGCTTCCATATCAGCGCAAAACGGTGCAGTTGAGGTAGCACTTCAGAGTACTCAATCAAAACACATCCTTATATTCTCTTCAGTAAAGCTATTGAAAATACATACATACATACATTTTCCATATACATATGTGGTTACATGTGACGTAATAAACATATAAAAGTGATGCCTGCACTACAATTCGATTGTCAATTACGCCACAATGCACAAACCAAATTGACAATTTGAAAAATTCAATAAAAACCATCACCGCAGGGGTATGGATTTTATACGCAAACCAACAAAACGAAAAAAA